>NW_019154099.1:6630716-6692734 GCF_002288905.1 Enhydra lutris kenyoni | reverse complement strand
AGAGGCAGGCAGAGAGAGAGGAGGAAGCAGGCTCCCCTAGAGAGCAGAGAGCCCGATGCGGGGCTCGATCCCAGGACTCTGAGATCATGACCTGAGCCGAAGGCAGTGGCTTAACCCACTGAGCCACCCAGGCGCCCCCAATTTCAGTAGTTCTTAAAACATGGAAAAGAGCACGGGAAGAAAACACAGCCTTGATTAAGTAATTGCCCCTTACGACATTAAAAAGAAACCACTGTGAAGTTATGTAGTAATAAAGGATTCTTTCCTATTATATGGTATCATCTTCAAAAAAAAAAAAAAGAAAAAAGAAAAAAGAAAAACAGAACCTTTCTATAGAGCACAAAACCTGGAAGGCAGTATCAAGAATGTAAACATTTTACCTGTAAAAATAAAGGGATTAAAACAGCAAAAAAGTTTAAGTTCCTCTTCTACAGTTTTACAGAATAAGGAATTTAAAAAGTAACAGATCCCTAACTCATGTTATATGCAAAATAGATTAAAGATCAAAATGTAGTATCACAAAAATATTAGAAGAAAAAAATATATTTTAGGATGACACAAAGCTGCAAAGCCATCAAAGGAAAAAGTAATAGAATGAATGTCCCCCCAAATAAAAATACTAGCAAGAGACTGCAATATTTAATGGAAGATTGAGATCCATAAAGTCTGTGTACAAATCAGAAAGAAAAAAACCAAGCAACCAACAGGAAAATAAAGATTAGAACTCGCAATTCACAAAATGCAATGGTCAGAAACAAACAAAACAGGAAAAGTGGTTGGTCTCACGAGTGATGTAGCAAAGACATTAGGGTTCACAGCCAACAGCCAAGAAAGAATTCTTGAGATGTCTTTGGTGCAAAAAGGTGATTTTATTAAAGCACAGGGACAGGATCTGTGGGCAGAAAGAGTTGCAGTGGGGTCAGGAGGAGTCCCCAGTATATACTTTCAAGTTGGGAAGGGATTAGGGATAGCATAAGTCTCTAAGGAATTTGGAAGCAAGGTCTCCAGGACCTTGAGGGGGCTAGCTATTGTTGGGAAAAGGTCATTTATTATGGTCTAATAAAACCTTAGTCAAGAGACCCTTCAGATGTGTATCGGTGGGCCATATGCTTGGGGGGGTAACTGCCAACAGTTTTAGGGGTTTAGAGATAAAGAAAATTTCTAAAGGATTTTTTGTATGTTAAAATAGACTTAAAGGATCCTGGCTGAGGGTGGCGGGGGGGGGGCAGTCTGGTTAAGACTGTCCTTTGCCCTTGTCAAAGTATTAACATTGAGGCAGTTGAGTCCCTAGAGGAATGTCACTCTTCCTGTTTCAAGGACTTGTCAATGGGCTGTAGGTAGTAAGGAAATTTAGTAATTTTTCTTCTGCCTTTGTTTCCCAAATCAACTGGTGTCAGGAAAATGCCAAAAAAAAAGATGCCATTCTCTCACATGACAGAATAACAAAATTATTGTATTTGCTGTTTTGGGACATTCTTGTCCCTCAACAAGGTTGTCTGAATATAACATGTGTTCCATGTGAAAGGTCCAACACTGAGGACCCTACTACTGCTCTTGACTGGCAGCTGCAGACAGGACCAACTCCCAGGGTAGGAGTATTCGAAGGAAAGGCACATCTCCCCATGCCATGTGGGATATGGAAGGGGAAGCCTGGGCACTGCCTAGTCCTTCTCTTAGAGTCCCGAATCCTCTTCAGGCCCCTGAACAGAAAGCAGATGCACTGAATACTGAGGAAATGTTTAAAATTTTTTCTTAACTTTTAAGTCCTTAAGTCTTACAATAGCATCAGCAAAACCAGTAAAAAGATCTGTGATAAATTGGTAAGGGCATGGATAAAAAGAAACTCTCGTGAACTTGTCAAAGAATAATTTTCAAAAGTTGGAAACAAGATAGTAAATACAGGTCAAAAGACTCGTTTAACTTATTATCAAAGGATCCCAAAGGATGAAATGAGATGATACTGGAAGAGAATGCAGGAGTAAGATTACAGTCAAATGATTAATGTCCTATAAGGCTAAACAACTATGACATCCCTTCCACTAGAGAAAATGAACAGGTCACTCTACCAAATAAAATTCATTTGTGGCTTATCAGTTGTGTACAAGTTAACATCAGGCCTTACAGAGTCTGGGCCCTAATGAATCAAACAAAAAGGGTCAGTTAACCATTAGGTGCATTTGTTAGATACTGCTCTAGTACAGTGACTTCCCAAACATTTTGGTCTTAGGACTCCTTCACACTCTTAAAAATTATTGAGATCTCCAAGAACTTTTGTTTATATGGGTTATATTTATTAATATACATAGCATTAGAAATTAAAATAAAATTTAAGCATATAATGCACTTAAAAACAAAAAACCATTTACATATTCACATGAATTAACATTTTTTAAATCTGTTTTCTAACACAAAAAAGTAGTGAGCTGAGTGGCATCATTTTAAAGTTTTCCAGATCATTGGCATTTCAAAATAATAATTTATTGATGACATTAATTCAATAATTACAAGGTTACAAAGACTATAACAGGCAAAACAAAGATAGCAAGAGTACTAAGAACAACTTGAGTTAAGCTCTAAAAACTCATGTATGTTTATCCTCAACCTACCACTTTAGAGAATTCTAGACAACACAAGAATAGCCAAGGACACTTCCCATTAGCTGTCATAGTGAAGACAGCATCACATATCATATAGCTTTTGGAAAACTATTCATACATAAAGAATTAGAGTGAAAAGAGCAAGTAATGTCCTAGAATTATGAAAACAGTTTGAATTTCACAGACCCCCTGAAAGGTCCTGGGCCACACTTTGAGAACTACTGCTCGTGTGACACTGAAAGGGCATACGTGAATCTATTTTTATTTCAAGTTTCGATATGTTTCCTAAACATATTTTTAATAAGAATGTAATTTGATATAGCCTTCTAAAGGCCATTTGACCTTTGAGCCCAAGACTCCTACAGAAATATTCATAGCTCAAAACAAACACACACACAAAGTGTGTATCACTGTAAATTCAGCAGTGTTCACTGTAGTCTCATTAACTTTAGAGAAAAACTGGAAACAAATTTCCCCATAGGGGAATGATGTTAAAAGTGAAAGCATATATATACATACATGCATATATTTACATATATATACATAAATATTCATGATATACCGTCAAGTGAAAAATTTGCAAGGCAATATCTATGATGATTTTTCTATTTAAAAACAAAATTTATATGAGCATTTTTAGACATTTGTAAATACGTGTATCTTAAAAGTCTGGAAATACACTCCAAACTATTAACAGTGGTATCTCTGGGTAACATGATGGTAAGAGTATAGGGCAAAACAAACCTCTGGATTTTTTTACAAACCTACTGGATTATTTGAAGTTTTACAATGAGCATATTACTCTTGTCATAAAAAAACAACAAAATGAACAACAAGGTAAGTAAGAGAGACACGCTGTTAAACGCAATGTGGTATCCTGAACTGAACTATCAAAAACGACACAAAGGAAGACTGGAGTAACCAAAATAAGGCCTACAGTTTAGCTTTGCAAATTAAATAAAAACAGAAATGTAACCAGAAAAACATACAGATGCTATGTGTTCGCAAATAGCTGACTCAGGAAATGGCGGTATTGCCCTCCAATAACCAGTTAGAGACTGAGAGAAATTGCAGTATGGAAACCTTCACACAAACTATGAAAATTTCTGAAGTGAAGCCATTATAGGTTGTCCTGGGGGTGCACAAAGACACATTACAGTCAACTGGTACAACAGATCAAGAGAAGACCCCAGAAGTGTTTCATAGTGTGCACTGCACTGCAGGGCATAGTCTACGGCAACTGTGATCAAGAACAGAAATGTCAGTTCAGGCATATTCTGAGTATCTGTCTTCTCTATTACTCCATTTACTCATGTTTACTGGTGTCCTCCTCTTCCAATTTTGAAATAATCATCATTTCTTATGCCACTCTCAAGAAGCCCCCAGCTATGCTAACAGGAGACTGTTCTGGAACAAGCTTCCACCACAGTCAAAGTGGCTTTCCATTCCCAGAGTGACCATTCAGTCCATTTCAGCCTTGTGTATCTGGCAAATAGATACTGGACAAAGGAAGTCAATAGGGCAACTTTCAAATGCTTATTAAATACATGGCAAACCCCGGCCCTGGCCTGTTCCTTCAGCAGGGCTTTCCTATCTTCCTCTCCCCTCACAACAAGAGCAGCGGTAAGCTCCACTGCGCTTGGCACTGCCATTTTCACATTTAAATGAAGATACGTAGTCCATTTCAGAATTCAAATGTCTACTTTTTCATGGAAAAGAGGAAGGTGACAAGTAGTAAGTAGCAAATTGAGCACATTTTAAATATGTCCAAAATATATTTTTCCAACCTGGCACTTGAGATACATAAACAAGGTACAGAATGAAATACACAGAATGATCTCAACTATGTTATCTTAAGTTATAGAAACTTCATTTGTTGATTGGATAGTTGATGATCTTAAGGAGTTATTAAATTTAAAGATATGGTGGGGGTTTTCTAAGTCCTTACCTTCTAGAGATATATACTGAAATGTGTAAGAATAAAATAATTAAGATGCCTGGGCATTTGATTCTATATAATCTCAGGTGGGATGGGGAGGGATCGGTGAGGTGTGGATAGAAATAAGACTGGCCACAGACTGATCGAGCATTGAAGCTGCATGACAGGTGGGAAGATGGGTGTCATTGCATTACTCTATACTTTCACATACGTTTGACATTTTCCAAAATGAAAAGCTTTTTAAAAAGCCTTAACAAGGAGGGACGCCTGGGTGGCTCAGTTGGTTAAGCAGCTGCCTTCGGCTCAGGTCAAGATCCCAGCGTCCTGGGATCGAGTCCCACATCGGGCTCCTTGCTCGTCAGGGAACCTGCTTCTCCCTCTGCCTCTGCCTGCCATTCTGTCTGCCTGTGCTCACTCTCTCTCCCTCTCTCTCTCTCTGACAAATAAATAAATAGAATCTTAAAAAAAAAAAAAAAAAGCCTTAACAAGGAAACGGGGCACCTGGATGGCTCAGTTGGTTAAGCGTCTGCCTTTGGCTCAGGTCATGATCCCAGGGTCTTAGGATCAAGCCCCACATCAGGTTCCCTGCTCAGTAGAGTCTGCTCCTCACTCTCCCCCTGTTCTTGCTCTCTCTCTCTCTTTCTCTCATGTGTGTGTGCTCTCTAATAAATAAAATCTTTTTTAAAAATAGCCATAAAAAGGAGAAATATTTTTAAAGAAGCTTATTCTAAAACTGAAGAATTTAATGAATGAAGAAATTAAAAATCTAGACTAAAACAGTGGACTATCCCTCTCCTTATGCTACAAATTCCTTGAAATGATATTTAAAAAAAAAAAAAACTGGAGATTTAGGGGCGCCTGGATAGCTTAGTTAAGCTCCTGCCTTTGGCTTAGGTCATGATCCTAGGGTCCTGGGATCAAGCCCCACATCAGGCTCCCTGCTCCATGGGAAGCCTGCTTCTCCCTCTCCTACTCCCCCTGCTTGTGTTCCCTCTCTCGCTGTGTTTCTCTGTCAAATAAATAAATAAATAAATAAATTAATAAATTAAAAGGGGAAAAAAAAAGAACTGGAGATTTACAACAGGGAAGGAGTACAAAAGGTAATATTGGGGTGCCAGTGGTTTTGAGAAACTCTCAAGTTCTTAAACGTGGTTTTTTTTTGTTTGATTTTTAAAGATTTTGTTTATTTATTTGACAGACAGAAATCACAAGTAGGCAGAAAGGCAGGCAGAGAAAGAGAGGAGGAAGCAAGGCCCCTGCTGAGCAGAGAGCCCGATGCGGGGCTCAATCCCAGGACTCTGGGATCATGACCTGAGCCGAAAGCAGAGGCTTTAACCCACTGAGCCACCCAGGTGCCCCCACAGTGGTTCTTTTTTTTTTTTTTTTTAAAGATTTTATTTATTTATTTGACAGAGTGAGATCACAAGCAGGCAGAGAGGCAGGTAGAGAGAGAGGAGGAAGCAGGCTCCCTGCTGAGCAGAGAGCCCGATGCGGGGCTTGATCCCAGGACCCTGAGATCATGACCTGAGCCGAAGGCAGCGGCTTAACCCACTGAGCCACCCAGGCGCCCCCGCACAGTGGTTCTTAATGTGGTCCTCCAGACAAACCTTATCGGCATCCCTGTAAACATGTTAGAAATGCAAATTCACAGGCCACATCCCAACCTCCTTATAATCTTCAGGGGTAGGGCCCTGCAATCTGGATTTAATAAGCCCTCTGGGTGATTCTGATGTCCACTGAAGTTGGGGAGCCCCTGTAAAGCTGATCAGACCAACAAAAAGCAAGAATGGAGAGCCTCTGCCCCAACCAGCCCAGGAGACAACAATCAAAAAGGGGAAAGCAATCCTAAGGATACCCTAAGCTGAGTCAACAAGTGACAGAAAGGTGGGGGCCTCCAGCAGTGACTGTTCCGTCCTAACCTTGTCCACCTCCAAAACCAAGTGATTAGTGGGAGTGGGTGAGTTCTGTCCTGGAGAGAAGAGCTTGTCCTCAGAATCAAGACCTCTATTTTGGCAAACACGGTAACTCTCTAGGGATGGGGCTGAGGATGGAGCAAGTGTCTAGATCTCCTGCCCATTCCCATCCACGCATTATTAAAAGTCTGTGTGAACAAGCCCTCTTCTCCCAGTCAAGGTAAAAAAGTCTTTTGGAGAAAAGAAGGCTCATAGCAATGTGGGGAAAATCCACAGCCAACTACCAATACATTAATCAAGTGAATCTCTTCCATATATTTGAATGATCCTTTGAAGACAACAAATAGTGGTAAAGATAATTAATAAATTAACAAAACAGTTGGCAATAGGGAACACGAGTAATTGAAGGAATAGAAAATAATGTAAAAATTCCAACTGAGATCCCCAGGAATGAAAGGGTACCACATCTATGAAAAAAGCAGTTAGACCAAGAGGGCAATCTTGAATATTTAAAAACAAATGGCTAAACTTAAAAGGAAACAGAAAACTTAAAATACTATTGATGGACATGCCTGAGGAGCGAATCATGATCTGGACAATCACATCTGAAGAATTCTTCCAGAATGGAGCAAAATATAAATGATAAAATATAAATGTCCAGTGAACAGAGGACCAAGGCAGGAGGTCCCACACTCACTCAGTAAGAGTTCCAGAAAAATGAAACTGATAAAATGGAAAGAAAATCATTAAAGAAACCATATTAGAAACTGCTCTTCGTCCAAGAATGGTACAGTTCTTCAGGGTGAAAGGACCATGGGGTATGACAAATATCCCACATACCTAGACACACAATGGTGAAACTTTTAGGACTCAAAGCATAAAAAGAAAATCCTAAATGTTTTTCAATGACAGAAAAAAACAGGTCTTTATCAATATATAAAAAGAGAAGGTGAGAGAATCAGATTGGTGTTGGGTTTTTTAAATCAGCAATACTGGATGCTAGCAGACCATCATATTAGGGCTTCAAAATTCTAAAGGGAAAGGATTTTGAACCTAACACCCTAAAACTCAATTTTAAAAAAATTCAAGTGGAGGATTCAATCTGATGGGATTAACTGATGATATGCTGCAGTAAACCAAAAAACTAACCTTGGGATAAAAGAAAAAGCAGTGAGAAGGAAACAGTAAAACTTATAGTTGTCTAAATAACTACACGTACTGTTAAAACACACACAAACACATACACCAAGATAACAGAGATTAATCTGAAACAAATCCCACATCATTACACTAGGAGGAGAGGTCCAGGTGGGGAAGTGCGAGAATGGTAAGGGAGAGGAGTGGAAGATACAGCCACTGTAGCCGCAAACTCAGAGAAAAGGATAACCACTAAAGGAAGAGCAATAGGTTTGATTCTTTCCAAAGCACTAGAAAGACAAACTAAGAGAAGAAACAATGCTCAATCATGCCACTGAAATGCTGAAGTAAGATACAAAATACAATGGCAGGGACGTTCCAAACATTTCAACAATTTCAATTAATATAGATGGATTAAATTCCCCAGACACCATTAGACTGAACTCCCAGAAAGCTGTTTTGACTACATTAATTGGGGGAAATAGGTCATTGCAGAGAGTCCTGACGACAAACAAGAGTATTTCACAGTTACAAAAGACACAACTCACCAAAAGTCATCATATATTGCTTTCTTTCACATTCAGAAATCAATTCACTATATGAACAGTAAGATAGGAATGTAGACTCTATGAACAATTAACAAGCCAAATCCAAAAAAGACTTTGTATCCAAGAATGGGCACCTCTCCCTCTGAAAACACTCAATATTTACAAATATTGACCATGTATTCCATAAAGTAGAAACCACATGGGCTGTATTCTAGGTGTTTAAAAATTTTAAACGCACTTGAAGAATTCCTGGGTTAATTGCTGAATCCGGCAACTGAAACTGAAATTACCCATTTAGAAATAAACGACAACAGTCACCAGAGCTCAAGATTGCCAGACACAGCCAAGGCAGTACTCAGAAGAGCGTGTTCCATCTTAAATACATTTATTAGAAAGCAAGAGAAATTGAAAATAAAACTTTTTGCACAATACCCTTTAAAGCAGTGATTGTGAACATTCCTGGAGTTACAGAGGTCTGTGAAAGCAGACTGAGAGTCTGAATTCATTTATGTAGTTAAAGTCTACGGAATTTGCATGCCAACCTATGATAAAACTACAGACTAAATCATGTTTCAGAATATCAACCCAGTTTTGTAACACTGGTTACTTCACTCTGATGAGATGGATTGGTTTAAGAGTCACAGCTATGAATAATATAAAAATTAAACTGAGTTCCTTAAAGTCAGGCAAGGCCTCATCCATTTTTATATTTTCAATCAATCCATGCTTCCAGTCGGCACCTAAGTAAGAACTCAACAGTGTTGTATAAACTGAATTAAGTAATGTGGTGGACAGGTAATTTTCTAAAACATGGGATTCACTGGAGGAGGAGAATGAAACAGAGTAAGATCTGTATGGTGAAACACTGGCCTAAGTATGAATTTTGATCTCAGGTCTGTAGTATCACAGTGTTACATGCCAGGTGCTCCAGGATTCTGGATAGGATCTTACAGAGGTCTTTCTTCAGGGCTGCCATCAGCTTTCTTGCCTTTTTCTTGCAGGCAAGATTTATGGACTTCAATAATCACAACGTCAGGTAACGTCAATTTTTCAACTACAACAGACTAATTTTTAAAAAACCCAGTCAAAAGGGGAGGGCTCCAGCTCTAGCTAGCACAAGTGACTAGAACATAAGATCAAAATCTTTGGTATTAATCAGGGAGATTCAAATTAAAACCACATTGAGATACCACCTTACACCAGTTAGAATGGCCAAAATTAGCAAGACAGGAAACAATGTGTGTTGGAGAGGATGTGGAGAAAGGGGAACCTTCTTACACTGTTGGTGGGAATGCAAGTTGGTGCAGCCAATTTGGAGAACAGTGTGGAGATTCCTTAAGAAATTAAAAATAGAGCTTCCCTATGACCCTGCAATTGCACTACTGGGTATTTACCCCAAAGATACAGATGTAGTGAAAAGAAGGGCCATCTGTACCCCAATGTTCATAGCAGCCATGGCCACGGTCGCCAAACTGTGGAAAGAACCAAGATGCCCTTCAACGGACGAATGGATAAGGAAGATGTGGTCCATATATACTATGGAGTATTATGCCTCCATCAGAAAGGATGAATACCCAACTTTTGTAGCAACATGGATGGGACTGGAAGAGATTATGCTGAGTGAAATAAGTCAAGCAGAGAGAGTCAATTATCATATGGTTTCACTTATTTGTGGAGCATAACAAATAACACGGAGGCCACGGGGAGATGGAGAGGAGAAGGGAGTTGAGGGAAATTGGAGGGGGAGATGAACCACGAGAAACTATGGACTCTGAAAAACAATCTGAGGGCTTTGAAGGGGTTGGGGGTGGAAGGTTGGGGGATCCTGGTGGTGGGTATTATGGAGGGCACGTATTGCATGGCGTACTGGGTGAATGAATTCTGTTACTGAAAAGAAATTAAATTTTAAAAAATTCTGGGAAAAAAAATCTTTGGTATTAAAGTATCTATTTAAAAAGGGTTCAATTGATATGCTCATAGGATGAATTTTAATTAAATCTTAAAACTGGTTCTAAGGTTTTACTTTATTTTACAAACTATTGTTTTGACTATAAATTAGATGGGCTTCATCAAGTACCATGTTTTATATAGTTTTCAACAGAGAAATTAAAAAGGTCCAATTCTGAACCATACCAAAAACAAGCATTTTCAGTGAATCTAAACACACTCAAAGGCCTTATCTATATTAATATTCCAAACATTCAATATTTGAAATAATTAGCGCCAATAGGTGAATTTCAAAATGTCCTTTGAAATAAACAGGGAAATTTTAAATTTCAAGACCTTTCGAATACATTAATTTGATACGGTTTATTTTCTAAATAATCCCCCTTGCTTTGGTTAAAGAATGATTCTTGTTCTCCTGCATTAAAAACAAAATGAATGTACTTCTCTCCCTAAGCTAAAGTTTTGCTCAGCCGAATTTAACATTTTTAAAGCTTTTTTCTTTACTACTAAACCAATATCTTTAATTCTTAACTGTCCCCAGAGCAGACTTCCTTACCTGACAGCAATACATACATGTAAATATAATAACAGAATTCTGCCAGCAAATACTATGCACATCCCCAACAATACAGACACAGTCTTAAAAATCAGTTATGTATTTATTTGCATAGATTCAAAGGAAAGATTTAAAAATCCAACATAATATCCCATGAGGCCTACAATTTAATTACTAATCCATTTTTGTTTTGTTTTGTTTTGTTTTTTTAAAAAGGTTTTCCTCCACTAAATTTAGAATGGGACTATTTCACATGAGTGCTGAAACATCAGATACCTATATATCTTCAGTTTTTGCAGAATTAGTATTAAGTCCAAAAAAGTCCTTTTTGATGATATACCGAACACACTGCAAAATCACATTTCTTTCATGTCGGATGTCCGGAGCTAAAAGCTAAAAAATAATAAATAAAATGATAAATAAAATATATCCTAAAATATTATATGTGTCTCCCCTAAAGAACAAAACAATAAAGATATATATTTATATACTTACAATATAATTTTTAATAAATTTGTAATATATATTTAAATAGATTATTATATTTAAATTATCTTGTTAAAAAATAATATAAGAACATTTCTTTTTAACTTATACCAAGATTATCTAGCTTTTTGTATGGCACAAATGTTCACACTGGGCATCCTCTCTGGGAGTATGTAACAAAGGACAGGAAATACAAGTTTAAACGTCTGCAATTCTTTAATCCACAAATCACGTCAAAGGGGATCCTCCTAAACCCAAACCTACAAATAGTATAGAAACTGATGAGCAGATACAGTAAATATAGTAATGATGAAACCAGTAGTAAAAAAAAATCCCAACATTCCTGGGCTTTTGTAACTTTTCACTTTTGTGCTTACTGTAACTGAAGGAAATCTAAAAATCCCCCGTATTTAGATGAAATACATAACCAAGGAATCATCTATGATTTGTCAAAAAGGATAAGATCACTCAATTTATCTGCTGATGTCATTAGTGCAGTAGAGAGACCTCACAAAGGAATGAACATCTAGTGAACAGAAGATTTAATTTACCACTTATGAGGTAAGTATTTTAAAAATGCAATTTACTTTATAGAAGCACTGAAATTTACAAAACAGGCAGTCCATTCCAGATCAATTTAAACAAGAAGCAACTGTGTCTACATGTAACACCTCAAAGAGTGTAGCTACAGAACAGTTCAGCTATAGCAGAAACACTTAGCTGACAGGGCAAAAACGACTCTCACACATTGTCAATAGTTCTACAACTCTAATAAAAATTTTGGTATATTTTCTATTACTTCTAGCACAAAAGAACTGGATCTTTGAACGACTTCATGTCCATTACTTAGAATCAAAAGATGTGCTACTGGTTCTTTTAAAATTTGAAGAAATAGATTTTTCAGCACATCACACTAAGAATAAAGCCAATAATGCACAAAATAAACACATAAAAAAACTCCTTCTCCCTTCAGTCTGCCTTTGTGTTTAGTTGTGATTTCAAGAGAAACTTGAAAAATGTCAGTACACCTCAATACATATTTCCTTACCAATCAGTTAATTCTACAGATCCTTTTATTTTAAGCAGTTTTGAAAAGTATACTATTCCATATTTACTGAATATCAGCTGTATTCCAAATGCAGTTTCAAAATTAAGATACACAAATGGAGTCTTCAAGGAGCAAATGTCTTTGGTAAACTTTAAAAACACGCATGCATGAACCCATGAGGAAACCCAGTGGCTCTATCTTTATCATTTGAGAAGAACACAAAGATTAGAATGTAAAGAAAAATCATTTACCATTTCCAGGAGATATGGATGGTGTGTCCGTGATTCAAATAACGTTTGATAGTTGTGATAATCTTTTTTCCTCTTAGGTTTTGTCTTTTTAAAACTTTTCTTTGGGCTCTCATACTTCCTAGCAGTCACTTTAGCACTGGGACTGGGTCTCTTAGGAGTAGGAGTATTGCTATGAAGAACCTCATTGGCCACCAGAATGTCTGCTTCAGTCTTAATGGGAGCTTCTGAAAGTAATGAAAAACAAATACAAAGATTAACCAAAAAAAAAGGTAAACTTACAAAATAACCAAAAAAGCCATAATACTCCCCCCAGCAGCCATAATACTGGCTACTTACTAATAAAAACTATGCATTTTCAATGTAGTACCATATTTTTCAAATCAGAAATATAACTGCCAAGAACTGAAGAGATTACCATAAAGAGTTATAGAAAGTGATCTCTATGAAGGAAATAATACCAGACGGAATCTTGGATCTACACAAAGGAATGAAGAGCATCAGAAATCATCAATATGTGGATAAATACAAAAGACTTTTTTTTCTGGTTTAAAAAAGGTTTTAAAGATAACTGACTATTCTAAGCAAAAATAGTAACAATGCATGTAGGATTCATAACATCTGCAGGAAAACCTGATAACAACAGCACAAAGGAATGGAAGAGGAGAGTGTAAGTATATTGCTATAAAATTCTTAAATCCTATATGAAGTGGTATAACATCACTAAAGTATATTGTGGTAAGTGTTAGTTGCATACTATAAACTCTAGATAGACCAACTCCTAAAAAGTAAAACAAAGAGGTCAACAAATAAACCTATATTTGCATTGCCCTAATAATTAGGCAGCATAAATCCAAAGGCAGGAAAAGAAGGAAAATAGAACAAAAGGTGAGACAAAAAGAAACAAGCCATATCAATAATTATAATATGTTTAAATAGTTTAAACATCCCACTTAAAAGGGTGAGTGGTCAGACTGGGGCGGGATGGTAGAGAACAACAAGATCAACTATGTCATGTCTACAAGAAACCAACTTTAAATTGTAGGTAGTTCTTGCTTTCACAAACAGAACTGAGATCAAATCTCAGTTACCAAGGAAGTACAAAGCAAGGACTGCCTACGACCAGTCACAGACTAAAAGTAAAAGGAGGAAAGAAAATTCCATGCATACACCAATTATAAAAAGGCTGGATTGGTTATATCAATATCAGACAAAGGAGACTTCAGAACAGGGACTATAACCAGGGACAAAGAAGGGCACTTCATAACGATAAAGAAATCAATTCATCAAGAAAGCAAAATAGTAACACCTAATAACAGCATTTCACTATACATGTAGCAAAAGCCCACAGAGCTGAAACAAGAAACAGACAAATCCATTATTAAGGTTGGAGACTTTTAACACTGCTCAGTAACTGAAGAAAATTAAACAAAAAATGAGCAGGGATAGAGAAGACCTGAGTATGACTAAGAACTCAAACTGACAAACTCTCAACCCAATACATATTTTTGTCAGGTTCACGTGAACATTCATTTGTGTTAGGCTACAAAACAAGTCTCAATGAACTGGAAAAAAAAAAACTGTAAGTGTGCAAATATGCCCTCTGACCATAACAGAATTAAAGTAAAATCATTAACAGAAAACTATCTAGAAAACTGCCAAATCTCTGGAAACTATACAACACACATCTAACTAACCCACATGAGACATTAGAAAATATTTTTAAACAATAAAAATGAAAACATAACAAAAATTTGTAGGATGCAGCTAAAGCAATGCATGGAGGCAAATTTATAGCTTTGATTGCTTTTATTAGAAATGAAGAAAAAGGGTGCCTGGATGGCTCAGTGGGTTGGGCCTCTGTCTTTGGCTCAGGTCATGATCCCGGGGTCCTGGGATCGAGTCCCGCATCGGGCTCTCTGCTCGGCAGGGAGCCTGTTTCCCTCCCTCTCTCTGCCTGCCTCTCTGTCTACTTGTGATCTCTCTCTGTCAAATAAATAAATAAAATCTTTAAAAAAAAAAAAAAACTCATTCTGGAGCAGCACTGGTCACATTTAAGATCCTCTATACACCTTTGTATCGATTCCTAAATCAAGACAGATTATAACTATGATGATACAATTGTTAAAATCTGTGAGGAATCAAACTGCTCCTCTCCATTTAGAATCCACTTAAATAAACAGCCTTCTAGATGCTATTTCATGGTGAAAAGCCCACTTTATTTCTTTGGTTTATTTCTTCCAAAGTCCCTATGTGTCAATATCCTATCCCATAGCCTAGAACTTACAATGGAAGTTGGAAACTTGCTGGTGACCTAGATGGCTTAATAAAGCTGAATTCAAACTACATATAGTAATTCTGAAGCCTTGGGAATATAAAGCAAGGGGTTTTTCCTTCAGGCAGGGCATTGTAGACAATTAGTAAAAATAAATTCATGTAAGATAAAATATATCTTTTAATAGATAAATACCTTCTCTTATCTATAAGATAAAGCTATGCATTTCTGTGCAGTAAGACACTAAATATAACAAAGAGAATGACTACAATGAAAGGCAATACAGCTGGCTTTTTTTAGATTTTTAAGTCCCTAAACCTAGGCTTTCTATTAGCTCTCTCACATACCAGCTTTGTCAACTTATCTTCTTTAAGCAGAAGTTTCTACAAATGAAGGAGTGGGACCTCAAAAGATCCCTCCCAGTTTCCTTCCTTTCTTCTAATTTAAAAATGGTGGCAGCTCCTGGGTGGCTCAGTCGGTTAAGGGTCTGCCTTCAGCTGAGGTCATGATCCCAGGGTCCTGGGATCAAGTCCCTCAGGCACTCCTTGCTCAGCAGGGAGCCTGCTCCTCCCTCTCCCTGCCACTCCCCCTGCTTGTCTGCTTGTGCGTATGCAAATAAAGACATGAGAATGAAAGTATTCAATGTTTTATCTTGGGAGAGAGAGAGAGAGAGCATTAGTGTGGCTTGTTTTTATAAGATTCAGTAATGTGGTAACAGCTTTCATTGCTATCACCTGTCATAAAAACACGTGATAAGCAGGAAATGTAATATGTGTTTAAAGAATAACTCCATCTTCTATCAGTGTACTGGAAACAAGAGTAAAGAAATAACTACTGTTATAGTTAAAATCAAAATAAAAACAAGAAGAGGCAACCATCTGTTAAGAAATACCTGATAAAACCAAAGTAGTTTATATTTCAAAATTCAAGTAGCTTTTAAACAGCTACCATAGTAAACCATGGTCCATTAAAAAAGAAGAAAAAAATCCCTATGTTACAGATATATCTAAACATTATCCTTCACAGTTAATGCCAATTTGTTCTCCTTCAACATCTTCCAACTATACAGTGATTATCTCTAGCTTAATTAACGTTAAAAGTGCCACCATCGTCATCCAATTACATTAAAATCTTCCCTTCCTTCTACACACCTGTAGAACCTGTATTCTTTGTCTTCAGTATACATCTAGTGCAGAGACACAGACACGTGAATTCTCTCATAGTTGGTAAAGCCCAAATAGACTTACTGTGCAGAGCCAGGTTTCCAGAACAGAAGGGCAAGGCTTATTCACTAAACATATGCTGATTATTTATATGAACCGTGGGTTTAGAATTGCCATGCTTCAACAGATCAACAACATACAACTTTGAGGTAACTCTAAGAAAAGATACTAGATTAAGCTGGTTTGTTGTCATTTCTAAAGGTTAGACATGTATTCTGTACTGTACATCACCATTACTTAGAAAGAACCTTGAAAGGATTCCATTTCATCCAGTCTTTAAAACACATAGGCTAATCTGACACAAGAATAGAGTTACTATGTTCTCCAAATGAGGTAATTTATGTAAATGTGCTCCATAAAAAAAATGCTCTACATACATGTAAGGAATTCTGTCATTCACTTTGTTACAAAGGACCTCTTTTCACCGACCAAAGGTGCTCTAAATATGTTAAGACAAGGGTTCTTGACAGTAAACAGAGGAAATTAACTTTCTTTGCTCTATCTTTTAGAATTTTCTTTGATTCCATTAGTGAAACATTATTTCTTCCCCTTCCTATCCTGTCATATTATTTTTGCCTTTTTCTCCCAGACTAGCAATACATTTCCTCATTTCTCAAGTTTTCCTTTATCCCATGCTAACACCAAATGAAAAATGTGAAGATGAAATAAAGAATATGCTTGACACATCTTGTCCTCAGAAAGACACACATGAAAGGATGTGTAAACATACTGGTGCGTAGTACACACCAAATTCAAAAAGCAACAAAACAAAACAAACCCACCTGTAACAACTGAGCCCATGACTTACCTTCTGGCTCACTGTCTGACCCTGAGAGATTGCCATAGCTGCTCATGAGTGAGCACAGGGCTGGTGTCACTTCCTTGGGTATAACAGTGCTTTGTGGTTTCTCCTCTTTGTCAGACTCTGAAATAGAATGGGAAAGAAGTAAAACAGTATACCAAACACATCCACCCCCAGAGCAAAGAAAGCTGATAGCCTCCCTACTGCTTCATACATTAGTGAAAAGAAAGTCATTTCTGATCATTTCCTTAACCTTCCCCCAAAACAAAATTCAGGAAACCTGGACATTTTCCCTTGGTTTAAACCATTGTGGTCAGAGAAGCTACTTGCCCTAAAGAGAAGACAGAAGGCCAGTGGCAGCTATAGCACAGCTAAGTTACTTATTATGCTTCACAGGTTACGAAATTTGGGCCTTCTCTAAATTAATTATACAGTTTTGGCTACTAATTAATTTTATTTTATTTAGGCTATTGTGCTATTAATTAATTTTATTAAAGTAGTAGGAAGGCCAAGGCCGGATATTCATTTAATTTCACTGGATTAGAATGACTGACTATAAAAATTAGATTTAGGAATAAATAATATAACTACCTTTTTGGTTTTTATTTTAGTTTATTTGAAAGAAAAAGAGAGAAAGATTGGAAGAACAAATGGGAGGAGGACCAGAGGGAGAAGCAGACTCTCTGTGGAGCAGGGAACCTGACAAGGGGCTCCATCCCAGGCCCCTGGGATCATGACCTGAGCCAAAGGTAGACACTTAGCTGACTGAGCCACCCGGGCACCCTACCTTTTTTGTTTTTAAGACTAGTTTTGAGAGCACAAATAATATTTAAACCATTCCATATATAAAGGCTTACTCAAAGAGTTATGCTGCAATGAATTCACCCAAAGTTTATATTTAGAACTTCTAAGAACTTAAGTAAACAAGCCAAGCCAGAGAATTTAGCAAGTATCAAAGAGCCTGCCAAAGGCAGAGTTTGATCGTAGCCCAGTGAGCCTAGTTGTAGCCTCAGGATACCATCTATTACATTTGTTTTTGGCAGCTCTAAAAGTGTATTAAATCTAGTCTAAACAACCAATAAAAAATAAAAAGCCTGACTGAAGCATGAAGACAGGAAGTAACCTGTCTATGTAATGTACCAGCTCAACCCACAACCAATACAAAACATTTCAAGGCAGCATTTAGTATTCACCAAGTCAGTCTAGGGGAAAACAAAACATGTCAGTAGGAATGGGGGTATATTTCTATGTGAATATGGAACTACAACCTACTGGTGGATGAAATTAAATCCCCTCTCCTCCCTCCACCCATCCATATTACCCTGCACCATGCCTTCTGAAAACTGCTGCTTGTCAATTTTAAGCTTATGATCTTTCTTCCTGAATTAAAAAGGGGAAAGAAAAATAAAGCAGTTCTACATACAAATTATTAGTGGACTAAACAAATCTATAACAATATTAATATGGAGACTATTCAACTCACTGTTTTTAAGATAATAAGCCCAACTATTATTTCCATCCAAGACTCCAAGAGAGATACTAAAAAGCACAATACTGTTGACTATAACATAGCTCTTTAAAAGTATGAGCTTGTATTAATCCTTAGGAGGTTATAATTTTCACTATTAATTACAGATGATAAACCCAAAATTCAGAGAATCTGAGTAACTTTTCCTTCAGGTAAGAAAATTATACAACAGTTGGTTCACAGTTAAATCTGGGCTCTCTGACTCCAAATCCCAATTCTTAACTAATGGGCTAGAATCTCTCCTATAGATACATAAAATCCTCTTTATTAAAATGAAGCCATCCTACCAAAATGTCTCTATGATTAATAATAATGCTAATAAATGTCCTTTTTTCCAACTACAATTCCATTTCTCTGTTCCCTGTTATAGCAAAATTTTGGCTCCAAATCCCATTTCTTTTTTTTTTAATTTATTTTTTTAATTAACATATAATGTATTATTAGCCCCAAGGGTACAGGTCTGTGAATCACCAATCGCCAGGTTTACACAGTTCACAGCGCTCACCATAGCCCATACCCTCCCCAGTGTCCATAACCCAACCACCCTCTCCCTACTCCCCTCCCCTCAGCAACCCTCAGTTTGTTTTGTGAGATTAAGAGTCTCTTACGGTTTGTCCCAAATTCCAATTCTTAACTAATGGGCTGAAAGAGCTCCTACAGATACATAAGGTCCTTTTATTAAGATGAAGCCAACCTCCCAAAATGTCCTACGGTCAGTAATAATGCTAACAAATGTCTTCTTCCAGCTGTGGTTCCATTTCTCTGCTCCCTGTTATAGTAAACTCTAAACAACTATCTGTTGTACTTAGATGTGAACGAGTACAAGCTACAGGAGAGAAAGGGTTTGGCTTTGTTCAGTACTGTATCTTCAGAGCCTAGAACAGTACGTTAAGTGCTGAACAAATATTTGAAGAACAAACTTGCGGGAATGAGTAAAGACGTATTTAAAAAAGTCTAACTGGCACAGGACGATAGGGCTAGGAAAAGGTGGAGCCACAACACAAACCTAGTTCTGTCTGGATTCAAAGCTCATTTTTCTTCCTTTCCTTCTTTTCTTTAATAACATGATTCCATTTTTATTTTTAAAAATCATACACATGTGATACAAAAAATATTAAAAGGATATACAACAAAATGTGAGCAGTGGCTATCTCTGTAAGATAGTAGATTTTTTTTAAATGTTCTCCAGTTTTTTGTTTTTATAATCAGAATATAATAGAAAATAAAATAAAGGAGAAACTAAAAAAAAAAAAAAACAAAAAAAAAAAACCAAAAAACAGAATATAATAGAAAAACATAGGAAAATAAACCCTGGAGGAATCACTTTCCTCCAGGAAAGTGTTTCCTCACAATTCAAGAAGCGGAGGGCAAGGCATTAATAGGCCTACATATCGCCCCTTTTCCTGCCTTCCCTTTTTTTAAGACTTTATATTTGAAACAATTTTAGATTTACACAAATGTTGCAGAGATACTACAGAGAACTTCCATATACCCTACTATATAGCTTCCCCTCCCTTACATACCCATGGCACATTATTATAGCTACCAAATTAACACTGGTAGAACACTACTGAAACTACAGACTATACTGCGATTTCACTAGTTTTTCCACTAATACCCTTTTCTTGCTTCAGGATCCAATCCATCATATCACATTATGTATTTAATCATCATGACTCCTTATCTGTGTCTCCTCTAAATCTGTGTCAATCTGTCAGTATTTCCTTGTCTTTAACAAACTTGACACTTTTGAAGACTACCGGTTATTGAAGAATGGCCCTTAGCGAGGGTCCATCTGAGGTTTTTTGATGATTGCACAGAGGCTACGGATTTTAGGTAGTGTCCTTTCCATCACCTCATACCAGGAGTCCATGACATCAACATGACTTATTATTAGTTACGTTAATCTTGAGCTCTTGGTGGTCTGCCTGGTTTCTTTGCTATAAAGTTACGATTTTTCTCTTTCATTTTTAAAAAAATGATTCACACATTCAAGGGGAAGGGAATTAAGCTCCTCTCTCTTAGAGTAATGAATATCAAAGAAATTTAGACATGTTAAAATCACCACAGTAACTAATATTTAGGGAGCAATATTTTGAAACTACATAAATACCATGTTTTAAAGTTTTGCCACTAATTTTACCATTCATCAGTGGGTCTTGCCTGAAACAACTATTACTGTGGTGTTTTAATGGTGACTTTTAATTCCTTCATTTTTTTTACATTTATTAATTAGAATTTTTCTGAAAGATCTATCCCTCTTTCCCCATTTCTTATTCTTATCAATATGGACTCATGGATATTTATTGTATTCTTTGGGTTATAATCTATTATTATTTACTTTGCGGCTCAAGTTGTTCCAACTTAGGCTATTCAGAGCACTTTTCAGTTGATCCCTATATCCTTCTGACATACCCACAATTCCGATTGTTTTCTGAGCACTTTCTAACCCTCTGGCACTACTAAGATCCTCTAGGTTCACTTTGCATTTCCTCTGTCCCAGCTCTACAATCAATCATTTCTCCAAAAGGCTCTGGTTTCTTCAACTGGAAAATGGTAAAACCACATTATAGATGCTTGGTGTATTCATTACCAGGACTGTCACAAAGTTCACTATACTGGAATGTCTCCTCCTGGGTAAGAGTTAGGAGTTCACAAAATGAACAAGTGCTCCCCTAGGTTGTTCTCCCTCAGTTATGTTTCAGGAATCCATGATACCCAATAACATTTTGAAAAGAGGTATCGTCCTTTTGGTCCTATCAAAACATCCTCTATAGTGACTTTTCATCTGAAAAGGGGGTGGGAGGCTGTTCCCACAGTCCCTTGGATCTACTAGCAGTTCGAATATAGGCATTGTCAGCAGTTGGAAAGATTATGTTGAAGGCACTGTACTAGCTAACAAAATAATACTGAAGAAAATTCACTCACTTTTTAACAAAAACAGCCAAAACACCTCTCTAAACTAAAACATGCCAGTAAAAAGATAGGAGCAATGAAGACGATAAAATCAAACTTTAGAATGATTATAAAATACAAGCTCAAATAACTGCTCATACTGTTAAAACCCTAGCAACACTTCTCCTAGAGTAAATCTCACCTCTCTCTCATACACAGATATCATGTGCCCGCTAACCAAATATATACATATAAATCTAAAATTTATCACCAGACTATAAATTTCTTGAAGTCAGGGAAAAACTTCTCTGAATTACAATGATGGACAAGCAGAATGTAGGACCTCAAGTAAATCCCTATTAAAATGAAAAAAGGAAAACAAAAACCCGCCCTTTGTAAGTCTTGGTAAGTATAAACACTAGTTGTAAAAGCTCTCATCTGGGTTCTTCCTACATCTTATTTCTTTACTTGTTTCTCCCCCTCATCCCCTAACTATTTCCTATTGCCTTTATGAAACGAAACACAATTACATGCTCTAGCCGCAAGAAGATTTATAGACAGATTAAGTACCTTAAAGAAAATGCAATTCTGCAGAAAAAGTCACCAGAAAAAATGGAAACCTTGCTTTAATGGTGTCCAACTCTCAAAAACAAACATTAACAAGGAGCATTCTTAACAGCTGATATGCTAGCTTATGTTCTTATTTTAACATTTACCTTTTAAACACCAGAAGCCCACCTAGCTTAATATCCCCCAGTGTTCTATGACAACAGTTATATTTACGCTATAACGAACTAACAAATTGCGTCTTTTTCACTTTGTGGGCGCTGAGGCACTTCGGTCAGTGACGCTTGATGCCCATTACTGACCAGCTCTTCTCCCTCTAGCTCAGACAACACTTATTAAAACCACAGGTCAGGAAAGTCATAAAACATGTTGTATATGCATTTAAACAATAGCCACAAAATAAATGTGGTCCTAACTATTGAAATAGCAAAAAAAAAAAAAAAAAAAAAAAAGATTTAAAACAATAACACCTTGAGGAATCTAGTTAGCATAACACACAAGGAACTAAAAAAGAAAAAAAAAATACAGCAACATTAAGGTCATCTGGTGAAAACAGGCCATATTTAAAACTGATAAACTGGGAGACTCCAAATGACAGGCTTTCCCTTTGAACCCTACCAATCCCCAGTTTAAAGCACCTGCACTAGTAATGACAGTTCACATACTACCATCCAGCACAAAAAATACTGATTTTCTAAGCATGATCTGAAGTCTGTAAAGATCCTCAAGAACTGTTGTCTTGTTTAAAATGTGATGCTGGCTTGGGTCATGATCCGAGGGTCCTGGGATCAGGCTCCATGTTGGGCTCCCTGCTCAGCGGGGAGCCTGCTTCTCCCTCCACCTCTGCTTGCGGCTCTGCCTACTTGCACTCTCTCTATCTCCCTCTCTGTCAAATAATAAAATCTTTTTTAAAAATTAAAAATAAACAAATAAAATAAAATGTGAATGCTGTTATCTAGATAAGGTTTTGAGCCCCCCAAAAATAAAAAAGGAAAAAAATGTAAGGCATCAGGAGATCTTCATTTTACAAGTGAAATTAGTGATGAAAAGTACTAACTACCACCCGAGAGCACAAACAGGGCCACATCATTTCAGTGGTGCCCCACCAATGACAACCTGAATAATGAGCACAACTGATCTTAAGGTTGGCTCGCTGTGGCCCAGGGAGAAGGAAGCCGCCTCCAAACAAGTTTAAGACTGAGAGATAAAGAGAGCAGACATGCTGAGAATATTCAGGCATGAGAAAAAATGGTACACACAGATTTTTGTAGCTATACCTGGAGTGAAAAGTTGAAGAACCAATGGTCTAAACATTGATTTGGAAAATGTAAATAATCCAGAAGAAATCCCAGATAAAGGATAATATAAATTTAAACAAAATCTTTCCTACAAAATTAAGTTACCCTAACTTAATCATTGGTTTTTTTATTTCCTTAAAGAATATTATGAATTTATAACTTACTTGTAAGATTTTTATATTCAAGACTTACATAATCATCTTTGACCCTCAATATAGGTAAAGGCTTACACATTTACACCAAAACAAAATTACTTGAGGTCTCTCATACAACTGCTTGGACACAAAAGAATCTGACTAAACACTTTCTACCATGAGGATAAAAGATACTATTGTCTCTCACATCAAAAGCATCTCCTGAAGACCTAGATACAGGCTTAAGTAGAGCAAAATACATAATCATCCTTATGCTGGTATTTCACCAGATTACCACATGCTGAAATACTTCTTTAAAAATGAGAAAACAGGAGCACCTGGGTGGTTCAGTCAGTTAACCATCTGCCTTTGGCTCAGGTCATATCTCAGGGTCCTGGGATGGAGCCCCACATCAGGGTCTCTGCTTCTCCCTCTCACTCCCTCTCTCTGTGCTCTCCCTCTCTCCCTCTCTCTCTTAAATAAATAAATAAAATCTTTTTTTTGGTGTGTTATGTTAGTCACCATACAGTACATGATTAGTTTTTGATGCAGTGTTCCATGATTGTTTGAATATAACACCCAGTGCTCCATGCAATCCGTGCCCTCCTTAATACCATCACCATGCTCACCCAAAATAATAAAATACTTAAAAAAGTAAAAATAAAAAACGAGAGAACAGAGGGGGCCTGGCTGGCTCAGTCCATTGAGCATGCAACTCTTAATCTCAGGTCGTTAGTTCAAGGCCCATGTTGGGTATAGAGATTACTTTAAAAGAGAGAGAGGAAGATAACAATTACCCATCTACCAAAGCTAACAGAATGAAGACTATTCAATATTACAGAGTCCCTTAAATGTTCATTTAGAGAATTGCATGAAGTGAAGAATTACATAATTTTCAGATTAGTAACTTACTAATTTTAACAGTAGTCTTTGTATTTGTGTTTCAAGTATTTTAATGACATGAAAGTTTGTATTTGGATACAGATGGTTTTATCATCAAGGTCACACACTGTAAATCTGAAGAAGTGTGTGGGCTCTAACACCTTCTGAAGGAAAGAAATCAGTGCGCAAGAGTAAACTCAGCTCTGGCCCCAAATGTCATCTGCCTTTTCCCTGCTATCAGCAAGGATGCAAAGATGCCTTTTCTAAACTCTCTCCCACATCACAACTATCCTAGGCTCATACACTATTTTTTTTTTTTAAGATAAATTCAGACTTCACATTTAAAAGAAGCACAGTGTCTCTTAATTTGACTCTTAAATTCAAACTCTGGCACTGTTGCCAACTAACAGCTGGGCTAAGGTAAATTACCTACCCTGTGTTCCTCAGTTCTAAAATGCAAGTAGCAACAGTACATATGCATTGTAAAAGGAAAAGAGTTAACATGTATAAAGCACGTAGAGCACTGTAAGTACCTTACTCAGTAAGAGTTAGCTGGTGTTAAAATAATTATTATTATTCTAAATAAATTATATATTATTCTTAGCCCAACACGCCCTATGCCAAGATCCTTTCTATCCTAATTCAGTCATTGAATTAGTTATCCCATTTCTTGCCATCCGCAAGTTTAAATATTTGCCATGTGTTTATCACAGAAGCCATTGTCTTCCAAGTTAAACAGAGCCTGCTAGCATCAGTCCCCTCACTAATACTACTCCTTTGCAGAAGAGAAAATACATATAATAAGATAAAGCTGCATGATGATATTGGAAGGAAAGGTGGTAGAAATATTTACATTTACATTTTCATTTTTTACTTTATTTTATTTTATTTTTTAAGATTTTATTTATTTATTTATTTGACAGATAGAGATCACAAGTAGGCAGAGAGGCAGGCAGAGAGAGAGGGGGAAGCAGGCTCCCCGCTGAGCAAAAAGCCCAACGTGGGGCTTGATCCCAGGACCCTGAGAACATCACCTGAGCCGAGGGCAGGAGCCTTAATCCACTGAGCCACCCAGGCGCCCCTACATTTTCATTGTTTAGAAGGGAAAATGGAGCCTCAGAGGCTGGATGATATCTCTGTGTGGTTAGCAGCATTCTGGTCCTTTAATTTCTCAATTTATTAAGCAAGAGTAAGGGAATTCAAAGCTAATATAAAGATATTCTACACGCTAAGGAAGAATAGTATCAAAAAAATGAAATAATATTATTTACTCAAGGAGATCATATTCATGCTCAGCAGCATAAACAGTACTGGCTTCCACCGAAATTAGCCACCTCGTAGGTGGGGAAAAATTAAGATAATTAAGCAACTCTGAATCTACAGCATCAAAACATTCAAAACAATCTTTTTTTTTTTTTTCGAAGATTTATTTTGGAGAGTGAGAGCATGGTGCAGGGGATGGGGGGGCACCAGAGGGAGAGAGAGCAAATCCCAAGCAGACTCCCCTCTGAGCACTAACCCTGACATGGGGCTTCATCTGATGACCCTGAGATCATGATATGAGCCAAAAATCAAGAGTTGGACGCTTAACCGACTGAGTCACCCATGCGCCCCCATACAGAACAATCTTAAGAACATTTCCAAGATTACACAATACTATGAAAATTATCCAGTAAATATCATCTTTCTTCTACATCCTGCCTGCCTCATGCACCCACTCCCCAAGATTCAGAAATGAGGGTTTTGACAAGACACTCCTACTACAAACAAAAACAAAAGCATCGTTCTACTTTTTTTTTTTTTTTTAAACATATTTGCCATTAAATTCTCCACAAACAATGCTGTGAAGAATCAACTTCAGCATCACGGTCTATACACTTATAAACACACTACTTTCCTTTCAGCTTACCAGAATCCGTGTTTACCAAAACACCCAGAGGGTCTGAATTTGCTTCAGGTGGATCTTCAGGCTTCGCATCACCCAAGCAACTGCCAGATCCAACGGCTGCTTTCTGTCCAACACGGTCATTTTTCCATTTGTGATGCCTGCGAGGACTTCTAATCTTTGCCATCTGTGAATGTCTGGACATCCCCTTCATCTTGCTGGAGTGAGAAAAATGCAATTCTGTATATAAAAGGCACTGACCTCTCAAGAGAAATCTGAAGGAGAGTACTGAATGCAAAAGAAACTTAGCTGCCTTATCAATTATTTGTAGCCTAGTACATTAAAGAAATCAAAATAAATAAACTCAACAGCTTCCAAAGACAAGGAATTTTACGGCAGACCTCTAAAATAACATACCACAATATACTATACTTTATCAATTCTGAGATGCAGATGTCCTCCTGTCCTCCCATATTCTAACCCCTCTGAAAATGGTCTATGTTGTATGATCAACAGCAGGTCAATTTAACTGGCAAAATTCTTTCATTTTGATTGTACATGAAAGTGTTTCTTAGATTTGAAAGAGTGTTAACTCTTGTCTATTCATTCTCCAGGAGTCTTACAAGTTTCTGACACATTTACAAATATGCTGCCTTGTTTGATCTTCATGACAACTCTTTGAAAGTAGGTTAGACAGGTTACTATTCTCTTCACTTTAGAGGATAAACTTAAAGATCATAAACTGAGCACAATTTCATAGCTACTTCAAATCAAGTGCCCTCTCAACAACTATAATTACTCCTCTTAGAAGGAAAACAAATGCTTGCCTGAGCATATTCCAAGGTAAACTGTGTAGGAAAAAATTTTCAAAAAAAGGTTCACTGTACGTTCTCAATAGACAACAATATAAGGTATCCTTTAATAGGGCTGAGTTTTCACAAAAATACATGATTTTTCTAATTTGTCATTTATTGGCAGAATTCTTTTTTTTTTTTTCATTAATAATGCAGGCTGCAATTAGGAATACAGAAATTAGGAATCTGGGTTCAAATCCCAATTTGCCACCTACTAACTGTGCCTCTTGGACAATATTAATATTCCTGCATTTGTTTACTCCCCCAGTTGTAGAAGGGAATCATAGAGACATAAAACTAATAATAAAGTGTCACACTGAGCTCTTAATAAATGGTAGTTATTATCACAACAATTTCTAAATAATTTTCTAAACTAACATATTTGGTTAGTATTTCTGCAATCCAAAGGTTCTTAATTTTTTTTAGGGTCACCATAATCCTTACAGAGTCTCATTCCAAAAATCATGTATATACTCCAAATTTTGCAGAAAACCATGGACCAATTTCCAATATGCAAGCACAGAAGTCAGGCCTCAACAGTGTCATCACAGGTAAAACAGGTAGTTTCTGCCTCTGGCCCACTGGCCCCATGAAGATAATGAAGAGATGCCACTTTCCTTAGGTTCCCATTCACAAATGCCTTCCCAGTATCCTGCTCCTATAGCACCTGACCACAGATGGCTTTTAAATGATCATCTTAAGGTATTCACATTAGTAAGAATGATTTTTTTTAAGATTTTACTTTTTTTAAAGATTTTATTTATTTGAGAGAAAGAGAGACAGAACAAATGGAGAAGAGGGGCAGAGGGAGAGGAAGAAGCTGACTCCCTGCTGAACAGGGAGTCCAATGTGGGACTCAATCCCAGGACCCTAGGATCATGACCTGAGCCTAAGGCTGATGCTTAACCAACTGAGCCACCCAGGTGCCCTAAGATTTTTTTTTTTTAAAGTAATTTCTATAGTCAACATGGGACTAGATACTCACCCTAAGATCAAATCTCATGCTCTACCAACTAAGCCAGCCAGGTGCCCCTAGAAAGACCTTTACCTGATCGGTCAATAAGACTTCATTGAAAGTGGTATATCTGGTATTTGCACTACCCCTACCTTTAAGGGAGTAGTTCCTTTACATTGTTGATTGACAATCATTTAAAAGGAAAAGTTTATTTAATCAGCACTTAAAAATACTTACAAAAGTATAATGTAAGTAAAGATGTATATACACATGAAGTAGAGAAATAAAGAATAATTATAACTAAAAAGCTAATAGAGGAGAAGTAAAATATTTAAAAAATACTCAATTAATCCAAAAGAAGGCAAGAGGGAAGGGGGTCTCTGATTGGCTCAGTTGGTTAAGTTTCCAAGTCTTGATCTTAGGGTCATGAGTTCAAGCCCCTTCTTGGGGCTGGGCATGGAGCCTACTTAAAACAACAACAACAGCAACAACAACAAAAAAAAAAAAACAAAGGAGGGAAATAAAAGAAAAAAATAGGACATATTTTTTAAAAAATAAGACAAGGGTAAACTGAAACCCAACTATATTAGTAATTATTTTAAATGTAATTAAAAGATAAAGATTGTTGGCCTAGATAATAAAAAATAAGACCAATTACATATTCTCTAAGAAAATATATATATTTTCCCTAAGAAAATATATATATTTTAAATACATAGATATGAAATTTAAAAGGAAAGGGTTGAAAACACTACCCTTTCTCCAATGCACCATATTGCCACCAGCCATAAATCAGGGGACTGTTTACCAAAGGCTCTATTGTGGACTGTATTCTCTTCTGTTTATCTATCCTTGGACAATGCCGTACTACCTTCATCTCTTTCTTAGCTGTCTGGATCCTCTGGGTTTTCATGTAAGTCTTAAATCATACAATACTAACCTCCCCTTCTACCGTGCTAGAAAGCAAAACAAAACTTGCTGGGATTTTGATTGGGATAAATTTGGAGAGAAAAACATATAGAGTCTTCTAGTCCATGAACATTATGTATATCCTCCATTTATTTAGGCCTTCATTTTTGAGCAACATTTTATAGTTTTTAGTATAGAGGCCTTACAAGTCTTTTGTCAGATGTATTCCTAGGTATTTGATATTCTGATGCTATCATAAATAGTATCTTCTAAACTTTCATTTTTAAATCATTGATAGCATATAGAAATCCAACTGATTTTTTAAAATACTGATTTTATATATATTCAGCACCCTTGTTAAATTCACTTTATTAACTCTAATTATAGATTTGTTTGGATTTTTTTTACACACACAATCATGTCGACTTTTAATAGCTGACAGTTGCTTCTTCCTTTTCAAATTTTATACGCCCTATTTTTTTTTTTTTGCTTTATTAGACTGCCCAAGACCTCCGTCATAATGTTGTACAATATACAAGACTATATATTATAAGACCAACTCTTAAAATGAGTTGGAGAGGTACCTGAGTAGCTCAGTCAGTTAAGCTTCCAAATCTTGATTTCAACTTAGGTCATGATCCTGGGGCTGTGAGACTGAGCCCTATATCGGGCTCTGCACTGGGTGTGGAGCCTGACTGAGATTCTCAAAATTTTTCCAAAACTGACAAAAACTATAAACCCATAAACCAAGAATTTCAACAAATCCCAAGCACCAGAAACATAAAGAAAATACAAAGGCACATCTTTATCTAATTGCTTAAACCAGTAATAAAGAAGAAATATTAAAAGCAGCTAGCAAAAAAAAAAAGCATTTTATATATAAGAAGAAAATAATGATTAATCACAGATTTCTTTGGAAACAATGCAAATGAAAAGACAATGGAACAAAATCCTTAAATTAAAAAAAAAAAACAAAACCTAAAACTAAACGAAAAAGCCTGTTAATAGCCAAACTATGGAAAGAACCTAGATGTCTATCAACAGATGAATGGATAAAGAAGATGTGGTATATATATATGTGTGTGTGTGTGTGTGTGTGTGTGTATGTATGTGTGTATATTACACATACAATGGAATACTATGCAGCCATCAAAAGAACAAAATCTTGCCATTTGCAAAAATGTGCATGGAACTAGACGGTATTATGCTGAGCAAAATAAGTCAATCAGAGAAAGACAATTATCACATGATCTCTCTGATATGAGGAGTTTGAGAGGCAAGGTTGGGGGTTGTGGGGGGTGGGGAAGGAAAAAATGAAACAAGATGGGATCAGGAGGGAGACAAACCATAAGAGACTCTTTCTTTTTTTTTTTTTTTTTTAAGATTTTATTTATTTATTTGAGAGACAGAGATCACAAGTAGGCAGAGAGGGAGGCAGAGAGAGAGAGGAGAAAGCAGGCTCCCTGAGGAGCAGAGAGCCCGATATGGGGCTCAATCCCAGAACCCTGGGATCATGACCTGAGCCAAAGGCAGAGGCTTTAACCCACTGAGCCACCCAGGCGCCCCCCATAAGAGACTCTTAATCCCACAAAACAAACTGAGGGTTGCTGGGTGAGGGGATAGGGATAGAGTGGCTGGGTTATGGATGTTGGGGAGGGTATGTGCTATGGTGAGTGCTGTGAAATGTTTAAGCCTGATGATTCACAGACCTGTACCCCTGGGGGAAATAATACATTATATGTTAATAAAATAAATAAATAAATGAATAAACCTGTTAAACTGGAACTGCATATCCAGCAAAAATATTTTTCAAAAAGAAAGGCAAAGAAAGACCTTTTTAGACACACAAAGCTGAAAGAATTCACCTCTGCAGATCCTCACTACAAGAAGTGCCAAAGAAAGTTTTTTAGGCAAAAGGAAAATACTATCAGATGATGGATCAACACTAAAGAATGAAGTGTACCAGAAATGGTAACTACATAGGTATCCCAGCCTTCAGCTAGGCTAGATTAGCCATCAGCTAACCAACCCCCAGCCATGACTGAGCCTTGTCAAGATCAGCAGGTACATCTAACTGAAGCCCAAATGACCCCAGATGTCTGAACAATTAATACTTACTACTATATTGGGGGAAAAAGGACACCCAGTAAGAGAGTAAAAAGGCAAGCCACAAGTTGTGAGGGTATACTTGCAATACATCTACTCAAGAAAGGAGTTGTGTCTAAGTAAATAACTCCTACGAATCAAGAAAAGCAACCCCATTTAAAACTGGTCAAAAACTTGAACTGACACTTCACAAGGAAATATCAAAATGGCTGATAAGCATATAAAAAGGTGTCCAACATCATTAGTCAAGAGGGAAATCAAGATAGAGATAGGAGGACATGAGAAAAAGGTGTAACCAAGCATGAACCAAAGACAGAACAATTAGATGCACAATCAGTAGGAGTGCAAACTGGTACAACCATTACAGAAAAACTGTTTGGCTTTATCTATTAAAACTAAGTATACAGATGCCCAATGATTCAGCATATATCTATGACCTGTGAAAACAAGTACTTATGTCCCAAAAGGTATGTAAAAGAATGTTCATTGCAGCTTTATTCATAATAACCCAAACCAGAAACAATCCAAATGTCCAACAGTAGAATGGCTATTCTCACTAAGGAGTGCTACACAACAATAAGACTGAACAGTTTAGAGCTACACACAATATGGGTGAATACCACAAAACAATTCCAAACCACAGAAATCACACACCAAAGAATATATATCTTATGATTCTACTTACATAAGGTTTCAAGAGCACATAAAACAAATCTATGATTACAGAAATCAGAAAAGAGGTCATCTTTGTCGGAAGGCAATAAACTAGGGAGAGCTTAAGAAAAATTCATGAGGTGAAGACGTTTTGAATATTATTAACCTGTGTGGAGATTACATGGGTGTGTAGGTGTGTGTGTGTATAAATTTGAGTTGTACATTTGAGATTTGTATCTTCTATTTATATTAAAAATTAAATTCAGTAAAAAATGAAACAAAAAATTTTGAAAAAAATTCTATGAAGGTGAGGGGTTGGGAAAAATAGGGTGTCTCATATACTACTGGTGGGAGAGTTAGCTATGATAGGTATTTGGCAGTTAGCCATTAATATTACAAATACACATACATCTGGAGTGCCTGTTTGGCTCAGTCAGTTAAGCTTCTGTCTCTCGATTGTAGCTCAGGTCATGGTCTCAGGGTCATGGGATCGAGCCTCATGTCAGGCTCTGCACTCAACAGGAAGTCTGCTTGGGATTCTCTTCCTCTCTCCCACCCTTTGCCTCTCTCCACCATGCTCTCTCTCCCCCTCTCTCTAATAAATAAATAAATCTTAAAAAAAAAAAAACTAAAAACTAAAAAATAAAAAACAAAATAAATACACATATTATCTTTTGACTTAGCAAATCTACTTCTAGGAATCCATCCTAAGGAATACTTGCGTATGTGTAAAATCTATGTCAGGGCAATAATGGCAAATTTTTATTAGTAAAAGACTGGTTAGAACTTCAGTATTTGTCAATAGGAAATTGGCTTTAAAAAACAAACAAACAAACAAAAAACTGTGGGACACCCTTAGGGTTCTACACATTCTTGAATAAAGAAGAGACTAGTTATTTATTAATATCGTCAAGTATATCATTCGGCTAAAAAAAGAAAAGTACAGAATAGTGTCAAAAAGAGAAAGAAAAAAAAGACTATTATCTTATGTGCTACATACAAATGAAGTATCTCTGGAAGGATAGAATGGGTTGTCTCTGGGAAGGAGAACTGTTTAGCTAGGAGACAAAGACAAAAGATTTATTAACAATAAATCTTTTTGAAAAACCACTTGAATATAGGGCACTACTTATTTAGAAACAATTTAAAGAAATTTTGAAGTAAAAAAATTACAAAAGCAAAGATTTCAGAATTAGGAGTATAGAAATTTTAAGATTTTGGTACATACTCTTGTTTATTATTTGTAAGTATACTCATTTGAAATTAGCATAGAGAATGAAAGCAATTTTAAGGAACTTACCCATACTGTGTCGTCGTCAAAACTGCTCCTCTCTTTTCCTTTTCAATTTTTAACTTTTTCTTTCTTTCAATATTGGCCAGAGTTGGGTAGTTTCTAGGAAACAGTAAAAGTCAATTATAAAAGGGCGTTTAGAGTACAAATTTAATTATGCAATCAAGCAATTTATGTTTAATTAGCAATTAGCAATTTTTGTTTAATTAATGACTAATACAATAAATCATTTTAAACCTTTAACTCTTTTTAGAACTTTTTTAAGGGAGAAAAAGCAGACTGTGCCAGTGCTACTCAAAATGTAAACTGGCTGTTAGTCCACAAACTTTGCTATGAGTAGGTAGAGAACTTATACCAGAATTTGAATCAAATATCATAATATGTGCTCAAACTAATACAGTTCATCTATTTGCCATGTACCCATAAATACTACTAAAAAAAAGTACCCCCAAAGAGTATAAAGATGAGGCGGGAGGAAAAGATCATATCTTGCTAGAGAAATCCAGAAATTCAGAAAGAGAGAGAGAGAGAAAGAGGGAGAAAGTGAGTTGCTCTTACATGGTGTTAAACAGAAATTAGATGGAAAAGCTTCAGTGGTCTAAGCCGAGCAAACAATGCAAACAAACCAAGGCCTCAGAAGGTGCGCAAGATATCCAGGGAAGGCAAGCGGTTTTTTTGTATAGTTATAAGCAATCAGACAGAAAGGGAAGCTAAGGCCATGAAAAATGAAATAATGTGCCTTGAATACCAAATCAGGAATTTTATATTTAATTCAGTGGCAGTGGGGAGCCACTGAAAGTTATGAACAGGGTGAGATATGTACAAGGCAGTGATTAAGATTAAACCTGACAACAGTGTCTAAGGTGAATTGTTCTAACAAAGCTTTCTTTGTTCCTTGGCACAGCTGTGTGGAGATGCGAGCACCAAACTCTGGTGGTAAGGGAACAGATCCTAGGAGTATAAGAAAGTACAAATGAAGGGAAACAGAGATAGCCCACTACCATTCAGCCTGGCTAGTCAACATAGTAAATTTTAAGAAATACCAACAAATTGTGTTCTGCCATTGTTTCTAGAACATTGTTTCACCCTCCTCCTTTTTTTCTTTTTTCTTTTTTTTTTTAAAAAAGTTTTTTAAAAAAAGTCAGTGATCTGCATCACTGACTTGCATGGCACAGAAAATATGAAGCCTTTGGGTTGGCCACACTGGAAGATAAGCATGGAAATGACATTAAGTAAGTGGTAAAATAATTAGAAAAAAGGGCAATGAATTTCAATAAGGACAGTGCAAAGCAATCCAGCCAAGAAAAGTAAACTCCATAAATAAAAGATGATGAATGCACAAGCTATAAATAAACATAAGAGGGAAAGATCAAGGTCATAGGAGATAAAAATCTGACAGCCAGTCAGCACCATATGACTGGACTTCTGGAAAGCAAACATCATCTAAGGTTATGTGAAATGGAGTCTGGCTCATGTGCAAGTGTGAAAACTCCCTCTCGCAGTACTCGGAAGGGGTCAGAAACTTTCAGAGCACGGTGTCCGGTTTTGTGCTTCTAAACTGAAAAGGAATGTTAAGGAAAAATAAAACTTGGATGGGATTCAGAAGAGACTCAAAGATGATTAACAGGCTGAAAACTAAAACCTCTGAGGAAAGATGAAAGGAACTGGAACTATTTGCAGCCTCTAAAAGAGGAAGAGAAGTGACAATAAATGCTCTCACAGAAAGGACGGTAGCCAGCTGGTCTCAATCTGAAGACAGAAATATGCAGAAGCAGAAATGGTGAGAAAAACAGTGATGACTTTCACAGGCCCCACGCTGTCTAGGCATATAACTCACAACTACTCAAAACTCTTCACATTTCTGAAATGCACTTATTCTTACTAGTAGAGTCTCTTCACCATTTTTCTTCTGAGCATTGCAGACCCTTAACATGCTGAGTCACATGCTGAACAATAAAGATTTGGTACTACAGTCTACCATGTACAAGCAAGCAGATGCTACCTAAGTGCTTCCCAATGGTAAAACATGTAAATGTTTGTTATAGCAAGTGGATTTTATGTGAGGTCTAAGAAAGAATTCCTTAAACAAGACATCAAGGATGTTGTGCAATCTCCTTTGGTAGAAGTCTTTTTTTTTGACAGAGAGAGAGATCACAAGTAGGAAGAGAGACAGGGGAAGCAGGCTCGCTGCCGAGCAGAGAACCCGATGTGGGGCTCGATTCCAGGACCCTGAGATCACGACCTGAGCTGAAGGCAGAGGATTACCCCACTGAGCCACCCAGGCGTCCCTGGTGGAAGGAAGTCTTTTAAAACGGCTCACTTTCTTCTTCTGACAGATCAAAGTAACACTTCCTGAAAGGTAAGAGACCTTTCAATACCCCTTGCAAAGCTAGAAGATGCCATTTTTTCAGTGCTTATTATAAAACCCAAACCCTCATCCAAAATGTGTATCATTCTTATTTACACAGAACCTAGAGACAAAACACTAAGAAAAACGAAGGAACTAGAAAGCAAATGATCCAAAAAAAAAAAAAAGCGGAAGCCAGAAACATAAAACCTTGCTACACACACACACACAAAATATATCAGAAAGCCCCCTCCAGCAACATAATATTAAAATAAAAGAATAAGGAAAAGTTTGGAGCTTTGATCAACAACAACAACAACAACAAATGAAACAGTTAAGGTTCCTAAAGTACACCTGAAATAAATCCAAACACTGCTGAGAAAAAAAAATCACAAACTGTCTTATGTTACACCATTACATACAGACAAAACTTAGTCCAGTGTCTCCTGGTTAGAGGAGACATTAGTTAGAGAATGGGTATTATGGGTATTATGAACTTATAAAGCCTGTGACACGTGCTATTTTCACAGTTGGTTTCTGTGCTTTTACCTGCTAAAATCACTTTTTCCCTATACTTTCATATTTCCCCAATATTCCATGAAGAACTGGCCCTGAAACCATAGGTCCTTTCTCCTCCTCCTCTTTCTTACATGTCTTCCCTACTTTTTGCCCTCCCCTTGCTTAAGCCTTAAGTCTGCAGTGACAGACCTTAAGCACTACCAGCAATAAATGGGCAAAATTGTGCCAATTGTGATCCTAGCACGTATCATTTTGGTTACATTATACACTGCCGCTTTCCCTCTCAAATCACCACCCGTTTCTTGACTTTTCTCTAAGCCTTTTCTCTATAAAAACATAATCCCTCTTTACTGGCATTGACCCGAAACTGCTTCAACACAAGCCATTCTGCTGTATTTTTATTTCAAAGTTTTTCTAAACTTCAAAAAGACATAGCATTTTTTTTAGAAGCCGACCCTCTCTATTAGAATTCTGAAAGAAACGGAGATACAATTTAAAAGGATTTCCTCAGCACCACAGTAACCACTGAAATACAGATCCCAAAACTACTCCACCTAGTGGACTCACAATCTACTGTAAAATATGTTTCAATGTTTCCAGCAAACCTCTATCACTATTTTCTGTAATGCCCAATCATATAGCATTTGTACCTCTCAGGTCAGGAATTAAGAAAGAATCACTTCGAGCAGGGTGAGGTGGGGTGAAGGGTGAGGAGTGGGTTAAAAGTTGTTAGCAGAAAGCCTTAAAAGTTTTTAATTAAACACACTGGGCACCTCTGGGTTTGACTAGATAAAGGAATAAGAGCAAAGATATACCTTCTTCAAGGAAGGACACAATATAACAAGCAAATCTTTAGCATTTTCTTCAAACTCTAAAAATTCTTGCTATATGGAAGTCTTTTACAAGGTTTCCTAACATAGCTATTACATAAAGATCTTATCTTTCCAGCATGTTAAAGAACACGGCGCCTTCCTCAGAAAGAATGTGGCCCTCAAAAGAAAATTCAAGACATAAGGACTATTCTGCCACATCAACATGAAATTTATTCTTTTCAGGCCTTCAAATAACATTTTTTTTAAGTTGAGAATGATAGAAATTTAGAAAGTAAATATATTTTTATAATAAGTTCTTTAAAAACTGCTAGTGGAGAAAATGTTAATGTATTCTTGAGAAATGTATCAAATGTGCCAAAGAGAAATGTTTCCCATACTTTTTATTAATAAAGTACATTTATAGAAATAATGTATGAGAACGTTACAGCAAAAGAACTTCAGAAATAAGATATAGAAAAACCTCAGATGAATCAGCAAGTGCCAAGTGATCATTTCAGGACACTGTGCTAACAAGGCCACATCACAGGTACAAATAAACTTCACCCCAAATTGTTATCCTCACCCAATTTCCTTATTCTCTTTAAACATCTCTAAACTTCACAAATCTGTCATTTCAATTATTCACTTCAAAGGTTTACCCATTCCTCTTCCGAGACATTTCTGTCCACTATCACAGCATATCTTCAGTCTACATTCTAGAAACTAGAACTGCACTGCCTATCCCCTGTGCCCTCACCTATCTTTCATAAAAATCATCACCAATAAGTGTATTAAACACTTGCTCAAGTTTATTCCTTTTTCAAGACAGACCTGCTTCCAAATACCACTTAAAAGTTTTGAAATACATGGGGCACCTGGGTGGCTCAGTGGGTTAAGGCCTCTGCCTTCGGCTCAGGTCATGATCCCGGGGTCCTGGGATTGAGCCCCACATTGGGCTCTCTGCTTGGCAGGGAGCCTGCTTCCATTCCTCTCTCTCTGCCTGCCTCTCTGCCCACTTGTGATCTCTGTCTGTCAAATAAATAAATAAAAAATCTTAAAAAAAAAAGTTTTGAAATACAATGAGCTTTAAACTCTGCCACCAAGCACTGAGGCAAACACTCCTAACAGCCTGTTCTGCCCCTCTTCCTTAACAATTTTGTTTGTGGATGTTCCATCAACTCTGTTGTCACTAAAGGTGGTCAAGCAACCCACTTGTTAGCCAATGACAGCTAGGTGGAAGTCTCCTGGTTGGATCGAAAACACAAAGCTATTGTTGTTGCAATGAAAAGAGGCAAATTCAGCTTTGTGTGCATTTTGCCTTTTTCTCATCATCCTGCCTAGAATGAGGGTCTAATATTTGGATAGGCAGGAACCTCCTGATGGACACAAAGATGAAAGCCACCTACTAAGGAGCAATAAGTAAGAAAATGTGCCTGATGGCACTGCTAAGCAGCAACAGTAGCCCAGGACTTTTTTCTACCTGGGAAAAGAGCCCTCTTTGTGCTAAGCTAAGGTAGTAAGGTCGCTGTTCCATTTACTGAAACAGGATCCTAACTGCAAGCACCACTGCGTCCCAGCCATCCTCTTTCATCTGAATGCTGTCCAAGCCCTACTAGGCGTATCTTGATTTAAAACTTGCCTCCTAAAAGCAGGGTTCCTTTTTTAAAGATTTTATTTACTTATCTGACAGAGAGTGAGCGAGTGAGAGAGCACAAGCAGGGGGAGTGAGAGAGGGAGAAGCAGGCTGCCCACTGAGCAAGTAGCCTGACGTGGGCTCAACCCCAGGATCAGGTCCAGGATCGTGACCTGAGCTGAAGACAGATGCTTAACCAACTGAGCCACCAAGTCATCCCCCTAAAAGCAGCTTCTTATAAAGTTAACCATATGCTTCTTATAAAGTTATACTTATTATATGACAAAACAATCCCATTCCCAGGTATTTACCCAAGTCAAAAAAAAAAAAAAAGTATAAACAAAACAAAACCTGTACATCAATGTTTATAAAGGCTTCACTCACTCATACTCACCAAATAAGGGGAACATCCCAAATGTCCCTCAATTGGGAAATAAATGAACAAACTGTGGTACATCCATATAATGGAACAGAATAGCAACAGAAAGGAACTGACTACTGTTACATGTAGTAACATAAATGAATCTCGAATGCACTATAGCTAAGTCAAAGAGTCAGACTCAAAATCCACACACTGTATGATTCCATTTACATCATGTTTTGCAAAGATATGAATATAGGAGCAGGAAAAAGACCACTGGTTATCAGAGGCTAGAGCTGGGGGTAGAAGTTGACCACAAAGGGCATGAGGATTTCTGGGGGGTTAATGGAACAGTCCTATACCTTGATTGTGGCGGAACAGTCTTATACCTTGATTGTGGCAGTGATTACATGTCGATATACATCTGTCAGAACCATATATTAAAAAGGATGAATTTCACTGTATGTACAACATACCTTAAAATAAACAGGGAGGATGGGTGGGCAGGCACTATACCTCCTACAAGAAATCTTGCAAAACAAATTAGTAGCCCTGCCTTCCAAAGATTCCAAGTACCCCTTGACCAGACATTATTATCCTTACAAGGTTAAAATTAATGCTTCAGTTGCCTGTGGTCTCATGGCCATCTCACATATATTTATCTTTTATGTCATATTAGGGTAAGAGTCTTAAAGGCAAGGGAAGTGTCTACTCCTGTGTGTTTTTGGTGATCTCAGCCATATATAACAAAATCCTTGCCTTTTCAAATACTGAATGTTTACCTCTAATTTTTAAGTTAAATAATTATCAAGAAGTTAGCCAAAGGTATCATAACATACATTAACATAAAGTATCAAAACAAACATATCATAATTTACAAATTAACATAATATAAATTCAAAGGTTAATAAGATATCTCACTAACATTAGAAAATCAAACCAGCCTTCACCAGAGCCTTTACATTTGCTACCAAAGCTGGTTTTTGTCTTCATATTAATATACCTTAAGTTTCTCCAGCCAGGAGAATTTTTCCTTTAAAGCATTTTTTACACAAAACCACAAGGGGGCATAGTTCATATTCACACAGGGAGAGTTAATCTAGAAAGTAACGCATTCAAACACAGATCAGTTTGGTTTGTCTAGTCATGGTCTGTCCTATGTGGTGAGAATTTAATGTTCAAAACCACAGTAGTTTAAGTACCATTAGCTATTATTACTGATTTCCAACCGTAATTACCAACCAGATCAGCACACTTTTACCCAATTTCTTTAAAAACAACAAAGATGGGACACTTAGGTGGCTCAGTTAGGTAAGTGTCTGCCCTCAGCTCAGGTCATGATTCCAGGGTCCTGGGATCGAGTCCCGCACGCACCAGGCTCCTTGCTCAGCAGGGAGCCTGCTTCTCCTTCTGCCTGCCACTCCCCCTCCTTATGCACACACATGTTCAGTCTCTCCTTCTCCCTCTCTGACAAATAAATAAATAAAACCTTTTAAATAAATAAACAAACTGGGTAGGGAGGTGAAGACAGAAGGGGAAGACAGAAGGTAAAGGGGTAAGGGATGGGAGGTCTCAAATAGTACAAGACCAGGTAGAGGTGACAGTGGGAGCCGGAGAGAATGGAAGTTATGATCAAAGAGGAGTATGCCTAGGGCACCTGGGTGGCTCAGTGGGTTAAAGCCTCTGCCTTCAGCTCAGGTCATGATCTCAGGGTCCTGGGATCAAGTCCCGCATAGGGCTCTCTGCTTGGTGTGGAGCCTGCTTCCCCCTCTCTCTGCCTGCCTCTCTGCCTACTTGTGATCTCTGTCTGTCAAATAAATAAATAAAATCTTAAAAAAAAAAAAAAAGAGGATATGCCCAAGGGCACCTGGCTGGCTCAGTCAGTAGAGCACGCAACTCTCGATCAAGGTTGAGTTCAAGCCCCAAACTGGGTGTAGCAATTACTTAAAAAAAAATTTTTTTTTAATTTATAGAAAGACAAGTATGGCCAGCTTTAGGATTTTCAAGGCAAAAAAAATCCAGAATATAAGACCCAGACTGTGATCATGAAAGTGAGCAGCTAAAATTGCATGGAGGTGAAGGACACCAGAAATCCGAATATAAAAAGGCCCTAATGAACTATTATAAGCTATGAGTCTCAAAAAGTCAGGGGAATTCAAAGTATACACGCTTCTGTTGGAACATCTAATATGCCAACGACAGGTGGCAAAGGCAACTGCAACCCGCTGGAACCCATCTTGTTACAAGTCACTGGGGAGGGTGTTAGAACTGCAGAGAGCTGTGTAGACAGATGGCAAGAAATTCAAAGAAGGGCGAAGGAGCAGTCATCTGAATCCACATCAAGAAGGCCCTATATGTCACAAAATCAAATAGTCACTTTTTGTTCTTGTTTTATTTCCCCTTAATACAGCAAACTACACTGCTACTACTAATCACATCTTCCTTCTCAAAATCCTCCCCTTTACTGGCTTCCATGACATGTCATATTCCTAATTTTCTTCTACCTCTCCAGCCCTCACTTGGAAGTCTTATTGGTTTTTACTGTGAGGCGGTCTTCTCCTTTGACTCTATCCTCTCTCTCTGGGGGGGGATGTCTTTACATTTATAACTTTAGGATTTAAAAATATCTATCTCCAGCCCAGTCTGGTCCAAGACCCAATGTCTACGCAACATCTTCAAATACATATCTCAGAATCTCCTGACACTCAACAATGTCCAAAATCAATACATCCAAACCTTATTCCACAATTCACTGTTCAGAGGGGCTCAGAGCGGAATCTGAAAGTCTCAAAACCTCTTTCTTCCTGAACCTCTTATCATCCAATCCCCAAATAGTGCCCATTTACCACCCAAGTGTTCTATATCCACCTGGTTCTTTCTGTCCACATCACTGCCATCTTTTAAAAACTTCTATCATGTCGGGGGCACCTGGGTGGCTCAGTGAGTTAAAGACTCTGCCTTCAGCTCAGGTCGTGATCCCGGGGTCCCGGGATTGAGCCCCGCATCGGGCTCTCTGCTCGGCAGGAAGCCTGCTTCCTCCTCTCTCTCTGCCTGCCTCTCTGCCTACTTGTGAGAGCTCTCTCTGTCAAATAAATAAATATTTTAAAAAATTTAAAAAATTAAAAATAAAAACTTCTATCATCTCTTACCTATACTCAAGTTCCTTGAACATGCCAATCCATCTAGATATGTCCCCCTGCCTCCCCTCATCTTTTTCTAGTTAGATCTGAGTTCAGTTCAACCTCCCTTTGCCAAGGAACACTGCCCTCCTCCAGACTACATGCTGAGAAAGAGGGAAGGACTATGAGAATGAAATAGCTGGACTTGTAGAACACAGTCATTGAAAGTGGTGACCATGATTAATATTGGTCTAACTTTCTCAAAGTTCATGATTCAATTTATACAGCCACCAGAGATAAGAGAACCAAAGCTGGCAAATTAGAAACTCATCTCAGACCTTTCCTACTCACTTAAGTGAACTTAAAACTTGCAAGATTCAACAACTGAGTTTAGTTAACTTCCTAGCTGCTTTATAATCTATGCTGACTAGCAGCCATTGTCATCCACCTCAAAAGAATTAGACATTTATAAAAGGGCCTGGCACCAATGAACAGCACTAACTCCCAACTGATCAAAGTCAGGGCTAAGTAGCAAGGGGAACAACAGCCTAGTGTTTGAGCAGTTAGGTCACTTCCATCCCATCTAGCAGGATACAATCTTCAACACCATCGGCATTCAATCTTCAAAAACTAAGTATCAAACAGGAAATGGAGTTAATTCTTCTTGTTTTATTATTCCTCTGTGTAAAATAATAAAAAGATATAACCTATTGATAAAAACAAAGCAAAGCAAAAAACAAAACACAACAAAATAACCACATACTTAGCGAGCTGTGAGGAGAAACAACTCTATCAATAAAGAAGCCAGCTAAAGGGAGCAAGGTGCTTCAATATGCCATGCATATTGAGTTCTTCACTAAGTCAAACCACGTTATCGTCCTAACTGCTTCTAAGTTTGACCACGCAATTGGCTGAGCACCCTCATGCTGAGACTAGGTGTTCCTACCCTGTACCATTTAACAGAAATTCAATCAACAAATATTTATTCTCCACATACTAAATTCCAGGCACAGTGCAAAGTGCAGTGGAATCAAAGATGTCCAAGACTAGGGATGACTAGCATACTATGCAACAGGTGCTACCATGGTTGTATTCATAAGCTACATAGTCACAAATGAGGTAGTCCATACTGCCTTAGGTTAGGGTGGTCCATGGATTGGCAGCCAACCCACATGCTGAAGCCAGAGTATAGACCAACTATGTTACTAAGTAAATATTTAAATCAGCTGACATCTTCACCAAGATTTCCTCTCAATAAAAAAAAGTAGGGGCGCCTGAGTGGCTCAGTGGGTTAAAGCCCCTACCTTCGGCTCAGGTCATGATCCCAGGGTCCTGGGATCGAGCCCCGCATCGGGCTCTTCTCTCAGCAGGGAGCCTGCTTCCTCCTCTCTCTCTGCCTGCCTCTCTGCCTACTTGTGATCTCTGTCTGTCAAATAAATAAATAGAATCTTTAAAAAAAAAAGTAATATATAAATTTACATTCTAATACAAGTTCCTTATCTCATTAGAGACTAGTACTCTGGCAGCACTGAGATAAAGAAAATGAAGATTAAGAAAAGAGTGACATTTGAGGTGACGTTTGACACAGGTCTCTCAAGATAAGATTCTGCCTAGGAGGTAAAGAGAAAAAGGCATTCCAGTATACTCTACTCCTGGTGGCTTAAACTCCTTCATGTGTTAGCCAAAGATGTGACTAAAATTCTAAGTGGCTAGATTCTACTTGCTTCAAAATTAAATTCTTCTGATCATCCTCTCACCCTCATCCATCTCTGCATTTTACATTATTCATAACTGATATTTATATACCCCTCGACTAAATTCTGTTTGCTCTCAATTGGTTCTAAATCTTTATGTTTATGCTAGTTTCCCACAGAATTATCCCTGTAGCTTTAAAGGGCAGTCACTAACTTTTTCACCTAACAGTGTAACATCTGCCACAACACTACATATGCAAGTGGGTTTAAATTAAAAATTGAAGATACCATGGATGGACTTAGAAGGAATTACGGTAAGTGAAGTAAGTCAGAAAGAGAAAGACAAATATCATGTGGGGGCGCCTGAGTGGCTCAGTGGGTTAAAGCCTCTGCCTTCGGCTCAGGTCATGATCCCAGGGTCCTGGGATCAAGCCCCGCATCGGGCTCTCTGCTTAGCAGGGAACCTGCTTCCTCCTCTCTCTCCTGCCTGCCTCTCTGACTACTTGTGATCTCTGTCTATCAAATTAAAAAAAAAAAAAATCATGTGACCTCACTTATATGTGGAATCTGAAAAATAAAACTAAATAATAAACAAAAAGCAGAATCAAACCTATAAACACAGAGAACAAACTCATGATCGCTAGAGGGGAGGTGGGTGGAGGGATGGGTGAAGGGGAAAATGGGTGAAGGGAAAGCGGGAGACACAGGCTTCCAGTCATGGAATGACCAAGTCACTGGGATAAAAGGTACAGCATAGGAATATAGTCAATGGTATAATAGTGTTGTGTGGTGACGGACAGTAGCTACATTGTGGTGAGCACAGCATAATCTATAGACTTGTTGAACTACTACACTGTATACCTGAAACCAATATGACATTATGTGCCGACTATACTCAAATATTAAAAAAAAACAAAAACATGTATTTTAAGAGATTTACAAGTGAGACAGTGAGTGCTATACAAAAGCATTAAGATACCCTGGGCTGTTTCTCATTGGTACGTTTACTCACAACTTCACATTGTACCCACGGCACATATTAACGAACTAATAAAACGTGCCAAGTCATACTTTATTGTTTGCTGGGCATCCGATCAAGCTTATCTCACTCACATACCCAGACTCTGGGGATGACAACAGTGGTGATAATAAACACCATTAATTTTATTAACATCCTCTTTCCATAATGCCAACACAGTCTCAAATTATTTGTTACAAATAAAAATGTTGAATTTAAAAATAAACTAAAAAATTAAGTTGAACAAAGCAAAAATTTCACCTGCTGGTCCAAAGAGTTTTAAGTACCTTTCTTGACCTCAGAAGATAACTATCTCATCTCAGGCTCTCCTCATTTTTTTTTAAATTTTTTTATTAACATACAATGCATTATTAGCCCCAGGGGTACAGGTACCTCATTTTTTAACTCGAAAAAAAATCATCTGACTTAAAAATGCATTTGACCATTCAATAGCTCTGCCTGGTTTCAGCTTCAGGGTGAGCTGTCATATTCCTTTCTGAGAAGATCGTAAAAAGTGTCCCACTGGGATTTTTCACAAGTATATCTAGCTAGACATCTATTAAACTTTCTCCCTAACAAGCATAAAGCCACAAATCATGTTGTGGCTGAATTTTCTTAGCCATTACTCACAGGAAAGAATTCCTGGTCTTTTTTTAATTAAGGATAAACGCATGTATCATTGCTATACTTCCTCTACCAAGCATACTGCAGTCATCCAACAAGTTTTTGCTGGGGGAGAAAAAAAAAATCAAAAGAAAAACATAGTGAAGTATTATATATTTTTGAATAAGAGCACCCACTCATGACTGCCTGAGCACTGAACATCTAACATAGGAGGCATGCAGTAGCTCCCCTCAAAGAGTAGAGTACAGTCCCATGACAACACCAGTTATTCACAAAGAGTTCCTATTAGGTCTTCTCAAAACTTACTCAATAACAAACCTCATATAATATAGCTCACACCCCCATTCCCTAGTATTAACATTATAAGGGAATTCAATGAATCAAAACTGCCCTAGTAAAAACTGTACACTTCTTTTTAAAACATCAAGTGACAATCTCAAATTCACTATATACCAACCCCGAAGAACAGCAAAATTAGTACTAGTCATTTTTAGAGGAATATTTGCAATGTTAAAAAACACCATCATTTCCTTTTTCAAAGTTCTCATTAGGGCCAGAACGGGCATTATTTGGAAGTAGTCAACCTTGCCACAGTACAAGAAAGTTATTTCACTAGTTCTGAACTCTTGACTCACTTCCTTCTTTCTTCCCTCCATCTTGCAATCTCCTCTGGAGTGTCTAACTTGATCTTCTTCATACCAGGAGCATGCATCTAGGGAGAAAAAGCCTGCTGAACATCAGAAAGCATATTGTATGTGTTGGTTGTTTTTTGTTTTGTTTTGTTTTTTAACTTTTTGTTTTTTAAAGTGGGCTCCATGTCCCCAAGGGCTTGAACTCACAACCTTGAGATCAACAGTCACATGATATACTGACTGAACCAGCCAGGCACCCTCATGTTGTATGTTTCTGACTAAATTTCCAGTATCATGAGGGATAATGGAGACTCTGTACTCAACATTAAATTTATTAGCAGAGACAATTTTAAAACAAAGTAAGCAGGTGTTATCTATCCATTATTATGACTCCTCCTTTAAAGGAAAAAGAGTAATTTTTTATGTGTTTAGATTAGTGCTATTGATAAAGAAAAAAGGAGTAACATAACTTTGGTTACAAAGTAGATATGTCATTATTTCTCAACTGACATCAAATACCCAAATGAATGACCGACCAACCAAAACTGACTGAGGTAACTAAAAAAAAAAAAATGAATAAATAGAATGATCTGAAGCAGCACCACATAGTAAAACAAGTATAGAATGTGTGGTCAAGAAACTCAAGTGCAAGAATCATTTCTAAGGCCCTGGACAAGTCATTTTTTTTTTTTAATCTATTAACTCTGGCCAATATTTATCTGCTTCACATAGTGGTTTGTGAGGATAAAATTGAATAATACAAAGTACAAAGTACTCCATGACTGTTACTTATTATTAGGCTATGTAAATGAAGAGCTGTGGATAGCAAATCAATGAAATAAAAAGAGCGTGAATTTAAAAATAAACAAAAACCCACACAAGAACTTACATTTCTCCAATGGAACTGGACAATCTTCTCATGTGCACTAAAAGAACAATCTACTTCAGGACACTGAAAGAGTTTAGAAAAAAAGACCATTCGATGTTTTCCATACTAAATTTACCCTACTACTACATATTCAGACATAATCTGGTTGAATTACATAGTTATCCCATCTATATTGTGTTATCATCTGGTACTTACATCCATAACAAAACAGCATTTCAAAACAGGATTGTATTTAAAAAGGAATGACATTCTCAAAGCATATAAAACAATAATATATATCACTTACTTCTCTACTTAGTAAATGCGTGACATCAGCAATGTTATAAAATTTTCTTAATTCCCAAAGTTGAAGGGGCATTCTTATTAACTGAAAAGAACCTTTCCAAATTAAGAACATTCTGATTAAAAATTTCCTAAAAGTACTTAATAAGGTCCAGACCATCCTTAGAGAGTAATGGGCTATGGCAAATTAAAGTGTGATTAAATAGTCAAGGGAAGTGTTTAAGGGGAAAAAACACACAAAGGTGATAGAGGTGACCGTAGGTGAGGTCCAGCACCCTTACAAAGCAGAGGAGATGCACACACACACACAGCTGTCGGACCTCCCTTCTTTGCCGCCATCTTGCCTCTTCCTGAAGCAGTGGGCTCCCCGCCCTCAAACTGCAAATCCCAGGGTCTCAGTCTCAATTTGTCAATAATCAAACAACTTTTCTATGAAAATTATAAACTTTTATGGAAAAAAGCTCAGAATTTCTACCAAATATACCCACTTTGCTATCAATTTCAGGGAAACCAAGAAAAACCTACTTTCGTATGTTCGGACATGTGTTTTTCATACTTTTCTTGATTTTTAAAACCACGATCACAGGTATCACAAAAACAATGAAAAACTGGTTCCTTTCTTTTCTGCAAACAAAAACAGAGAGGCATTAGGCTTTTGATAAAAAAGTTTAATCAATAATAAAAATATAACTATCCTTCCAGTGGTATGTACTTTGATTTTTCACATAACCCCTGTATGTGGGAGAAACTTTTGAGTACATTTCTAATGAAGGGATATTTGTTTCTTTTATTTTATTTTTTGGAAATACATTAGGAAAAGCCAGGCATGATAAAGAAATTTTAAATCTAAGTAAAGCAAATATAATCTGTGAATAGATTTCAAATTGGTAATCTAATTAAGAGTACAGCATATGTCAAAATGATCTAATAATCAATATTCACGGTAAAAACAGCATTCTAACTCATAGGAAAAACAACTATATCACATTTTTTTAAAAACCCAAAAAGAAAAAAACATTATTGAGTAAAGGTCAGTTCTTTTTTCAAATTTGCTATTTTTATGTTGTTTTTCTTTAATTTTTTTTTTAAGGATTTTATTTATTTATTTGACAGACAGAGATCACAAGTAGGCAGAGAGGCATGCAGAGAGAGAGAGGAGAAAGCAGGCTCCCCAAGAGCGGAGAGCCTGATGTCGGGCTCGATCCCAGGACTCTGGGATCATGATCTGAGCCGAAGGCAGAGGCTTTAACCCACTGAGCCACCCAGGCGCCCCCCTATTTTTATGTTTAAACATAAAACAAAAAAAGATAACCACCATGACAGACTATATAGGAAATGGTTTCCCATTGTTTAATGTCGGGATTACATTAATAAATACATTATACATGCACAATATTTTCTTAGTATTAGCTACACAGTTTCCATGCCAAAATGAAGAAGGATACTAATTTCATGCTGTAGACTTTATTCAACTAATTCTAAAATAATGACATTACTTTTTTTTTTAAGATTTTAAGTAATCTCTATACCCAACTTGGGGCTCAAACTTACAATCCCAAGATCAAGAGTCACATGCTCTACCAACTGAGCCAGCAAGGCACCCTGACATTTATATACCTTAAAACAGACCAGATTTATAACCCTCATCAGAATAAAAGAAGCCTGGGACACGTGAGTGGCTCAGTCGGTTAAGCATCCAGGGCTCCTGATTTCAGCTCAGGTCATGATCTCAGGGTCTTAAGATTGAGCCCCAGTCTGTTGAGTGCTCACTGGGAAGTCAGCTTGAGATTCTCTCTGCCTCTGCCCCTTCCCTCTGTGCACATCTATGTGTGAGTTCTCTCTCCCCCTCTCTAATATAAATAAATAAATACATCTTAAAAAAAAAAAAAAAAAGAATAAAGGAAGCCTATTTTAAGATTTGGTCTCTGAAGCATAACCAAGAGTTGATCCTGATTTTAAAAAATAAATTTTTCATAAAAATGGTAAATATCCACTACTGAAAAGAACTGAAGCATTACAATGAATTAAAATAAACAAATAATAAATAACAATGATAACACAAAAAAAACCTTGTCTGAACAATTTCAGACATTACTTTAGGTATAGAAGATAAACGAATTATGAACATTAAATTTAATTTTAATTGAATTTGACACAAGAAAAACTGCTGCAAATGCTTTTTTTTTTTTTAAGATTTTAATTATTTATTTGACAAAGAAAGACACAGCGAGAGAGGGAACACAAGCAGAGGGAGAGGGAGAAGCAGGTTTTCCGCCAAATAGGGAGCCCAATGCGGGGCTCGATCCCAGAACCTTGTGATCATGACCTGAGCCAAAGGCAGACGCTTAACCAACTGAGCCACCCAGAAGTCCTGCAAATGCTTTTTTTAAACACAGAAATATTTGTTCCTAAAAGATCTGTGTTATAAAGAAAAAGATCATAAAAAATAAAAGGTTTATGTCATTGTAATTTGTTCTTAACTCCATGCTTTCAATTTTATAAAAGAAAAGTTTGGATTTCCATTCTTTCTCCCTAAATTCCATCCTTCCCATTTTTTTTAGCTCAGCAAGGTTTAATAACATTTACACTTACTAGTAATATAATTCACAATTATATTTATCATGAAAATATACTGAACTGGATTGAATGTTTTTTCTACAATTTCTCCATTTATTTCTCAAAAAGATTTTGCTTAAAGTTTTTATTTAAAGTTAAGATCCTATTTTAGCAAGGCCTCACTGTGTCAAAAATGGATGCAAAACATTGAGACCGTTATGACCGAAATATAAGGCATGAAACAGTGACATAGGGACCCAAGCGTCACATTCAAGAATATCTTTAAAAATACCTTTTTTTTCTGTTTTCTACTGGGAGGGAAGTGGACATCAGTGAACTTTGGATCATATTTTCGTGGAAAGTAAGGATGTTTAACTAAAAAACAAAAGAAATCAATAAATATTTGCAACGACACAATTTTTAAATTTTTATTTGCCCTAACATGTCACAAATACTTGAGCAAAAACTACCTCTTCTAAGAAGAATAGTAGTTCAAACATATTAACAAAGATTAAGAACAGTCTACCAAATAAATATTTTTCAGATGAATACATAATTGGTAAGATTACAAATCCATATATACTTTAGGTGTCAAAGTAAAGAAAGGAGTGGCCACTCTAACCTGATGAAATTCCTTGCAGTTATTTCAAATAGTAGAAATGTAAACAATAAAATCCCAATATAGTGCTTTCAGCATCAATTTTACACCAGGCAAACAGAGCCTTATGAAATATACTTTCTCTCAAATTCTTTCCTGTCTTATTGCCATGACTCAACTCTGAAACCCTTATCTTTCACCTCAATTACTCTGACAGCCTACCCCACTGTCTTCCAGTTCCTAACCCTTCTCTTCCAACAGACCCTGCACACTGACATCACAAAATAATCCTCCACTGGTCACAATCCTGCTGGACAATCTATAAATGGCTTCCCAGAGTCCTCTAAGGAGATCTCAGTTTATTTCCTCAACCTACTCTTCCCTTCATACCCTCCACTTACTTTGCTTCAGTCACACCAGAACAGTGCAATTCTCAGAACTCCCCTTGTACTCACACCTCTCCCAAGACACTTCCTCCAAAAGCTTTCCCCAACTTCCTCTACACTCTGAAATCACCTTTCATATGCCTCCATCACCAGTCATGCTGTGTTGATTTATATTTATGAGCTCATCTCGTCTGACTTACTTAGGCACATCCGTCTTAGGCACATTCCTATTCCCAGCATTTGGCTGGAACCCAAACACTGATCTGGATTCAAGTTAATGTAAATTAAATCTCAGGCAGAATTGAAGAAGGGTTTTAAGTGAACAAACTCATGGCTTTAAATACGATCTATAGGGGCGCCTGGGTGGCTCAGTGGGTTGAAGCCTCTGCCTTCGGCTCAGGTCATGATCCCAACATCCTGGGATCGAGTCCCGCATCGGGCTCTCTGCTCAGCAGGGAGCCTGCCTCCTCCTCTCTCTGCCTGCCTCTCTGCCTACTTGTGATCTCTGTCAAATAAATAAATTAAAAAAATAAAATAAAATAAAATAAATACGATCTATAGGCTGATGCCCAAATTCACAGCTCCAGCTACAAATCTCCCCCTGGAAAGTACAAACTAACAGCCTATTCAATATCTTTATTTGACACAGACATACTCCAAACTCAACTCTTGGTCTTCCTTCCAAATCTGTTCCACCTCCATTCTTCTGCTTGTTTGGCAAAAAACTTTATTCTTTTCTCATCTTTACCTCACACCTTGTATCTGATCCTTCAGCAGATCGTATTGGCCCTACCCTACCTTCAAAATACATCTGGAATCCAACACTTCTCATCATCTCCTGAGGTCCACCCTGGTCCAAGTCGCCAATATCTCTCACTTGCGTAAGTGCAAAAGCTTCTTAATTCGTTTCCCTTTAAGTCAATTCCCATCAGTGGCCCATTAATCCTAAAATATAAATCAAATCATGTCACACCCCTAAACTACCCCTATCACAGGAGTAAAAAGTCAAAGTCCCAACATCTACAAGGCCCTAGCAGGTCTGCCCTCTTCCCCAATCTAGGGGCTCTTTCATCTCTAGCCACATGGGCTTCGGCTCCAATCTACAGCTCCTGCCTCAAGCAGTTCATTCTGCTTACATCCCCATTCCCCCAGATTATCCACAGCTCTGATCGCTCACCTCCCTTTGCTCGAATGTCACCTTCTTTATGACTGGCACTGATATTTAAAACTGCTCTACCTATCATTCTTCTTTGCTGTCTCTCTCCGTAGCACTCATTGCCTTCTAATGCACACTGCTTTATTCTGTCTTCTGCCACCAGGAAATGTTAAGCTCCATAAAGATAGAGATGTTTGTATGTTTCCTTCACTTCTATGTTCCCAGTTCCTGGTACATAGTTGGAATTCAACAAATAACTGTCGAACTGACTGAATAGGCGGGGGAAAAACATTATTGTCGGACAAATTATGAGACATGAATGAACAGCCTCCAAGAGTGCAGGGCAGAATCAGAAGTAGAGAGAGGAAAAGGGGAAAGTGCGAGAGGGAAGAAGGGGAGAAGAAAAGTAAACGGGTGGTAAGGAGAGGAATAAGAGCCTACCTGGAGCGTTCTGATGCCCAGGAAAAACACCAGGAGACTGTCTCCAATACCATGATGTCGAAGCCTGGAAATTCCAGGAAGGCTGGCCGTTTAGGTGAGGCTGAGAATCAAGCGGAGACTGGGCATCGAATGGAGGCTGTGCCCCGGGAAGAATTTGGGCGTCGAAGGGAGGAGGCGCCTCGGGGAGAGCCTGGGCCTCCTGAGGGGGCTGCTTCTCTGAGGAAGGCTGTGACCCCGCTACGGGGGGGGGACGACGAAGGCGGTGGTGGTGGCGGCGGCAGCATTGCCCAGAGCATCCAGCTGTCCCGCTGCGCGGCAGTGTCGCTCGGAGGCCCCAAAGTGGGGGTCAGCTCGGATGCCGGCAACCACCCTGCAGAAGACACGAAATCACTAGCCGGCTCAGCCATGCCTCCCGCCAGGTGGGAACCCAGCATGCGAATGTGGCACAAGCCTTAGGCGTCACCTCCGTTCTCGCGAATTACGCGACTCTGCCAACCAGGGGCTGCTACGTCATCGGTAGGCGCCGGGAAAACTTCCGGCATTTCCGACCCGGGTTGCCTCTTGGTTTGACTTGACTGCGTGGTTAGAGTTGTATGCTTGAGCAGTGTCCGCCACTGCGGATGGCGAGGGATCTGATCGGGCCGGCGCTGCCCCCCGGCTTCAAGGCCCGCGGGACAGCCGAGGACGAGGAGCGAGACCCCAGCCCTGGTAAGCGGCGGCGTGGACGCTACCCGCCGTGCCCGCCCGCCCCTTCTCTGGCCCGGCCCCTCTCTTTGAACAGAGGTCTAAGGCCTGAGAGGGCGGAGCGGTGGCCTGTAGGCACGGCCGAACCGAACTAACTTGGCTTCTTTAGCGGTAGCGGGGAGGGGCGGGTGGGCTGATAATCATGACAATGATGATGTATTCTCATTTAGCGGTGAGTGGGCTGGACCCTGTGCTAAACGATCGATACACATTCAGTCATTTCATTCTCCTAGCAACTGTATAAGGCAAAGATTATCATTTCCATGTTACAAACGCTAACACTGAGGCCCAGGCTGTTGCGCAGATCGCATAGCGAATAAACGGTGGAGCCCGATTTAGAACACAGCCAGTGCTCCTAACCTCTGTGCCATTTCGTCTTCTGACGTATCATGCTCTTGGCTCTTGTAGAAGATGCTCTGCTCCCTAGTCTCCAGCCTACCTTCCTAGCTCCTCTTTCTCTCATTGTATATGGAACACACGGCCCAGTGCTGAAACCAGTCCCGAGTTTCTGCGCTGTTCCTCAATACTCTAGGCTCTTTCTGGCCTCACTCCACTTCTTGACATACTCCTACTCCATTCTCCAAGGCCCAACTTAAATGTCAGTGAAGGCTTCAGTGAAGCTTTTCCAAACTCTCCCAAGAATGGTCACGCCTTCCTTTTTCCCCGGGTTTTCTTCTCCTTAATTACATAACATATTTAATATACTTCTTTTTTAAAGATTCTATTTATTTATTTGACAGACAGAGATCACAAGCAGGCAGAGAGGCAGGTAGAGAGAGAGGATAGGGAAGCAGGCTTCCCGCTGAGCAGAGAGCCCAATACAGGCTGGATCCCAGGACCCTGGGACCATGACCTGAGCTGAAGGCAGAGGCTTTAACCCACTGAGCCACCCAGGCGCCCCTTTAATATACTTTTTAAAAATGATCTGTGTCATATCTGCCTCACCATGGCAGTATGATCTTCTAGTTTAACAGAGTGAGCACTTACCAAATAAATGATTTCTATCTCCTTTAATGTTTGCTCTAATTTGTAGACTGGGATTGACACCAAAGTTGGAAAAGAGTAAAACTGGAAAACCAACCCACCCATTTTTTTTGTTTGTTTTTACGATTTTATTTATTTGAGAAAGAGTAGAGAGTGAGTGAAAGGGAGAGAGAGTACAAGCCAAGGGGAGAGGCAGAGGGAGAGAGAAAAGCAGACTTCCCTTTGGGCAGGGAGCCTGATGTAGGGCTGGATCCCAGGACCCTGAGATCATGACGCCAGCAGAAGGCAGCCGCTTAAGGGACTGCCCCAGCAGAAGGCACCCAAGCTCCCCTAACCCTCCAATTTCTTAATCTAATTTTCATTCTTTGACTGGGGGGGGAGGTGATACGGGGGTGGGAGGGCATGTTTCCACCTAGAGATTCTCTTCCAGATCTCCCTTCTTTTAAAACTGCCAACAAGTCATGTTTATTTTTAGCAAAGAAGGACCATTCAACTAAAGTTGAAGAAAAGTGGGGTTAAGCAGATTTTTTAGTTGGGTTTCTACATGTATGTTGTTTTTGGTTCACCATATTCCCTGATCTTAAACCAAGGTAGGATTTGCAGGTAAATAACCACTAATCTCCCAAATAGATACTTTAATAATGATTGGCTTCCATCATTCTGCAGCATTTATTGCAGGAACTCCTTTCTCTGTCTACTCTCTTGTATTTGTTTCTTTTGTGTATTCCTTCTCTTCTCACCCCCACCCTCAACACTTAACACTGTGTGTGTATGTACTCCCCTCTATCTTGACCAAGTTTTACCCCGCCTGGCACATAAAAGATCCTTGGTAGATATTTGTTGGCCACTTGCTCACCAAGCACAATCTCTTACGCACAGCATGTTCTTTTTAACACCTAAAATCCCCCCTACTATAATTCCATTCCCTTCATAACCTCCTGGATGACTGATCCTATAACTGTTGGCCAAAAAATCTTGAGATATTTCTTTTTTTTTTTAAGATTTATTTATTTATTTGACAGAGAGAGATCACAAGTAGGCAGAGAGGCAGGCAGAGAGAGAGGAGGAAGCAGGCTCCCCACCAAGCAGAGAGCCTGATGTGGGGCTTGATCCCAGGACCCCGAGATCATGACCTGAGCTGAAGGCAGAGGCCTAACCCACTGAGCCACCCAGGTACCCCATCTTGAGATCTTTCTTATCTCATTATTCTTTTGTCTGGTTTCTCAAGTTTATCAGTACCAATATCCTTGAAATACACTTGGTTACACCATAGAAGTTCCCTTGTTGCCCTCTTCCAGGCACTACCTGCCTCCCCATCCCTCTTTCAACCAAAGGGGAATGACTATCTTGACTTACCATAGATTGGTTTTGTGTGCTTTATGTAAATGGAAAAATACAATATGAACTCTCTTGTAACTGGCTTCATATTTTGGCATAACATTATTTTGTGAGATTCATCATGTTGATGAATTATTGTGGATTTTGGATTATCTGCAATGAATATTATCTGCAATGAATTATTGCAGATTGTTTATTGTCACTGCTGTCTAACAGCCTATTATGTGAATGTTCTGCAGTATCCTACCCATTTTACTCCTGATGGACATTTGAGTAGTTTCCCTCTTTTGGCAGTTAGCAGCGCCCTGCTGTGCATTATAGTACATGTCTTTTAGTGAACACATGTTGCATTCCTTTGGAAATTTTTGGATCATTGGGCATGCATCGGTTCAGCTTTAGTGGATATTGCCAAACAGTTTCCAAAGTTAGTACCAATTTACACTCCCACCAGCCTGGGTGAGAATTCTAATGATTCCATATTCTCACTTAGTTGTCTCTGTCTTTTTAATCTGATGGTTTGTAGCAGTGTCTCAAGGTAGTTTAATTTGCAGGTCTATGGTAACAAATTGAAGTCCACTACCTTTTCATTTGTTTGTTGTTGGTTTTTTGGAAACGCTGATGTGTTTTAGTCTTTTGTTCATTTTTCCACTGGTTTGTCCGCCTTTCCTTACTGACCTATTGAGTTTTTTATATAGTCTTAAGAAGTCACTTTTCAGTTATGTGTGTTGCAGGTATCTTCTCTAATTCTCTGGCTTCCCTTTTCACTCTCTCATTAGTATATTTTGTTGATCAGAAATTTTTAATTTTAACATATTCTGATTTTTTTTCTTTTATGGTTAGAGCTTTTTGTACCCTATTTAAGTAGTCCTTGCCTCCTCTAAGGTTACAGAGTGGTTCTTCATTTTATCCTACAAGCATTATTGTTTTAGCTTTCACATTTATATTTGCAGTTCATCTGGAATTGATATTTCTGTATGGTGTGAGGTAGGGGTGAAGATTTATATTTTTCCTCACAGATATCCAATTGGTCCATCAGCCTCCCTTCTTCATGATACTGTAATGTCACCTTCTTTATATATCATGTGACCATATATATGCATCTAGTTACTTTTTTATTCTGATAAAATACACATAACATATCCCATGCTAACCATTTTTAAGCGTTTTTAAGCATTTTAACCATTAAGTACATTCACATTGTGCAACCATCACCACTATCCATTTCCAGAACACTTTTCCTCTTGCACAACTGAACTCTGTACCCATTAAACAGTGAGTCCCCGGTGCCACTTCCTCCAGCCCCTGGCAATCACCATTCTACTTTCTATCTCCATGAATTTAACTACTCTAGGTCTCTCGTATAAGTGGAATCATACAAGGGCAGCTGGGTGGCTCAGTCAGTTAAAAGTCTGCTTCAGCTCACGTCATGATCCTGGGTCCTGGGACCCAGCCCCACATTGGGCTCCCTGCTCAGTGGGGAGCCTACTTCTCCCTCTGCCCCTCCTCTCACTGGTATGTTTTCTCTTTCCCCACCCTCTCTCTCTTCAAATAAATAAATGAAAATCTTAAAAAAAAAATAAGTGGAATCATACGGTATCTTTCTTTTTGTGACTGGCTTATTTCACTTACCACAATGTTTTCAGGGTTTGTCAATGTTGCAGCATGCGCCAGAATTTCCCTCAGGTGGGAATTCTTAGACCTAGTCGGATATCTGCCCTGTGTTCTCATACTTAGCTATTTCCCCGAAAGAGATCACTGACAGAATTCGGAGGAGGGAGTGAACACACAGATCTGAGGTGGAAGAAATGAACTTTATTCAAATACTCTAGAATATTGAATGCTGGGAATGTCCCCTTAGATCATGTCATTAGAAAAACTCAAGGGGGAGATGTTTTCTCAAGACCAGTCCTTATACTCCAGATGCTGTTTTGTGGAAGTTAAGTGGAGCCTTGGCTCTTTTGACTCCAACTCCAGATTCCTCATGTGCAATGACCTTCACCTCCACTAATTTCAGCTGTATTTGTAATCACACACTGGACTCTTTCATCTCTGAAAACTTAAATTCAAATTTCATTCAGAGCAAGAATCCCTCATTCAGCCATCATTCTCAGTTATTCCTGTTACACTTGCTTGGTTTTGTGTTTTGTTTTGTTTTGTTTTTTAATTTTTGTTTTAAAACCTCATTAAACTATGCCATCTCTGCCCTCTGTCCTTTTTGGCCTCCTTCTTTTAATCACTTCTGCCCCCAGACCTAGACCTCACAATGCATCACTTCATCCACTCTCTTGTAGTATTTTCAACTGCCTTTACCCATTCAGGATTCTGTTAAACCCATCTGGCAAAAACCCAGCTCTGGATAAATCCAAATGTTGACCTCTTGTGAGCCTACCTCCAGCCTTCCAAATGCAGCTGGAAAAAAACCTCAGACCTCCACAGGCTAATGTTACTAAAAATTACAATCTCCTCCCCAGCTGGGTTCTCAGCTCTGCCCAGCAGTCCTCAGAGGTTTCCCTGTGCAGCTCTTTCCCCATTATCAACTGTGGTTCTTTAAAAGCCTCTTTTTTTTCTGAGACTATCTTTCCCTCTACGTTGCTGAAGGAGTAAATGCCATCTTAAAAGATCTTCCTCAATTTTCTGTAAGTGTGCCTAAAACTTTCCTGAATCTATGCCCCATATGTCTTCTCTTTGATTACAGTAGAAACTGTACAGTATTGGCTTCTAAGGCTAAATCCTTCCATTTTTACTCTGAATCCCTTGCCTTATTTGTTCTCAGGGCTCCTTGCCCGCAGCATTTGACCAAAGCATTCCAGTCTTTCCTGTTTTTATGAAAATTCTACTCTACATCCCCCTGTAGCTAGTATTCTTTCTCTCTGGATCCTCTCCATTTTCTCCTTACCCCCTGCATTGTACCTTCTTAACCCACTACATTCTGGCTTCTGTTCTTGGCAGTCCACTGATTCCACTGTGAAAGTAAATGAAGACCACCCACCAATTGTTTTTCACACATTTTGCTAAATCCAAGGCACTCTTTTTAGTCCTGACCTGCTTGACCCCACTGCAACATTGAACCCCGTGGATGCCTCCTTTCTATCCATTCTTGGTGCCAGCCCTTGATCACACTTCCAGTTTTTCTGAATGTGGTAGGCCCTTATGTTTCTAGTTCTTTAGAGATGCTTTTGCCTCTGCCTGGATGGTCCATCCGGCAGTCCTCACCAGCTAAGACACTTGAATCCTTCAGCCCCATCCCAACCATCACTTTCTCCAGGAAACATTCTCTGACATAACTATTCTCTACAAAAGACTGAGTTGGGTTCTTAATGATATTTCCAGGCTCAGTCTTGTCACAGGTTCAGCAATCTTTTTTTTTAAGATTTTATTTCTTTATTTGATAGACCATAAGTAGGCAGAGCAGCAGGCAGAAGGAGAGGGAAAAGCAGGCTTTCTGCTGAGCAGGGAGCCAGGCAAAGGGGCTCCATCCCAGAACCCCGGCATCATGACCTGAGCTGAAGTCAGACGCTCTACCGACCAAGCCACCCAGACGCCCCCAGGATCAGCAGTCTCTTTTCCTATAAAGGACCAGATAGTAAACGTTTTAGACTTTGCAGGTAAAAATCAAAATTAGTGTGAAAGTATGTATACAATAAGATAGAAAACAAATTTTCCTAAATTTTTGTTGAAATTCAAAACATAAAGGAGTACAGTTTTATTGTAGTGTATAAGCCTACTAATGAGAAGAATGGGATTGCTTTTGGTGGGAATAACATTTCGTTTAATTGGGGTTCTGAGTTAGTGTTTCCTGTCATCAGAATTCATTGCTAATCTGTAGTGAAGGTTGTTTCTTTAAGAGAAAGAGAGCATGTGTGTACATGAGGATTTGGTTGGGGCGGGGAACAGAAGGGGACAGAGAGAGAGAATCCCAAGCAGGCTCCAAGCCCAGTGTGGGCCCGATGCAGGACTCATTCTCATGACCCTACAATCATGACCCAAGCAGAAATCAAGAGTTGGATGTTTAGCCAACTGAGCCACCCCATGTGCCCCATAATGAGGTTTTATTTACTATACTGAATATATTTTTTTCTGTGCATGGTTTTGTGTTACAGATGTTACAAGGGAAAAATAATGAAACATAATCCCTATTCTCATGGAATTAATTATCTGTTTGAAAAATTACCATTGCAGTGAGAGATCTACCTTAATAATTCTAATATAGCATTACTGTTTTAGGACAGAGATGAACTAGTTCATTACAAGTGCCTAAAATAATTTTGAGACAAATTCGAGACAAATCCTAAAGAAGGATACCTATGAAAGAGTGAAGCCAGGTGTGTTCTTAATTTTATTAGAAAGTTTATAGTGTGGCTTATACCAACTTACATTTTCAATATTCTTTTTCCTTTTTAGGTCACTGTCTCTTAATATTCTATTCCTTCATTATATAATATTATTTCCTTTGATACAACCCAAGTAGAATCTCACTCTTTTACAGTATTTTTCCTGTGATCATTTTTCAAAAATAAGGCTTTGCATCCTTCTCAGATGAGTTTTATCTTCATCTATTTAACTAAGCTCTTTTTTATATACCACACTTGTTTCTTTAAAAATTTAAGGCAAATTTATCTGTTAGTTATAAAACCAAGGACAGCACATATTTAGACCATTTAGGCTTTTAATCATTCAAACTATATAAAAGAATAGTAAAATCTTTTTTCTTAAGATTTTTTTTCTTTAAAGATCTTATTTATTTATTTGAAAGAGAGAGACAGAGATAGCAAGAAAGAGCACAGGTGGGGAAGAGAGGGAGAAGCAGGCTCCCTGCTGAGCAGAGAGCCTGACGTGGGACTTGATCCCAGGACCCTGGGATCATGACCCAAGCCGAAGGCAGATGCCCAACTGACTGAGCTACCCAGGTGCCCCTTAAGATTTTATTTTTAAAGTAATCTCTACACACAACATGAGGCTTGAACCTGCAACCCTGAGATTAAGAGACATGTGCTCTGTGGACTGAGCCAGGCTCCCCATAAAATCTTTCCTTAATCCAAACCAATCCAAAATTACCCAGTTAGTGTCAAGTTGACAAATTACATTGGTAACACTCTCATAAAAGAAAAGATGGAAGCAAAAGAGAAAAGAGAGAGAGAGAGGAAAAAAATCTTTAATATATAGAATGAAAAGGAAGATAAAAGAGCCAATCACTATGAAAGGGAAATTTTCATAGTCATTTTCATGGTGCAGCTGTGACCTCTAGAATTTTGAAGAAAGGGTTATTGATAGAAGGTGGTATCCTCCCCTTCTTACTATAGTCTAAAAGGTGTTTTCTCTAGGAATTAATATACATAAAGAGATAATTAGAAATTATTAAAGACATTAATCACTAAGGTTGCAAGTCAGATACAGTCTCCATGTATAGTTGGGGAACACTTACCTACTAACTATGCAGTCAGTCTTAAACAAGAGTTGGAGAGGGGCGCCTGGGTGACTTGTTAGGTATCTGCCTTCAGCTTAGGTCGTGATCCCAGGTCCTGGGATTGAGCCCCGCGTCAGGCTCTGTGCTCATCTGGAGGCCTGCTTCTCTCTCTGCCTCTCGCACTGCTTGTCTTCCCTCTCTCAGTGTGTCTCTCTCTGTCAAAAAAATTAAAAATCTTAAAAAAAAAAAAAAAAAGAGAGTTGGAGATATGGTTCCTGTTCCTTAATTCTTAATGTTTTCCTCTTTTGCTGCTTGATTGTCCTTTTCTAGGCATGCTGAATTACTAGTGTAGCATGTGGTAAAATTCCTACCTTTATTTAATGACATACAGAAGAATATTGAAAAAAAAATGCATCAGATTTTTAAAAACAAAAGTTTGGATTTTTAAGTCAATTTATTGTGTATTGAGTATTTTTTTTAAGATTTTATTTATTTATTTGACAGACAAAGATCACAAGTAGGCAGAGAGGCAGGCAGAGAGAGAGGAGGAAGCAGGTTCCCTACCGCGCAGAGAGCCTGATGCGGGGCTCGATCCCAGGACCCTGAGATCGTGACCTGAGCATAAGGCAGAGGCTTAACCCACTGAGCCACCTAGGCGGCCCTTGAGTATTTCTTCTATAGAAATACATGAAGAGGGGTTTTGAGTCAAGATGGCGGAGAAGTAGCAGGCTGAGACTACTTCAGGTAGCGGGAGATCAGCTAGATAGCTTATCTAAAGATTGCAAACACCTACAAATCCAACGGGAGATCGAAGAGAAGAAGAACAGCAACTCTAGAAACAGAAAATCAACCACTTTCGGAAAGGTAGGACGGGCGGAGAAGTGAATCCAAAGCGACGGGAAGATAGACCGCGGGGGGAGGGGCCGGCTCCCGGCAAGCGGCGGAGCAACGGAGCACAAAATCGGGACTTTTAAAAGTCTGTTCCGCTGAGGGACATCGCTCCAGAGGCTTAACCGGGGTGAAGCCCACGCAGGGTCAGCGTGGCCTCAGGTCCCGCAGGGTCACAGAAGGATCGGGGGTGTCTGAGTGTCGCAGAGCTTACAGGTATTAGAACAGGGAAGCCGGCTACAGAGACAGAGCCGAGGAGTGACTCTCAGCTCGGGGTTACCTTGAACCGGTCGCAGGCTCGGTCAGCTCGGAGCGCGGCCGGAGGCAGGGTGACGGGAGTAAATCGGCGCTGTTCTCTGAGGGCGCACTGAGGAGTGGGGCCCCGGGCTCTCGGCTCCTCCGGGCCGGAGACTGGGAGGCCGCCATCTTCATTCCCGCCCTCCGGAACTCTACGGAAAGCGCTCAGGGAACAAAAGCTCCCGAAAGCAAACCCGAGCGGATTACTCAGACCGGCCCCTGGTAAGGGCGGTGCAACTCCGCCCGGGGCAAAGACACTTGAGAATCACTACAACAGGCCCCTCCCCGAGAAGATCAACAAGAAGCCCAGCCAGGATCAAGTTCACCTACCAAGGAGGACAGTTTCAATACCAAGGAGAGCAGCGTAATTCCAAAGGAGGAGAAAGCAAAGCACGGAACTCATGGCTTTCTCCCCATGATTCTTTAGCCTTGCAGTTAATTTAATTTTTTTTCTTTTTCAATTTATTTTTCTTCTTCTGCTAAATTTTTTTTTTAACTTTTACCCTTTTCTTTTTTAACGTTTTTTAACTAGTTTATCTAATATATATATATTTTTTTCCTTTTTATATATTTTTCTTTATTGGTTTTCTTTTTTTAATTGTTTCTTCCTTTTTTTTTT
>NW_019154099.1:6613047-6630616 GCF_002288905.1 Enhydra lutris kenyoni | reverse complement strand
TCCCCCCTCATGATTTGGGATCTCTTCTGATTTGGCTAAAGCATATTTTCCTGGGGTTGTTGCCACCCTTTTAGTATTTCACTTGCTCCTTCATCTACTCTTATCTGGACAAAATGACAAGGCGGAAAAATTCACCACAAAAAAAAGAACAAGAGGCAGTACCAAAGGCTAGGGACCTAATCAATACAGACGTTGGTAATATGTCAGATCTAGAGTTCAGAATGACGATTCTCAAGGTTCTAGCCGGGCTCGAAAAAGGCATGGAAAATATTAGAGAAACCCTCTCCGGAGAGATAAAAGCCCTTTCTGGAGAAATAAAAGAACTAAAATCTAACCAAGTTGAAATCAAAAAAGCTATTAATGAGGTGCAATAAAAAATGGAGGCTCTCACTGCTAGGATAAATGAGGCAGAAGAAAGAATTAGTGATATAGAAGACCAAATGACAGAGAATAAAGAAGCTGAGCAAAAGAGGGACAAACAGCTACTGGACCATGAGGGGAGAATTCGAGAGATAAGTGACACCATAAGACGAAACAACATTCGAATAATTGGGATTCCAGAAGAAGAGGAAACAGAGAGGGGAGCAGAAGGTATATTGGAGAGAATTATTGGAGAGAATTTCCCCAATATGGCAAAGGGAACAAGCATCAAAATCCAGGAGGTTCAGAGAACCCCCCTCAAAATCAATAAGAATAGGTCCACACCCCGTCACCTAATAGTAAAATTTACAAGTCTTAGTGACAAAGAGAAGATCCTGAAAGCAGCCCGGGAAAAGAAGTCTGTAACATACAATGGTAAAAATATTAGATTGGCAGCAGACTTATCCACAGAGACCTGGCAGGCCAGAAAGAGCTGGCATGATATATTCAGAGTACTAAACGAGAAAAACATGCAGCCAAGAATACTATATCCAGCTAGGCTATCATTGAAAATAGAAGGAGAGATTAAAAGCTTCCAGGACAAACAAAAACTGAAAGAATTTGCAAACACCAAACCAGCTCTACAGGAAATATTGAAAGGGGTCCTCTAAGCAAAGAGAGACCCTAAAAGTAGTAGATCAGAAAGAAACAGAGACAATATACAATAACAGTCACCTTACAGGCAATACAATGGCACTAAATTCATATCTCTCAATACTTACCCTGAATGTTAATGGGCTAAATGCCCCAATCAAAAGACACAGGGTATCAGAATGGATAAAAAAACAAAACCCATCTATATGTTGCCTACAAGAAACTCATCTTAAACCTGAAGACACCTCCAGATTTAAAGTGAGGGGGTGGAAAAGAATTTACCATGCTAATGGACATCAGAAGAAAGCAGGAGTGGCAATCCTTATATCAGATCAATTAGATTTTAAGCCAAAGACTATAATAAGAGATGAGGAAGGACACTATATCATACTCAAAGGAACTGTCCAACAAGAAGATCTAACAATTTTAAATATCTATGCCCCTAACATGGGAGCAGCCAACTATATAAACCAATTAATAACAAAATCAAAGAAACACATCGACAATAATACAATAATCGTAGGGGACTTTAACACTCCCCTCACTGAAATGGACAGATCATCCAAGCAAAAGATCAACAAGGAAATCAAGGCCTTAAATGACACACTGGACCAGATGGACATCACAGATATATTCAGAACATTTCATCCCAAAGCAACAGAATACACATTCTTCTCTAGTGCACATGGAACATTCTCCAGAATAGATCACATTCTTGGTCCTAAATCAGGTCTCAACCGTTATCAAAAGATTGGAATCATTCCCTGCATATTTTCAGACCACAATGCTCTGAAGCTAGAACTCAATCACAAGAGGAAATTTGGAAAGAACCCAAATACATGGAGACTAAACAGCATCCTTCTAAAGAATGAATGGGTCAACCAGGAAATTAAAGAAGAGTTGAAAAAATTCATGGAAACAAATGATAATGAAAACACAACGGTTCAAAATCTGTGGGACACAACAAAGGCAGTCCTGAGAGGAAAATATATAGCGGTACAAGCCTTTCTCAAGAAACAAGAAAGGTCTCAGGTACACAACCTAACCCTACACCTAAAGGAGCTGGAGAAAGAACAAGAAAGAAACCCTAAACCCAGCAGGAGAAGAGAAATCATAAAGATCAGAGCAGAAATCAATGAAATAGAAACCAAAAAAACAATAGAACAAATCAATGAAACTAGGAGCTGGTTCTTTGAAAGAATTAATAAGATCGATAAACCCCTGGCCAGACTTATCAAAAAGAAAAGAGAAAGGACCCAAATAAATAAAATCATGAATGAAAGAGGAGAGATCACAACGAACACCAAAGAAATACAGACAATTATAAGAACATACTATGAGCAACTCTACGCCAACAAATTTGACAATCTGGAAGAAATGGATGCATTCCTAGAGACATATAAACTACCACAACTGAACCAGGAAGAAATAGAAAGCCTGAACAGACCCATAACCAGTAAGGAGATTGAAACAGTCATCAAAAATCTCCAAACAAACAAAAGCCCAGGGCCAGACGGCTTCCCGGGGGAATTCTACCAAACATTTAAAGAAGAACTAATTCCTATTCTCCTGAAACTGTTCCAAAAAATAGAAATGGAAGGAAAACTTCCAAACTCATTTTATGAGGCCAGCATCACCTTGATCCCAAAACCAGACAAGGATCCCATCAAAAAAGAGAACTACAGACCAATATCCTTGATGAACACAGATGCAAAAATTCTCACCAAAATACTAGCCAATAGGATTCAACAGTACATTAAAAGGATTATTCACCACGACCAAGTGGGATTTATTCCAGGGCTGCAAGGTTGGTTCAACATCCGCAAATCAATCAATGTGATACAACACATTAATAAAAGAAAGAACAAGAACCATATGATACTCTCCATAGATGCTGAAAAAGCATTTGACAAAGTACAGCATCCCTTCCTGATCAAAACTCTTCAAAGTGTAGGGATAGAGGGCACATACCTCAATATTATCAAAGCCATCTATGAAAAACCCACCGCAAATATCATTCTCAATGGAGAAAAACTGAAAGCTTTTCCGCTAAGGTCAGGAACACGGCAGGGATGTCCGTTATCACCACTGCTATTCAACATAGTACTAGAAGTCCTAGCTTCAGCAATCAGACAACAAAAGGAAATTAAAGGCATCCAAATCGGCAAAGAAGAAGTCAAACTATCACTCTTCGCAGATGATATGATACTATATGTGGAAAACCCAAAAGACTCCACTCCAAAACTGCTAGAACTTGTACAGGAATTCAGTAAAGTGTCAGGATATAAAATCAATGCCCAGAAATCAGTTGCATTTCTCTACACCAACAAGACAGAAGAAAGAGAAATTAAGGAGTCCATCCCATTTACAATTGCACCCAAAACTATAAGATACCTAGGAATAAATCTAACCAAAGAGATTAAGAATCTATACACAGAAAACTATAAAGTACTCATGAAAGAAATTGAGGAAGACACAAAGAAATGGAAAAATGTTCCATGTTCCTGGATTGGAAGAATAAATATTGTGAAAATGTCTATGCTACCTAAAGCAATCTACACATTTAATGCAATTCCTATCAAAGTACCATCCATTTTTTTCAAAGAAATGGAACAAATAATTCTAAAATTTATATGGAACCAGAAAAGACCTCGAATAGCCAAAGCAATATTGAAAAAGAAAGCCAAGGTTGGTGGCATTACAATTCCAGAAATACATGAAGAGGGGATAGGAAAAAAATGTTCAGAAATAGACCAAATGTTCCAAAACTGGCCCTTTTTCCCTCAGCTTAATACCAGTAAACCCAGATACCACTGGTAGTGACACTAACATGTTTAGTGGTCATGTTAAACTTAAAATGTGAAAAGCAAACTCTTGGGGGCACCTAGCTGGCTAAGTCAGAAGAGCTAGTGAATCTTGATCTCAGGGTCATGAGTTCAAATCCCCTGTTGAGTATAGGGATTACTTAAATAAATAAACTTCTTTTAAAAAGCTTTTAAAAAAAAGATGTGGAAAATAAATTCTTGACACTTCCCCCAAACTTGCCTTCCTCTTAGTCTTCCCCATATTAGCGAATAGCATTACCATCTGGCCACTCAGGCCAGAAACCTAAGACTCAACCTCAAGTCCTTTTTTTTTTTTTTCCCCACAGTCTTGAGGTCTTTTATTTTCTTTACATTTGTCATGCCATGAATTCATAGGGAATGGGTTCCAGCAGTTCGGGCTCGTTTCCATTGGTTCTTCCAAAGTGTGCTTCTCTGGGCGGAGCAGGCTGACGCTTCATTTGTACCCAAGTACCTTTCTCTTTGGCTTCCTTCTTTTTCTGATCATTTTCCTTCACACGCTTCAGGAAGCTATCTTGGCTCTTTGAATGTTTAATATGCTCAATGCGTACATTAATTCTCTTGGCAGGAATCTTTCCCTTAACTTGTTTGTTTACAACAATGCCAACAGCATGCTGAGTAACATTGTAGACTCTTCTGTTTTACCATGGTAACATTTGTGGGGCATTCCCTTTTGAACAGTGCCCATCCCTTGATGTCCACAATATCACCTTTCTTGTAGATTCGCATGTATGTGGCCAAAGGAACAACTCCATGTTTTCCAAAAGGCCTAGAGACCATATAATGGGTACCTCTCCTCTTTCCCTTTGTGTTGGTCATTTTGGCGAATTGCTGGAAGATGGCAGTTCCAGCCAAAAGGCCTCAAGCCTTTTTTTGGGGGAGGGGGGGCTCACTTCTCCCATCTAAACCATTAGCAAGTCCTCTTTGCCCTTCCTTCAAATTATGTTGCAAATCAAATTATTTCTTGCCAGCTTTCTAACTCATCTCCCTTACTCCCAACCCCCCAGTCTATTGTCCATAAGCAAACAGGTATTAAAAAAAAAATGTAATTCAGATTATGTCTCTCCACACTTAAAACCTCTCAGTGACTGCCTATCATTAAAACCCAAATTCCTTACCACATCTCATATTAGTATCTATTGAGTGCTTAGTGGATGCCAGCTACTATGTAAGATGCTTTGCCTATGTTAATTGACGTAATCTTCACAATAGCCTTGTGAGATTGGGAATATTATTAACCTCATTTTACAGATCAAGAGTATAACACAGGTTGGTTAAATAACATCCAGGGGCACCCCAGTGGCCCCAGCGGGCTGAGTGACCAGCTCTTGGTTTCAGCTCAGGTCCTGATCTCAGGGTGGTAAGATCAAGCCCCGCGCTGGACTGCCACTCAATGTGGGGCAGGGACTGTCTGCCTGAGATTCTCCCTCTCCCCTCCCCCCACTTGCACATGCTCTCTCTCTCTCAAGTAAATAAATAAATCTTTAATGCATAAATAACATCCAAATCACATAGCTAGTTAGCAGCTAAGCTGGAATGCAAAGCTGAAGAGTCTGACTCCAGAGCATACAGTCTGGCCCCTTTATCCCAGCCTCATCTTGTCATTTTGCTGACTTGGCTTGTTCTTTAAGCATATCAAGCTTATTTCCATGATGGGATTTTTGCAGTCGCTATTTCTCTGTCTAGAATGTTCTTTCCTCAGATGGTTGGGTGGCCATTGTCATCTCATCATTTAAGTTTCCATTCAGATGTTTTCTCTGAGAGGCCTTCCCTGACCTCTGTCTTTAAAATTCCTTTCCCACATATTTACAGTCACTCTTTTTATTTGTCTCCTTTTTATATTGTTTTTGTAGGAGTATTTATTTAGTAAGTATTTGTTGGATGGATGGATGTTGACTCTTCGTTGAATGTTGCCTAGTATAGTGATTAAGGGTATAGGTTCTGAAATCAGGCTCCTAGGTCCATATCCCAACTCCTGTACTTAACTGTGTAAAGTTGGGCAAGTTGCTTTCTGCCTCAGTTTCCTTATCTGAAAGAAATATTAATACTTCCTAATAGGGTTGTTATTAGAATTAAATAAGTTAACGGTAATGCATGTGAATCTTTTTTTTTTTTTAAGTAGGCTCCACGCCCAGCATGGAGCCCAATGCAGGACTCTAACTCACGACCATGACATCAAGACCTGAGCCAAGATCAAGAATCAGACACTTAACCGACTGAGCCACCCAAGTGCCCATTGCATGTGAATTTCTGAAAATAGGGCATAGAAGGGGCTCCTGGCTGGCTCAATCAGTGAAGCATATGACTCTTGATCCTAGGGTTGTGGGTGTAGAGATTACTTTTTTAAGAAGTGCATAGCATATCAGAACTCAAGACATATTTTTTCTCTTTTATTTATTATTTTCAAGTTTTTGCTATTATTAATATTGAATGAATAGCATGCCAGGAAAGTTCTTTGGAAAATCATATTTTCAGGCCCTACTCCAGACCAGCTGAATCAGAATCTCTGTGGAAAGGGCCCAGGAATCTTTTTTAAAAGATATTCTGGCTTGGGGCATGCATGCATAAATATATATATGTAGATAGATAGATATTTTATATATATATACATATACACACACACACACATCTATATATGTGTGTGTGTGTGTGTGTGTGTGTGTGTGTATGATTTTTTGGCAGTTGTGATAAGCATCCAGGTTTGGGAACTATGGCAGCAGAGTTTTAGCATCACTGCTCAGGTTCAATGTAGACAGGTATGACATGACATCATGCAATGGCATTATACAGTAATTTGTAATTTTGCTAAGTTGTAGAGTGAGAGCAAGTCATTGTGATAAGTGGGTCCAGAAGATCCTCAACCCCCATCCCCATCATCGACATCCTGGTGTAGCCTCATTCTCTGTGTCTTTACTAGTAAGCAGTAAAGCTTAAAGTGACACTAATTTTTGTTTCAGCTTGAAAAATCATCTCAAAAAGGAAACAGGGGTGCCTGGGTGGCTCAGTCAGTTGGGCGTCTGCCTTCAGCTCAGGTCATGATCCCGGGGTTCTAGGATCAAGCCTCGAGTTGTGCTCTATATTCAGCAGGGGAGTCTGCTTCTCCTTCTCCCTCTCCCTATGCCCCTGCTTGTGCTCTCTATCTCTCTCTCTCAAATAAATAAACAAAATCTTAAAAAAAAAACAAAACTGAGAAGTATGATGATGCCAGTAAAGATACTTTTTAAAGTGGTGGTTCTTAATTCGAAACCAGAATGGATAGTTTTGATTATTGATGTATTAGAGTATGGAATGGCAAATTTGTTGCTTGGTTAGCACCATGACGTAAATATTGCCTATGAAATGCTGTCTGTAGGAGCAGAAACTCGTGAAACTATCTTAGCAGTTGCACCAACCAAAATTGGAACCAATGCAAAAATTCTAAGATGTCAGGGAAGTTATATGCCATTGTTACAGTTACAAGTTTGGGTATTAATTTTTTTGTGAATCTCATACTACGTAAACCACGATTGCTGCCTTTCTATAGTTGGAAAGACAAAACCACCACACACAAAACAGGGCCAAATGAGATTAAAGTTTGTAATAAGTAATAGCCCACAAGTGCTGTGAATTTCAGAAGAGAAGATATAAGATGTCAGCTAGGGGGTTCATTGAAACAGTTGTGGCTAGTTAGGACTTACACAAGAAATTTTCTTCAGTTGCAGGACCAGCTCTGCCCCCTAATTATAAAAGCAGTAGCTCGGAGTCCTCAGACAGTGATGAAGACAGTAGTTCGTTGTATGAAGAAAATCAAGAATCTGAAGATGATGACAGTGGTCCAGTGGCAAGGTCGGTCACTTAAATTAAATGATAAACCAAGCTTCAAATCTAGCATACACTGGCTGGAACAGATAGCTAGTCAGAGAACAACATATCTGTATTTTTACAGCAGAAGAAGAAATCCTTTCACACAGCATTGCCTCCTGAACTATGCTGTGGAGAAAGAAATTTATTCTCGTAGCAGATAGCTGTGGAGATACCTAGGATTTTGATTAAATTCTTATAGAAAGGATTTTTCCTGAAAGTATTGCTGCAGTGACTAAATACTCTAAATAAGCAATAGCATTTCTTTTAAAAATTTTTTCTGCAGTGGATGATTTTTGCTTAAGTAAATGAATGACTTCCCTCTAACAATCTTACTTACCATAGATCCATGTAAATAAGAAGTGGAATCTTTGTTTAGTATTGGATTGCAAGGTTTTATTTATGCATTTTAAAGATTACGGACAGAAATAACAAGTTAAAACCCTTCCTGAATGAGATTAAAATGGAGAATCATGAACTTTTTGCTCCAAAATTTTCAGCATGTAAACCTCAGCGAGTGGAATCTTTAATTAACACTGTAGAAAATATAGAAAACTGATAAAGTATTCCCACCAGAGAGAATTAACCAATCTCTATTCTAGACCAAAAATAAATTCCAAGAAAAGGTTAGTATAAGATCTACTGTGGTATCCATTTGCTGTTATTGCACGAGATTAATTTATTGTTAGTATTTATTGTCAGCATTCATACAACTAGTTGGGAGTTAATGCTTCCTTTAAAACTCAAAACTTCTCTGTGAAAAAAATTTGCATAAAGTTGCACTACTGTATTTTTAGAAAACAGAGGAGAAATCAAGATGACGACGACGATGATGATGAAGGGTTTTTTGGACCAGCTCTTCCTCCTGGATTTAAAAAGCAGGATGATTCTCCTCCAAGGTGATAATGTGTGATAGTTCAAGCCTGTCTTTTCTGAATATTTCAGTTGGTGTTTGTTAATTCACTAAAGAGTTGTCCAAAATTGTTGTTTAACTTACAGACTTAGGTAACATTTGAAATGCATAGGGAAAAGTAATTGTCTCCTATAACAAAAATGATCATTTCATTCTGTATAAAAATTTTGTGGTTTATAAAAAAAAAACTTTGCATCTCTTAGGTGATGCTCACAAGAATGTTTTATAGTAGACTGATTGGAACATTATCCTTCTTCCCCCCTTTTTTAAATAGCTAAGGTTGCACACATAGTGAGTGTCCTGTCTGGCCTGGGGCTGGAATCCTGGTATTTGACTTTTAATATCAGATGCTTTTTCAGTTTTTTGGTGATAGAAGAAACAATTCCTGTATGCCACGTTAAATAGTTTGACTGACTTTTCTGTACCTCAAATTTGCCATCTGATAAATAGGATAACAACAAGTACCTTTCAAAATTGTTGCGATGATTGAGATTTCATATTTACATACATATACACATGTGTGTATGTCTCTTACGTGATGCCTGGCCCCAAGTGAGTAGATAGTAAGTATTGATTCCTATCTTCTTCTTGGAATTGTATAATTTTTAAATTATACAATTTATGAATTGTATATGAATATGAAATTGTACACCAAATTGTTTATACTTCAGAGCGTTATTACTCATACACAAGAGCAAATAGAAAGGGCTATTGTACATTTTACTTTCAAACTTTGTAATCACATTCGTCAGCTCTAATTTTCATATTACTTTGGTCTTTTTAGAATTAACAGGGATAAACTCTCCACTGATTTTGTATGGCCCCCAAGTCAGGAATAATCTTTAAAGGGTCACTGAAAAAACAATCATGCCTACAAGTCCCATAGATGGCCTCAAAGCTTAAAATGTCCTCTCTGGCCTTTTACAGAAAATTTGCTGACCACTGGAGCACAACATTCCTTTCAAGAAAACACTTTTTTAGGTGTATAGCAATTTCTTTCTTGAGAGGTGTATTTTGGCTATTAAATGGCCAAGATCAGAATCCAGATCTGCTCCCGGTAGCGTTTTTCCTCTGCCAAGAAGCTTGCCTGTGAGGCTCTAGTTGAACACAGTACAACCTGGAAAATTCAGCTTAAGACTTCAGTGCTGTGTTGGTTGGTAATCCTGGCACAATGACATCTCTGGGAAGAATATTGGTATGAAAGAAAGGATGAAGAAACTGAAAAGCATGAAAGAGAGGAGAAAATATCTTGTCTGTTATTTTTTTCCCTGATGTAAGGCTTTCTCTTGTTTAAGACCCAGATTTTAGGCACTTCTCTCATTTGGAATGATGTGAGTTCCCTCAGAAATGTGGCAGTGGGGCAGCTTGAAAGAAAATGAACTTTGGCATCAAGGAGACCATGGTTTAAACTCTAGTTCCGCCACTTACTTATTTGTGATGTCCTTGGGCATGATTTTGCTAACCTAGAAAATGGAGTGACTTACACCAACCAGGGTTGTTTGACGGAAGCAGAAAGGTGTTCTGGTTGACATGTGGTTAGCACAGCACCTTTTCCCTTGTCTGGAGGTCTCACGTGACTTACATTCATTCTTGTAGACTTAACGTTCATTATTGTAGACTTATGTTCATTTTTGTAGACTTACGTTCATTCTTGTAGACTTAACGTTCATTCTTGCAGACTGACTTTCATTCTTGTAGACTTATGTTCATTCTTGTAGAGCTCCACGTTATTGCTGGATCATTGGTGAGGACAGTGTTCAGATTTTTATACTACCCTGGCACACATAACCATTAATTGCCAACTTCTGTTGTATGCGTGTGCTGTTTACATTCTTAGAACTCAATTTCTACTTAAGGAGTTCTGACTATAATTAGATTGCCCCTGAAGAATGTGTCGGCGGACAATGACAATCAAAAATGAAAGCCAAAGCACAAAATAGAAAAAGATCTTCACAGGCTTTAATTCTTAATAAGGACTTTTTAAAAATTGGTATTTCTATTTAACGTAGTTCTTTTAGGAAGTGGGCATACACCAGTGCCACAAAGATTGGGAATTACTGGTTTAATATCTTAGCATTGGCTAACAAATAGAAAGTAAAAAGGAGAAAATTAGATTTTTTTAAAGATACTGCTAAGTGGAAAAATACTAGGTTATAAAATAAAAATATGTTAAATAAAATTCTTGTTTTCAACATTTTGTTATTATTTGGCTTTTTATTATTATTTGTGAACTTTTATTCTAAAAACTGCTTTTTAAAAGTCAGGGAGAATGCTAAAGGTGCATTTTATTTTTCAGGCCTATAATAGGTCCTGCACTACCACCTGGTTTTATTAAATCTACTCAGAAAAGTGACAAAGGCAGAGATGATCCAGGACAACAAGTATCATCATATTTCAACTCTGAGGTTTGGAAAATTTTTGGCTAAAGAATAAGATGTAGCAAACTCAAGACTTTACAAAGTAATAACTGTATTCATTTGGCTCAAATGTGACGAATATGCAGCCCTGTTCACCTGAATCTAGGATTGTAAAGTAGAGAGATGAAATCCAAAGCTTGTCCCAAAACGGAGATGTTACAAAAATAACAAGACAGTTACATGATGACAAGGATGTTATTTATTCATGCTTCTCATCTTTGAAGGGAAGCTTTAAAGTGCTAGAAAATAGAACATAATGAAAAGTTTAAGGAATCATTGTGATTTGACCTGAAAAAGAGGAAGCTGAGGAATTTGTTGACCATGATCTTTGCCTTGAAATCAGCTCTTACGTATACAGCTATAGTGCTGGTAAATAACAAAGCTGGAGTTAAGTGATGTTATGAAAAGATTGGTCAGATGATTTTAGAGTCAAGTATAAAAGATGTTTTCTTGTTTTGAGGCCTGGTCCTTATCAATAGCTGAGATTTGTAGAGTACTTTATAACTTGTAATGCTCTTTCCCCATCTATGGGTGAGTATTATTTTTATCTTCTCTGCGACCATATGCAATAAATATGATCTGCCATCTTACAGATGCTAAAAAACAGAGAAATTAGGTAATTTACCCAATATTGCAGTTTATACTTATCAAAGCCACAGTTTAAACCCAGTTTTTGTTTTCTTTTGTTTTGTCTACAATTTAAAGTAATCTCTACACTCAATTCAGGCTTGAAGCTACAAGCCCGAAATCAGGAGTGAGTCACTCTACCAGCTGAACCAGCCAGGTGCCCCTTAAGCCCAGTTCTTAAGACTTTAGATCACTTGTTTGGTCTATTATTCTCCAGTAGCTTCCTGTATATTCATCTCTACTGAGAATTCAGCAGTTACACTGAGGTTGTTACTAAGGAAAATAAAATACAGTGGTTAAGACCATGAACTTCAGAGTTGTTTACTCATTCCTTCAACAGATATTTATAGAGCACCTACAATGTATCAAGCACATAGTCACAGAAATGAGTCTGTCAACAAATCCTATTGTCCTGCCTTCAAAAGATATCCACAATCCAACCATTTCTGCAGTCACCCTGGTCTAAGTCAACATCATACTTCCCCTGTTTTGTTGGTCTTGATACTTTATCCCTGGTTTTTCTGCTGCCTCTTCTCAACACAGCCGCTAGAGTGGCCCAGATAAAATGAAGTCAGATCGTGTCACTCACACTCAAAACCATCGGATTGCTCCTCCTGTCTCTGCATAAGAGCCAAGGCCTGGGGCCCCCTCTACAGTCTGGTCTCCTTTAGCTCCCTGATTTCCCCTCTTATTTTAATCTGACCACACTGTGCTCCTTGGTGTTCCTCCTCACATAGGCTGGGGAGGCTCCTACCCCAGAGTGTTGATACCTGTAAGTCTCTCCAAAATGGTCTTCCCCTAGATATCTATGTGGCCTGCCTCCCAGAACAACAGTTTTTGGCTGGAATGTCACCTTAATGAGGTCATTTCTGACCTCCTAATTCAAAATTGCTAACTCCTCTTCCCCTAACTCCTCTTTCCTTCCCTCCTTTAATTTTCTCCAGAGCATCTGTCACCGCCTCAGACACCATTTATTTTACTGCTTCTTTTTATTTATTGATGACCTCTGCCCACTAGAATGTGAGTCTGTTGAGGACAGAGATTTTTGTCTTCTCTCTAGTGGACATTCAGAAGGGTTTGTTGAATGAATGAATAAGTTAGACATAGTCCCAGCTAATCACACCTGCAATGTAGTGGGGAATACAGACACTAAACAAAAATCTAACATTATGAGTGATTCAAAAGATAAAGTGAAATACAGTGGAACCATGACAGACGACTCTAAACTAATCTGAAGAAATGAGAAAAAGTTCTTTGTCTCTGAGAAAATGTCTAAAGATTGATGAGTTGGAGATATCTCAGCAAAGAGGGCAGGAAAGATTGTTCCAGAACATACAGATATCTTCTTTGAAGGCAAAAGAGTGTGGAGAGAGAGAGTTAGGGTTTAAGAAGTCCATTGCAGTTGGGGGAGAAAGAGAGAAGGCAAGAGCCATCAGAGCTTGGAATCCTGGAGGAGCTTAGTTTCACGTCAGTATCGTGCGGGTTGTTTTCCTTATCTCAGAGGGCTGTTGCAAGGATTAAGTCAGAACAGTAGGTTTTCAATTTACAAGATTTCTCATCATTGTCATCATTCTTACCATCTTCACTACTGATGTCATGAGAGTATCTTTGAAAAATTTAGTGTAACTATAAGAAATCTTTCTAGCAAGGTTGCTAAATACGAGAATACATTACCAGAGGAAATACCTCCAGGCACATGGAAGACTGAGCTGGCAGGTCATGCTCGGAGCTCCCTGCCACAAACACAAAGAAATGCCCAGGCAGTGGGGAATAGCAACAAAGTTAATACACAGCTAAGCTCCAAAGAAAGAAAGGGAAGTCTACAGCTGCTAGTGACATTGAGAGAATTCAGAGCTAGAGCAGGAAACACAAGCTTACACAGCAGCGGACCAGGGTGGTTTTAGGGAAGCCAGCCATAAGCCCTAGAGTTGGGCTTGGGGACCAGAGCTGTAGCTTCAGCTGTGCAGGCAGAGGAGAGGGAATTGAAGTCTCTGGATAAAACCCACAGCCTCCAGGTTCCACTCTGCAAAAAAGAGAGTCCTGGAGAAATGTAACTTGCAGCCCTTGGAATGTGGGAAGGAAGTTTCATGCTCTCCATAACCTACTTTCAGATGATTCCCAATATGTCTGTCTGTCTGTCTGCCTCACACAGAGTGGCAAGGGAGTGGGAAAAGAAAGATAAATACGGTAAAATGTTAGCAGCTGATGGATTTGGGTGAGGATACATGAGTGTTAGTTGTGAACTACATTTTCCAGAAAACTTGTTTAAGCATAATTGAGTTTTATTCTTGCTTGAAATTTTGTCCTAACTCACCTAGACAGCAGATTGATAGTTTATATAATTCCCTGGTGGTATCTATTCTATATTTTCTACTTCTCTTAGCAAAGGGTGAGGGGTAATGGTAGGGCAGGGCTTACACCATCGCATACCTGTTGCACTTGGTTGTACTCTTGGTTCTGAATTACTTGCTTTATAATTTCCTTCTAACGAAACCTTTTTCAAAAAACACTTCTTGTTTTCATATTTTACTTTTTCAAAGAGGGGCTTCTCTTAGTCTCTCTCATTCACAACATATACCCCTAAATTAAGACATACGTAATAGTACTAATATTTAGCATTCGTTGAGCACTTTCCATAAGTCTGACACTGCATAGCACAACGTAAACATATATTTACATGACTTAATTATATTCCCAGACCACATAAACTTAATTTAATCGAAACAACAATCCTGGGAAATGTCAGGAAGTGTCAGCCAGAAAGCTTTTAGCTGCAAATAACAGAAAATGCTACTCAACGTGGAACTTTGTCCTAACCTATTTCATTAGCAAATGGGCTGTATATGTAATTGCCTGGGCCATCTATTATCTATATTCCCAAAATAAGGAGAATGTGTTTCATATGTAATAAAAGGTATACAACTAGGGTCATTCTAGGTTGGTTGATTGAGAAGCCTAAATGATATCCGGGACTGCAACTTTTCCCGTCTTTTCTGTCATCTACAGTATGTTCATTCTTCTTAGGGTGACCCTTCATTATACCAGGAAGCTTGTCAAAGTTCTAAGATTCCCACGAACATGCCAATGTTCAGACAGAGGAGGGAATGATCTTACCCTGTGCCCCTTTTGTAGAGGAAGGAACACCTTTCCAGGTTTCCTGTAGACCTGTCCTCAGGTTTCTTTGCCCAGAATTGGATCACATGCCCAAGCCTTGGCCAGTCATTTGGGCAAGAGGAATTCAACCAAATTGACTGACTTATAATTACCAACATTTTCCCCTAGGAGTTAGAGAAGTTCCCAGGTTCCTGAGAAAGGCATGGCCCCTAAGAGGACGAACAAAAACAGGGTTCTCTTAGAGTAGTTACTGGTTGGAGCTGTTATAATCCCCATCTGAAAAGACAAAAAGCCAGAACGCCTGGGTGGCTCAGTCAAACAGCCAGCTCTTGATTTTGGCTCAGCCATGATCCCAGGGTCCTGGGATGGAGCCCCACATCAGGCTCCACGCTTAACAGGGAGTTTGCTTGAGGATTCTCTCTCTCCCTGTGCTCTCCCCTCCACTCCCCCACTGTCTCTGTTTCTCTCTCTCTCTAAAATAAATAAATCTTAAGATACATAAATAAAAGACAAAAAACCAAGGCCTAAAAAGGCTAAATAGCACTCCTGAGGTCACATGCTAATATGATAGCAGATTGAGGCCTTGAAACTAGTTCTAACTGCAGCCCACAGTATAAACCAGTAAGGTATATGATTTCTACCGTATTTCTAGATAAAATAATTCATCTAATTTTAACTCAACCAGGATACCAAAATGATTAGATATCTAGATTGGATTTGGATTATGATTCCAGTTTCTCTTTTTCAGTTTAGTATGTTGGGCCTGATTTTCATTTTGCTCCCTTAGTTTATAACTCCCAACACCCTAAGTGATCTTTATTTCTAAAAATTCCAGGCATCATCCTAACAAGACATGCAAGATGTGCCAAATTCTATCTTTATAAAATCATCTCTTGTTAGATGGAAGTAAAAATAACATTCGCTTATCCCATACTTTAATACTATTTTAATGTCATGCCTCTTATAGTTGTAAAAGTTCATTGTATCTTTTATATTTCCTCATTTTATGTCACCAAGTATTATTTTGTAAGGGCTATAAATATGTTTATAATAATGTTTGACATCAAGGAGCCTACCCTGATAGAGATGAACTATAAACACTTAAGGTTAAACATTAACAATTGAAATTTAAAAAAAAAAATAGAGGAGAGTCTCTAGTATAAGTAGAAAACATACACTGGCCTTTATCTTAGAATATTTTCATCTTAAATACCAGTTTTGTAACCTTGAACAAGTTGTTTAACCTTCCTAAATAGACTTCTCCAAACCTAGGTTTCCTGGAAAAGAAAACAGGAATAATAATGTCTTTTCACAATTGTGTTATATAAGGATCAAATGATGCATTGTATACCAAAGTCCATAGTTAGAGAAAGTGTGTGTGTGTGTGTGTGTGTGTGTGAGAGATATTTAGAGTAAGCCAAGAGATAATATGTAATTATCTGATTGTTTGTACCAAGAGCAATTGCTTTAAGGGTGCAGAGAAGAAACCACAGATACAAAGTTACCACCGAGTAGCTAGTGGGGAAAATGTAAACAACACAAATGAACTTGATCCTGATAATTTTTAAAAAATACAAGCAAGAAGCTGCCCGTCCGAGCTGGAGGACAAATATCTTATTGTTGTTCATCTTAACCTACCTCTTTCTTGAGGCCAAGGACTGCTTGAAGCCCTAGAGTATCTAGATTTTAACACAGAGTCTTATAGACAAACCCTTTATTCAGATGATTTATTGAGAGTAAATTGAATTCACTTATTACAGTACTATTACGTGTTTAGAATCAAGGGAGTGTTTTGGAAACGAAGTTAACTCTTCGGGGCCAGTATTTGTGAGCTGTTGTATAGCATTTATTTCCGTGCACCTTGCTGAGTCATAAAGGCTCATACAGCTTCCAAGAACTTTGTCTTATTCCAAAGAGCTTTTTCTGTACCAGGAACGAAAATGGTTTCAACTTGTGTCATCTCTGACCAACTAGTAGTAATTGCCTGGACTATTACTTTGAGAAGAATTGTGAGGCCACATCTATGTCCATCAGGAAGAAAGCTGAAATCATATAATGAGGTCTGCCATGAACAGGGGAGGGCGGGGACAATGCACATTGAGTGGATTTGTCATCTCTGTATTGTGAACTTTAGGAAGATGAGGAAAAAGTCCTCATTGTTCAATGGTTAGCAATATGTTGTTTGCATTTTTGTTTCAGTGTCTCTGGGTAATCAGTTTCGGCAAAATTTTAAGTAATTTAGGATCATTTTCTGTAACCTGGAGCTCTGTTCCTGGCTTAAAGGTGCTGTCTTATTTCAAAAGGAAACAGATAGCAGTGAAGATGAGGACATTGTTGGACCAATGCCTGCCAAAGGACCAGTTAACTATAGCGTCACAACAGAGTTTGAAAAAAGGGCCCAGCGAATGAAAGAGAAACTGACCAAAGGAGACAATGTAAGTTTTAAAGATACTGTACTCTGAGAGATAGACTAAGTGAATTAAAAATCTAAATTTTAAAAATAGACATGAAAGAAATTATAGGCATGTATGTATATAAGGAAAATTTAGGAGCAAGGTAACCCAGAAGCTGGTAAAGGAAAAGACTGGCAAATTTGCCTATCTAAAAAGTTCTGTATGGCAAAAGGTAACAAAATCCAAAAAATGATAAATTAGATGAAGGTATTTATAACGTATATGACAAAGTATCAATTCTTTATATTAAATTCTTTCTCTTAAAGTATATTTTTTAACCTTAAAGCCTCAATTGAAAAACATGGCCATTTATAGAGAATTTTAAACACACACACACACACACACACA
>NW_019154099.1:6390579-6612947 GCF_002288905.1 Enhydra lutris kenyoni | reverse complement strand
ATTTTTTTTTTATCCTAAAACCCCAAATAAAAAAAAATGGAAATATATAGACAATTATTAACACACACCCTCGCTCTCTCCTCCCTGGCTTATGGAGTTTTTTTTTTTTTTTTTTTTTTTTTTTTTTTTGACTATTTACTTCTCTTAAAGGATTCATCGAAACCAATGACAAGAGAGTCATGGATGACTGAGCTTCCTCCAGAAATGAAAGACTTTGGTCTTGGGCCCAGAACTTTTAAGAGAAGGGCTGATGACAAATCTGGAGATCGATCAGTCTGGACAGACACTCCAGCAGACAGGGAGAAGAAAGCCAAGGTGAGAGTGTTTGTTTGTTCATGTATTTCTGCCCACGTTCACTCTATTTTGCAAGGATATAAGGCACAATTGTCTCAGGGTACTATTTTTAAAATTATGATTCCAAAAGGAAAATACAGAGTTCCCCCTGAAAGAAAATAAGGAAAGTGACAACAGTTGCGTACTGTGTCCCAGTGAACTGTCTCATTTACATCTCAAGAAAACCCAGAGATAAGACTTCTCGACTTCATTTCATAGAGAAGAAACCAACTTTTATGAGGTCAACTTTTCTGGAATTAGAGGGCTGGTAAGTAATGAACAATACTTCTATTCTAGACCTTCCTGTAACAGGAGAGGAGGTAACAAAAGAGGAGATGTGGAAGTGAGCGGCACACTTGGAATGACTAATGTTGGAGTGCCTTTCTACTCTTTTTTAACTGGTCTTTTACAAAACTAATCTATTGGAATTTTTGTAACTTAGCCTTTAAGATTGTTTCAAAAAAGACATTCCCTTGTTTACATGGATTTATTCATGCCTACATATAGTTGTGCTTTTCTCTGTCCTTCTGTTCCTCATTATAGGCAAATAGATTAGCATATAGGCAGGTGTGCAAGGACTTTTCTTCAGAGGACAATATGACAGAAAATGGAGCAAAAGGAAATTAAACAACACAGTGATTTTAGGCCCTGGGATTGAGTTCTTTAGATCCTTTCCTTTTCAGTACTGAAAGTGTTTTTCTGAGTTTTACAGTGAGCTCATAAAGAGATTATTAAAACTCCTTAAATTTTATGCTGTACAATGTTAAGCATATAGTACCGCAGACTTGTATTTATGGCATGAACTATATAGTATCAGTGTCAGAGAGCTGTTCATTTTTGAGGTAGTCCCAGTAGTTTATTTTTTATTTTGTTTCCCTTGCCTCAGGAGACGTATCGAGACGAAGCTGCTAAGACTGATGTCAAAGAAGTTACTGCTTGTGTTCTCTTCTAGGATTTTTATGGTTTCAGGTCTCACAGTTAGCTCTTGAATCCTCTTTGAATTTATTTTCGTGTGTGGTGTAAGAAAGTGGTCCAATTTCATTCTTTTGCATGTTGCTGTCCGGTTTTCCCAACACCATTTGTTGAAGAAACAATTCTTTTTGCCAGTGGATATTCTTTCCTGCTTTGTTGAAGATTAATTAACCATATACTTGTAGGTTCTTTGCTTCTGGGTTCTCTGTTCTGTTCCGTTAATCTCTGTGTCTGTTTTTGTGCCAGTACCATACTGTCTTGATGATCACAGCTTTGTAATAGAGCTTGAAGTGCGGAATTGTGATGCCACCAGCTTCTGTTTTGAGGTTGCTTTGCCTATTGGGGGTCTTTTTGTGTTTGCATCCAGATGTGAGAACTGCTGGTTCTAGCTCTGTGAAAAATGCTCTTGGTGTTTTGTTAGGGGTAGCATTAAATACGTAAATTGCTTTGAGTAGTATGGACATTTTAACTACTTGTTCTTCCAGTCTGTGAGCCTGAAATGTCTTTCCATTTCTTTGTGTCATCTTGAATTTCTTTCATCAGTGTTTTATAGTTTCCAGAGTACAGGTCTTTCACCTCTTTAGTAAGGTTTATTACTAGGTAATAGGGGTACATTTCTAAATGGGATTGATTCCTTAATTTCTCTTTCTCTTGCTTTGTTATGTTGCATACCAATGCAACAGATTCCCGTACATTGATTTTGTTCTATGTGACTTTACTGAATTCATTTATCAGTTTAGTAGTGTTTGGTGGAGGGGGAGTCTTTTGGGTTTTCTATATAGAGTATCATGTCATAGGAAATAGTGAAAGCTTCACTTCTTCCTTGATGACTTGGATCCCTTTTCGTTCTTTTTGTTGTCTGGTTGCTGTGGCTGTGACTTCCAGTACTATGTTAAATAAAAGTAGTGAGAGTGGACATCCCTGTGGTATTCCTGGCCTTAGAGGAAAAGCTCTGTATTTCCCCATTTAGGATGATCTTGGCTGTGTTTTTTTCATATCTGGCCTTTATTATGTTGAGGTTATGTTCCCTCTAAACCTACCTTGTTGAGGATTTTTATCATGAATGGATGTTGTACTTTGTCAGATGCTTCTTCCGCATCTGTTGAAATGATCATATGGTTCTTACCCTTTCTTTTATTAATGTGATGCCTCACGTTGATTGATCTGCAAATATTGAACCACCCTTGCAACCCAGGAATAAATCCCACTTGATCATATTGAATGATTCTTTTAATGTATTGTTGGATTTGGTTTGCTAGCATTTTATTGAGAATTTCTGCATCTGTGTTCACCAGGAATCATGGCCTATCATTCCCTCTCTCTCTCTTTCTCTTTTTTATTTATTTATTTTTTTAAATTTTAAGTAGGCATTCTGCCCAGTGCAGAGCCCAGTGCAGGGCTTGAATTCATGACCCTGAGATCAAGACCTGAGCTGAGATCAACAGTCAGATGCTTAACTGACTGAGCCATCCTGGTGCCCCATAGTTCTCTTTTTTTAGTGCTATCTTTATCTTGTTTTAGTATCAGGGTAATGCTGGCCTCAATAAATTTGGAAGTTTTCTATTTTTTGAGAATAGATTTTAACTCTTCTTTAAATGTTTGTTAGAATTCTCTGTGAAGCCATCTATCTGGTCTTGAACTTTTATTATCAGTCTGTTAACTTTTCTTTTTCTTCCTGTTTCAGTTTTAGTAATTTAAATGTTTCTAGGAATTTATCCATTTCTTCTAGATTGTCCAATTTATTGGCATATAGTTTTCATAATATTCTCTTATGATTGTTTATATTTCTGGGGTGTTGGTTGTTATTTTTCCTCTCTCATGATTTTATTTATTTGGGTCCTTTCTCTTTTCTTTTTGATAGGTGTGGCTAGAGGATTATTAATTTTATTTATTTTTTTTTTTTTTTAAGAATCAGCTTCTGGTTTCATTGATCTGTTCTGCTATTTTTTATTTTCTGTCATTTTTTTCTGCTATAATCGTTACTGTCTCTGCTGCCTTTAGGCTTCATTTTCCATTCTTTTTCTAGCTTCTTTGGATGTAGGATTAGATTGTTTGTGATTTTTTTCTTGCTTCTTGAGATAGACCCGTATTGCTAGATACTTTCTTATGAGGACTGCTTTGGCTGCATTCCAGAGATTTTGGACCATTGTGTTTTCATTTTCATTTGTTTCCGTGTATTTTTTATTTCTTCTACTCATCTTTCTTTTTTGATATTTGAGTTCCCAGCATAATCTCCACTAGGTGGAGATTAAGCTAAGTGGAGACTAAGCTACTAAGTTCTCACATTCACTTAGCCAACGTGGCCTAAAAGAAGTAAGATTGCTCTTTAGAAAGAAATGGAAGTGTTCATTATAAATTGACAGACATCTGTTATGCCCTCACCTCCCAGTCTTGACTAGATCTATTAACTCTTAATATTAAATGGTCAGGTTTTATCTCTATCTTACCATAACATCATTTCTTCCTTAATATTTATAAATGAAAGCATCTGTTTTCTAGGAAAATTTTTTATGAGAAAGTAAGAACTGAGCTAGTCCTGTTTTTAACAGTGCTTTATTAAATACAGCATTGTTTTGTACAATTATTTTTAAGATTTTATTTCTTTATTTGTCATAGAGAGAGCACGCAAGCAGGAGTGGCAAGCAGAGCAGGCAGAGGAAGAAGCAGGCTCCCTGCTGAGCAAGGAGCCTGATGCAGGACTTGGTCCCAGGACTCTGGGATCATGACCTGAGTGGAAGACGGGGGCTTAACTGACTGAGCCACGAAGGTGTCCCTGTAGAATTTTTCTTAAGTAGGCTCCATGCCCAACTTAGGGCTTGAACTCATAACCCTGAGATTGAGAGTCACATGCTCTACCAACTGAGCCAGCCAGGTGCCCGTTTTGTACATTATTAAGATAAAAATTGTAGATGACGTCCTTGGTTTTCTTAAGCAGTTAACAACAGTATACAAATATGCTTTGAGATTTGTTGGAAATTTATATCAGCACTTCATCTTGTATATGCAGTGTTATTAATGTTGTGTTTGTTTTTTTTTTAAGTTCAAATTCCAGTTGTTCACTGTTGGTATATTTTGTATATTGACCTTGTATCCTGCAGCTTTGCTATAGTGTACTTGCTTATTAGTTCCAGGAGTATTTTTGTAGATGCTTTGGAATTTTCTATATAAACAATCATGTCATCTATGAATAAAGATAGTTTTATTTCTTTTCCAAACCTTTCAACCTTTTCTCTTTATTTTGTCCTCTCAAGTGATTTTACTAGTTTTAAAAACAGATAATGCAGAATTTCTTTCTTTTTTTTTTCTAATTTTATTTTTAAGTAATCTCTGTACCCAATGTGGGGCTTGAACTTATAACCCCGAGATCAAGAGTCATATGCTCTACCAACTGAGCTAGCCAGCCGCCCCTGTAGGACTTCTTAAAGCCTCATTTTCTCTCCTACATCTCATCATTGTTTGTCAGACACCTTTGTGAGTTTGTTAAGTAATTGGTTTCTTCCAGTTAGTTGATTGGATAGGTTTCTTCCTTGTTTTCAAGAAAATCATAGAGTAGAACAACAACCGATTCCTTATCAACTATATGTATATGTATATTCCTAGTAGGAAAAGATTCAACAATCTTAGTTTAGTCTCTTAGACCTCAATCTGAGTAAAAATAATATTTCTTTTTTAGTTTATCTTAACTATATGGTTCAGTAATGTGTTACCTGTGTTCACTCTTCAGGAAACTCAAGAAGCAAGGAAATCATTTAATAAGAAGGATGAAGAACATACATTGTCAGGAAGGGAGAAGAGATTGGCTGAGCAGGTATCCTCATACAATGTAAGTAAGAATAAAATATATAAGCTTTTCTTTTTTCCTTTTTTTAACAAAGTGGTCATAAGTTTCATTGTTTTTTAAATATTTATTTATTTATTTGAGAGAGAGCGAGCACGCGTGAGTGCGGGGAGGGGTGGAGAGAGAGGGAGAGAGAGAATTCCAAGCAGACCCCATACTGAGCGCTGAGCCTGACTTGTGGATTGATCCCAAGACTCTGAGATCACAACATGAGCCAAAACCAAGAGTCAGACTGACTATGCCACCCAGGCGCCCCTAAGCTTTTATTATTTTTTTCTATCCTTCAATGTTCTTCTCATATTTTTTCTCTTTCTTAGTTTTTCTTTCTTTTCTATGTCTTCCTTTTTAGCTTGGTCTTTTTCTGTACAACTGCCCTGAGAAATATTCCACTCTGTTGTGTTACATGTCTTTATATAAAATCCTATTTATAGGATTTTTTAATGTATTTGTATAATATTTTCAGTTTGTATTTTACTTAAGTCATATGTTAGAAATTTAATTTGTAGAGATTAGAAACAGATGATCAGAAAGCAAGAGCCCCTGCCCTGCAGCCACTCCCCTCCCCACTAGGGGGCCTGCACCGTCCAGTCATGGTCAGTCCCACCATGTTCTGTGACGTCACCCTGGACAGGGAGCCCTCTGGCCGCCTCACCTTGGAGCTGTTTCACACCAGGTTCCAAACACAGCAGAGAACTTTCATGCTCTGAGCTCTGGGGAGAAAGGATTTGGTGATAAAGGTGCCAGCTTTCACAGGATCATTCTGGCACTTCTATGCCAGGCTGGGGACTTCCCACCCCGTACTGGCACTGGTGGCCTGTCCATCCGGGAAGAGAAATTCGCTGACGAGAATTTCATCCTGAAGCACACAGGTACCTGGCATCTTGTCCAAAGGCTGCATCCCACACAAACGCTTGCCAGGTTTTCATCGGAACTGCCCACACGGGGTGGTTGGGCGGTAGGCCATGGTCTCGGGTGAGGTGAGAGGGCAGGAATACTGTGCACGCCATGGGGCAGTTTGGGGCCAGAAACAGCAAGACTAGCAAGATCACTATTGCTGACTATAAGCACCTAATAAATTTGACTTGTATTTTACCTCAGCTGACAGACCATTCCTTCCATAGCCCAGGACAGCAACCTCCACCCCCATCTGCTCGAAGTATCCGGTAATCTTTGTGCTCTTGCTGCAGTGCTAATGGATTCCGTATTTTCCTTGGCCCCCTTCCAAATCCAGCCGGATTGCAGAGTTAAGTTTATGATTATGGCATGAAAACTAAACAACAACAACAACAACAAAAGAAATCAAGAGCCCTACTAACTCCTAGAGATCCTCAGTTCATATTTTAAATTATAAGCCGATTTGGAATATTCGATGTGAAGATTTAAATATGGAAGAAAAATGGTTTTTAAGATACAGTTCAGTCAAAAAAAAAAGATACAGTTCAATCTAAATTTATAAACTAAACAGTGTTCAGTTAACATTTTGTTATTTCATTATATTCTCTTACTTTAAAAACAAAACAAAAACTGGTGAGTGGTCCAGCTAAATGTAAATCACCAGGGGCACCTGGATGGCTCAGTGGGTTAAACATCTGTCTTCGGCTCAGGTCATGATCCCAGGGTCCTGGGATCAAGCCCCGCATCGGGCTCTCTGCTCAGTGGGGAGCCTGCTTCCTCCTCTCTCTCTGCCTGCCTCTCCACCTACTTGAGATCTCTGTCAAATAATTAAATAATATCTTTAAAAAAAATTAAAAAAAAAATGTAAATCACCAGACCCTTTGGGCCCTACAGTGTTGAGGTGTCTAAGGAAAATTACCTCTGTTCCCAGCGTACTAGTTAATGAAAAGTTCCGCAAACATTAAAAATATAGTTAGCATGAGTAATTGGACCTGTGTAGACCAGTATACAAACAGTGAAGCATACATGAAACACTTTTTTTTTGAAACTGACCAAAACTCAACCCACAATGGAGCATTTATGAAAACTGACCAGCTTAAGAGTCAAATCTCAATAAAACTAGAAAAATTACGGTCATTAAAACCATGTTCTCTGACCACAAGGAATTTAAGTTAAAATTTGGAATGATTTAAAAGCCTTGTACAATTTGAAATTAGAAATATTCAGAATTTAAATTTTGCATGAAGGACAACATGATAATGGAAGTTAGAAAATACGTAGACGTGAATAACACAAAAATACTGCATATCAAAAATGTGGGCAGTGCACTATCAGGTGGTACTTAGAGGCAAAATTATAGCTCTAGTGAGTTCTGTTAGAAAAGACTAGCTAAAAATCAATGAGCTGGGCCTTTTTCCAAATAGGCATTTCCAGTAGTAAACATACATCTACCCCTGGACCCTATAGTTTCACCCTTGGGCATCTATCTACTTAAGGCAAATGAAAACCTATTCACAGAAAGACTTGAATATGCTTTATTTTTAATGTCCTCAAAAAGACTTCTAGAAGAAACTCTGGATTCCTGGTTAGCTCAGTTGGTTAAGCATCGGCCTTCAGCTCAAGTCATGATCCCAGGGTCCTGGGATCGAGTCCCGCATCGATCTCCCTGCTCAGCAGGGAGCCTGCTTCTCCCTCTGCCTGCTGCTCCCCCTGCTTGTGATTTCTCTCTCTCACTTTCTGACAAATAAATAAAATCTTGAAAAAGAAACTCTACCTATGAAACTAATAATATACTATATGTTAATTAACTGAATTTAAACTAAAAATAAGATTTGCACATTGAAAAAAGACTTCTATAAGAATGTTCATAGAAGCTTTGTTCATATAAGCAACATTCTGTGGACAGCTCAGATGTTCATCAGTAAGAGAAAGAAAAACAATGCAGTGAAATACTACTCAGCAATAAAAAGAAACAAATTACAGATAGATGGAACAACTTGGATGAGTCTCGAAGTCATTACACTGAGTACGAGGAAGTATGTACAAGGAAGTACATACTGCACCATTCCATTTAAATGATGCTCTACATTAAGCAGAATGAATCTGTGGTTGAAAAAAAGCAGAATACTGGTTGTAGGAGTGGAGTGTAGACGTTGACTAGGAAGAGGCAAAGTGTTTTCGGTGATAGAAATGTTCCAAATTTTGATCGAGCCCCAAGCTGGGTTCTGTGCTGAGCATAGAGTCTGCTTAAGATTCTCTCTCTGCTCTTCCCCCCAGTCCCCCTCACATAACCTCTCTCTAAAATAAAATAAAATAAAATAAATTTTAAAAATATATGAAAAATATTATAGTTATAATCTTATGCTGAAATTTTATTCACAAGATTTACTTTTCAAAATAGTAATGGTCTTAAGACCACCCTCTAACTCTTGGTTTGGATAAATCGAACACTCTTTTAAAGTATTACCATGAAGACAAAAACAAAAAACTAGCCTCTTAGCGTGAATTTTCAAAAGCAGCTAAAAAATGATCTCATTCAAAATAAATTGCACTGGCTTTTAGAAATTGTTATAAAACACACATTTTGTTAAATGATTAAATTTGGCAAATCAGCAAATCGGTCATTTAGCAAATTACTCTGTACATGAATGGTCCTCAGGGTGATTTTTAGTAAATTGATTGTCTCTGTTTGTTTTCATAATTTTTTTTTTATAACTCCAGTATTGGTTTGGTCCTGGGGGTCACAAGGTGCAAATTATGCTGAAACAGTGTCCCTGAAGCTGCAGACAAAACAGCTCATTTATCATAACGATTTTGAGCACTTGAATCTTTTGAATTGACTGTAGTAATCCAGTGGTTTAACGTAGTCCTCTCTTTACTGGTGTTTAATTTACTAATATAGGACATTGGTAAATTGAAGCCCGCCATCTTTGTTCCTCCATTTTTGTTTGATTTTGTTACCTTTTGTGCAGTTTCCCATTTTGTTTTTTTTTTTTTTTTTTTTTAAGAGAGGGATGGGGGAGCAGAGGGAGAGGAAGAGCGAGTTGATGCGGGGCTTGATCTCAAGACCCTGAGATTGTGACCTGAGCTGAAATCAAGAGTTGGACACTTAACCAACTGAGCCAGCCAGGCACCCCATCCTTTTGTGCAGTTTTGATCATCGGTTTCAATCCTGTTCTTCAAGTGGCTCGAGGTGAAATAGGGCCTCTATAGCATCATTCTTTCTCACATCGCCACACATCTCTTTCAAACCTTGTTCTCTGTTTTCTCCAGCACCATCTTACATCTTCAGGCCTTCCCCCTGCCAGCTCTTGATAGCCTGTCTACCTTCAGCTTTACTACCCCACTAATGAGGTTTTTTTCTCATTCATGAGGAAGGGAGGGGAAAATGTAGAGAAATAATGCTAAAAGATTAAGGTTTTCTAGTATGGCTTTCTTATATTTGTCCATTTATATATATATAATACATTATAGTTCCTCATCCTACAATTAACCCTGCTCTTCATGTCCTTTGTCTTGCTTTCTCTCTCCTCTGATTTTTAAAAGCACGGGTTTCTGAGACTCAGAGTTGGCAATTTAGATTCACGAAATCTACCAGCGGGGCTCAGGAATCTGTATTTCTTTTCAGTCAGGAGTGGAGACCAGCAGTCTTCAGGTGTTTTTGCTTGGTATCCCCTAAAAGAAACCTTTATCCTTGACATCTAAAAATTTTTATTGTAAGTTTCAGTAATTACAAAAAATGTATAGTATAGGGTATTACTCTATTCAGTGTTTCAGATGGAATCCAAGTGACATAGCAATTCAGGATCAGTTATTAGCCATTAAAAAAATACACCCAAAAAAGCACTTACTTAATATTTGACAGTTTTATTTCATCCCTTTTTCTCCTTGAATTCACAATTTTCTCTTCTGCCACAGAATTTTTTCATAATGGAAGTCTCTTACACTTGAAAATCTTTTATGATAATATTGACAAGTGTCTCTCACTCTCCCTCTGCCCCTCCCCACCTCACATGCACACTCTAAAATAAACAAATCTTAAAAAAAAAAAAGTGGAAAGCACTTGACTTGCAAATCAATTTGTTTCTAAAAGATTTTACAAAGATTTATGAAATGAGTGAGAGGGGTTAAGAAAATGGTAGTGGTAGTTCAAATAAATACTAAACTAACATAGTATCTTTTTTTTTTAAGATTTTTTTTTTTTTAATTGCCAGAAAGAGAGCACGGGGGAGAGAGAAAGCGAGAGTACAAGCAGGAGGATCAGCAGGCAGAGGAAGAAACAGGCTCATTGCTGAGCAAAGAGCCTGATGTGGGACTTGATCCCAGGACCCTGGGATTGTAACCTGAGCCAAAGACAGACACTCAACTGACTGAGCCACCCAGGTGTCCCAACATAACATCTTTTGTACATTCTGCTAAAACCTACAGCTCCAGATTGAGCTTATTCAGTTGATGAGGAATAACTACCACATGATCTAATTGGCAAAGTCGGTTCTGGTTGCTAAATCAGCCAGTTAAGACTCACTTTCTGTCAGAAAATCTTATTTCACTTTTCCATTCAAATAGATGTGCTAATGATTATCCCAGTGACACTTCGGAATTCTGAAGCAGATGGGTGGGCATGATAGTTTGTCTCTTGGATGAAATAGGATGCTGCCATTTTCAGCGTTTCTTACCAGTGTTATGTTGCTTTCACTGTCTTTACTTCTTTGCTCTCAAACACGTTCTTTAACGGGGTAGGGCCTGGAATAGATGTCGTTGCTAAGCAAAAATTGCCCTTTCTTCCACTGCCCTTCTATTCAGTCCGTCTGAGCACAGAACATTCAAACAAAAACCAAAACACCAATTTCTGAAAAACCAAAACACCCCACTGAAACACACTTAAGAGAAATATGTTTAAGACACAGAACAGGGCGCCTCGGTGGCTCAGTTTGGTTAAGCATCTGACTTGATTTCCACTCAGGTCATGATCTCTGGGTTGTGAGATCAAGCCTCACTTCGGGCTCCCCAGTAAGTGGGGAGTCTACTTGAGATTCTCTCCCTCTGCTCAGGCTCGCTCGCTCTCTCTCTCCCTATCTCTCTCTCTGTCAAGTAATCTTTTTTAGAAAAAAGATCCTCTCCTTCTGCCCCCACCAACTCCTATTCTCTAAATAAATAAAAGTCTTAAAAAACAGACACACAGAAGAACCAAAGCCTTCCTGGGTTTACAGTACCTCAGTTAGAGGAAGTATTTCACATTTTTTTTTTTGAAATCTTGGAGACTTGCTCTCCTCGGCAGTATTCTTACAGTAAGATTCTGAGAGGCCTCTCCTTTGTGAAGTGGCAAAGGGCTATAATAAAAGGGGAGAGATCAAGCTAGCAAGATGCATTATGGAGCAAGTCAATTTTAAGTGAGGGTACATGAAGAAGTTGAGCATTGTGGGTAGATAACCTTAAAATTATCCATGTCTTTGTACCACACGAACCCCACTCTCTGTAGCCCACAGGCCCACATCTGCCCCCACTGAAACTAATGGCCTTTGCCCAGACCTCATCCTACTAGGTATATTTGAAACCGTGAGCACCTGTCCCAACTAAGAAGAAAGAGAATGAGCAATGTAAGAGAAAGAACAGAAAACTGAAAGGAACAAAAATCTCTTAGCTTATGGAATATGCCAGTATATCCTGAACGGGCCTTGAATTTTGTCACTCCTGTGCCATTATTTTTTGGGTTTGCCCTTGTTTCTGCGTTGGCCCGGCCACACCCTTTGCTTCCTGTGCATCTGTTCAGGCGGCAGACCAGCGCATCCATGACTCTTTACCCAGGCACCTCAATGACGACGTAATTGCTCTTCCCTCCTCACCCATGCTCTTGGCTTGGACTCTAATTATGACACACCACACATGGTTATTTCAAAATGTATTTCCTCTCTGTCTTGCTTTTTTTTTTTATTACTATTATGTAATGGTAGTTAGTAGATATCTTCATTATGGTTGAATTGAATTTTCCTCCGCTACATATTTTCTTCATGGATCCTGTCTTGGATTTGGCAAAACCTGACAGGGTCTGTAAGAAGCCCTCCTTAATTTCATCATTACTGCTTAATCGTTTTGCTTCATGATCCTATTCTGTCCACAATCTAGACAAAGATTTTCATTTCTACTCTCTTGCTCTCCCCCAGGAATCAAAAAGATCAGAATCTCTTATGGACATTCATCATAAAAAATTGAAGAATAAAGCTGCTGAAGAAAAAAATAAGCCCCAAGAAAGAATACCATTTGACCGTGATAAAGATCTCAAGGCTAATCGGTTTGATGAAGCTCAGAAAAAAGCTCTGATAAAGAAATCTAGAGAACTAAACACCAGATTTTCACATGGCAAAGGCAGTATGTTTTTATAAGTAAGTATGGGAGGTCTATTTTCAAACTGATAAATTTGAACTTTTCTCAATACTCTGTTATCCGGAAATAGTTGTGTGTAAAATCTATTTCCTTTTATAATAAAGTAGATTATAAACATGAAAATCTTTTTTGATAAGTCGAACATGATTTTTTGAATATCCAGCCCTGTGGGATAAAAAATGTAGTTTACTGGAAAAGTAGCTTTGTCTTCAGGCATTGCTATTAAAGACACTAAAGTTAAAGTTTATAAGAAATGGCCAAAGAATGAGTGATTTGAAGCTTGGTTAAATATGCATGCTTTTTTAAAGAACAAAGAAAGGAGAGGTATTTATAATCTCTGTGTTAAACAAGATCACAGTTAGAAAACATTCTTTGCTTTGAAAGCTTCTCTATAAGTTAAGCTTAAGTTCAGAATCATTATATCCTTCATCCACAGCCCAGTCTGACAAGGGTTCATAAAGGTGAGTAAGGAATTATGTAAAAGCTGAGGTTGCTTTTTAAAATCTTGAGCATTTTTAATTGTATGAAACCTGTATCGATATTAAAACATGGCTTTGAAAGAAAATACAGGGGCGCCTGGCTGGCTCAGTCAGTAGAGCATACGACTCTTATTCGCAAGATTGTGAGTTCGAGCCTCACGTTGGCGTCTAGAGATTACTTAAAAATAAAATCTAAAAAAATACAGGAAAATACAGTTAAAGTTAGAAATATTTTCTAACTTACTGAACTTTCTTATTCTTCAGGGGGATTTCCCTGTGCAGTGAAGAAAAGTTGAAGAATACGCTTTTATCTGTCTGTCCACCTTTATCCCTTTGTTTTGAGTTTCTTGAGATTAGAGATGACTTCAGTCTTAAAAACCATACAAACTTACCTTGTGTGTATATCCTGTAACTTCTGTGGAAACCTAGTCAGTATTTCTTATGTGGAATAGAATTTTATGTGTCTTTGGCTTCTGAGGATGTGTGGGCTTTTCTTCAAATAATTATTTTGAGGCTCTCCCATCCGTTCCCTAATTTTTGTGGTGTCTCACAAGTATCCTGTAAGATCTTGGTCAGGACTATCCACCAAATCCCCACCAAAGCTCAGACCTCCTCATCAAATGTTACTCACCTGCCCCTGGAGTAAATGTGCCGGGTCCTTGCAGTAAATCCATGAATTTGAAATTGTTTGGGTTTTCCCTGTAAACCGTGAATACACATTTACAAATAGAGGGCTCAGAGGTTTCATCTGTTTTGTTCACATTTGCTTGTTTGGGCAATCAGGGCTTTTTATTTGTTTGGGCTTTTGTTTTTCTATTATGGTTGGTTGGATTTTTTTGTTTGTTTGTTTTTATGTATTTATTTGACAGAGAGAGAGATTACAAGTAGACAGAGAGGCAGGCAGAGAGAAGGGAGAAGCAGGCCACCTGCTGAGCAGAGAACCCGACGTGGGGCTAGATCCCAGGACCCTGAGATCATGACCTGAGCCGAAGGCAGAGGCATAACCCACTGAACCACCCAGGCGCCCCGGTTGGTTGGTTTTTAAGTCAGGAAGAAGGGCCTCTGCATTATCTCATGTGCTAAGGAAAAACTATATTGATTTTTGCAATATTAATAAGTATTTCTGGGGGAGGCAATCTGAGGGACAAAATATGCCATTAAGCATTAGTGGTGTGAAGTCTAAGACTTGGTCTCCATGGCCTCAGCCAAAGCTTTCCAATTAAGTCTTTGAATTTTACTTTGCGATGATCTTACTTTACCCTTTTATATTTAACAGATTTAAACTAATTTATTGGAGACTGATCTTTTTTATCAGTCATGAGTAGTCTTTTAAAAAAATCAAGTTCCTAATCCCTGAATACAAAAATATAAATGGACACGCTAATCATAACCACCCTAATGAGAGTATGTAAGTTTGTAATGCTTAAGGTACTGTCTGTCAGGATGTTAAATAGAATATTCTAAATGGTTAAATCCTAAATTCAAATTCTCTAAGTTTTGTTTTCTTACAGAGCCATTCTAATTGTTCACTAGTTCTGTGGTCTAGTCTTGATAAAGCATGAGGGGTTTTATTTTTTGTTTTCTATGGGGAAAAAACACAAAATGAGAGACGAGGTGGGAATTGTGAGGTTTCAGTGGAAAAACATTCTGATCCCTTGTTCATTTAGGCTTCATGACAATTGAGTGACCTCTTCAGATTATGGCACAAATTATTCTTTGCTTTTATGATATCAGCCTAAACAGTAGCCTACTCAAGGAGTGTAGCTACTAAAACGATGAATTATTCTCCCAAGCAAACCGAGAAAGCCTCTTGTCTCAGAACTTGAACAGAACTTGAACAGAACTACCATTTGCCTAAGATCTCATTTTTAGTAAGTAATATTTTCTGAACCCAAAACTTTGTGTAAAAGCATCCATTGCTCTTATTTAATTTCGTTACAATTTTTCGCCAATGAAAGGAAGAAATGTTTTCTAGTTTCTCATCCTTGTATGAATTCCTAACATATATTTTTGGGAAACTTGGTATTTTTTAAAGTAAAAATGTCACCTTTGGTTACTTATTTTTCTTTGTTTTCTTCATTTTAAGGAGATAGGGTATTTCTGTATCACCTATTTACTGTTTTTCCCCTCACCTTGAAGCATCTTTGTCCTCAGCAAAAGGGAGAAAACCTCTTCTTTCAGCCTAATGCTTTCCATGAGTTACCACCTTATTGCTTCTTGCCACCCGGGCAGTTTTAATCAAATGTCAGGCCAGAGGGAGGTTTTTATGCCCCTCCCCCCACAGGGACTATGCCCAGTCTAACAGCATTGATAACAGAACAGAGTTGCTGTTTACACAGAATGGAAGGGTGCTCATGTCAGCCCCTCCCCTCTTCCAAAGTGGTGAAAAGCCTACTTAAATCAAGTCTCCATCCTTCTGGCAGAAAATTGGCATTGCTGACATCTTCTAATAAGAACTTTTTAATTTCCTATACTTCTTGGCTAAGTTTTCTAGAACTGCGACCTCCTTTGAAACTTCAAAATGAAGAATAAAAAAGAGCAACACTCAGTTCAAAGGGTGAAGCAGATACTTTAACTTTCTTTTCCGTTGAAGGTGACATCTAAGTTCATTGTAACTGAAATTACATGATTTTTGTCCACCTCTGTAAATCGTCATCTCAGATTGAGTTACTTCCACAAGTAACCACATTACTGATAAATAAGTGGTGACTTTAGCAAGTGAGAGAATTGGGAATGGGGACAGAAGGTGAGAGATGATGGCTTCACCCATTCATTATCAGATAAATTAAAGCCTTTTTATATTGGGCAAAATATTGTAAATTAAGCCCTGCTCTTAAAAAAAAAAAAAAAAGCCATGGTCTTACTAAAAGTTTTTAATCGTCTTCGGATATAACAACCATTTGACATTTAATTTATCTCTTAAACTTTTAGTAGTTCTCTGACTTAATGACTTATTTAAAAGTGAGGTTGAGAGGGACGCCTGGGTGTGGCTCAGCCGGTTGAGTGTCTCCCTTCGGCTTGGGTCATGGTCCCAGGGTCCTGGGATCAAGCCCCAAATCAGGCTTCCTGCTCAGCGGGAGGCCTGCTTCTCCCTCTCCTACTCCCCCTGCTTGTGTTCCCTCTCTCACTCTCTCTCCGTCAAGTAAATAAATAAAATCTTTTTTAAAAAAGTGAGTTTGAGATTGACATGGTACTGAAACTTATATGCTCCAGAATAGATTAGTAATTATTCTATAAATGATTTGGTCCCCAAACATGATGGCACTTTTTATTTCTTATATAGGGTGGATAATGTTAATATTATTGCTCAAACGTATGATCATGGGAGATGAATTGTTAAACTGTCTACAAGAGTTCTGTCATGTCTCTTTTGTACTTCTTCCATGCTAATGATAAGCATTGTCAGAAAAAGCAATTCTCTGTTGAGTTACGTAGCTCAGAAGAAGAATTAACGTGGGGGGAAAGTGGTTAGAAATAGTGCCTGTGTAACATCAGTGCCAGCTCTTCTCTTTCATGATACTAATTTATTTTACTTTGGCTTTTGATGCCATCGTGAGATTTAAGTCTGCAGTACAGAAGTCATGCATTTCCTATTATAGGAGAGGGTTTTTTTTTTTTTTTTTTGCAGCTTAAAAAATTGTTCAACTGTGACTCTAGTTTGTAAAATACTATAAAGAGCTATACACTGCCCCTTTGAATCTTTTCATTTTGAACTCTACAGGAAAAGACTTTTTAGAAGAGAATTCCTGGTGTATAATTTTTTACGTATAAATAAAGTTTCATCTCTATCTGAGAAGTTGTGGACTTTTATTTTTGTTCTCTTTTAATATAATTAACTTGTCTGAAGCCAGCAATACTAGCAAAAAAAAAAAATATATATTCCACAAAAATATATTCTGGCCAATCAGATCATTTTAGGAAGAAACCTCACTTGCCACGTTTTCATTATCCCAATCTAACTACAAATAGTAACTGTTTCTTTAAACATGCAAGACAAATTGGAAGTGCTCTTAAGAGCATCATGACCTAAGAGGGGCTCGAGCTGGCTTATAACCAAGATTCCATTGTTCTATGTATCATAAGGCTTTAGAACAGTTGGTGGGTGTTTTCAGGGGTGTTTGATGATCACCTTTTTTTTTTCCTTTCTCTACTTCCCAGATTCTTTCAGAAAGCATGTGTTCTTTTTTAATTTGGGGTGGGGGAGGTTAATCCCCCCCTTTTTATAACATCCTGATTTTTTATTATATAGGGTTAGTTGAGAACAAGAAACTTTTCAGGTAAAATGGTAAGGCAAGTCTTTCTGAAGAGACGTCATTTAAGCTGAAACCTAAAAATGAAAAAGACGCTAGCAGTGTGAGCAGTACTGACCACATATGCAAAGGCCTTGAAGCATTAGTTGGGAAGTGTTCGAAGAACTGTACTAGTGTGGGCGGTATATAAGAAATATGGGGGCTCAAGGTTGGTCCCTGCTACTGATGCTAGGAACCCCATACAAGGGCATCTGACCCAGTTTTAGAAGGTGAAAGGAAGCCTCCCAGAGGCGAGTATGCTTTAGCCAAGTCATAAACCTCACAGAGGAGTTAGCCAGATGGGTCCTAATACCAAAGATCTACCCTCCTGGCTATGTCTGAATTTCCCAACCATGTCTGAATTCACCCTTTAGGCCCAGTGCTCTGAAGACAGCATGTACTCATGTCCTCAGCAGAAAATTAACACATTGAAATTCTGCCCATACATGTCACCAAAACTAATTATTTTAAGTAGAGCTGGAGTCGTTTTTCTATTTTCTCAAAATTTGTCATGAATGTTCATTTCCTCCTCATGGGCCTAATTATTAAGGATTATGTACATTATTTTTAAGAGGTAAACAGCACTAAATGAATGCAACAGATACCAATTGAGTAATTAATCATTAGAATTACAGGACGTGGAAGAATATTTTCATTCATTTTTTTCTTAATTTGTGATCCTTGGACCACCTGAGGCGATTGATCAGCATCACCTGAGGGGATTGATAAATGAAGGTTCCTGAGGAGATTGATAAATACAGGTTCCCGAGCCAACCCCTCTTGAATGGAAATGTTTGAGGTTAGAGTCAGGTAATCTCTGTTTTTAACAATTTCCCAGGTCATTCTTTGTAAACTCAGGTTTGAGAATCACTGCACTACTTATCTACATAATCATTTTATGTTGCATAGCTACAATCACAGGTACCAGCAATAACTTGCATTATGAAGAGTGGATTGTCATTTCTATTGACTAAATCAATGCCTAAAAGGCTTTATTCTTCAGACATTTTTCCCAGCCTGCTACCTTGGGGCTCAAAATTCTACTGTCAGTGATAATTTGGTTTCATTAGAATGCCTTCTCTCAGGCTACCTTTTTTTTTTTTTTTTTAATTTAAATTTATTTGACAGAGATCACAAGTAGGCAGAGAGGCAGGCAGAGAGAGAGGAGAAAGCAGGCTCCCTGCTAAGCAGAGAGCCCGATGCGGGCTCGATCCCAGGACCCTGGGATCATGACCTCCTGGGATCATGATCTGAGCCGAAGGCAGAGGCTTTAACCCACTGAGCCACCCAGGCGCCCCTTAGGCTACTTTTTAAATGGAAGAATCTTAGGACGCCTGGGTGGCTCAGTTTGTTAAGCGTCTGCCTTCAGCTCAGGTCATAATCCTGGGGCCCTGGGATTGAGTTCCACATCTGGCTCCTTGCTTAGTGGGAGCAAGTCTGCTGCTCCCCCTGCTTGTTCTCTTTCTGGCAAAAAAATAAAATAAAATGGAGGAGTCTTTCGGAATAGTTAGGTTATAAGATTCTTGTCCCTGGCTGTTGTGGCCCATGAGATCACTGAATACCCTGGCAGTGAGGAACACTGAAAGGGCCAGGGGCCCACCCAATGGATGCTAGTGACAAACTCCAGAGGTAGTCTCTGCCTTATGATTTTTCCTTAGCAAAATTCATCAGTGTTACCGAAGTGCTTTGAGGTCATAGATAACCGTGCCTTGACAGCTAATTATCTTAACTAAAGAACTTTGAAAGCAAGTGGGTTTACTTTTAGATACCATTTTCTGCATTTGCTAACAAAAGAAAGATGACAGTAGATTTTAAAAATGGCAAAAAGAAACAAAGGGGCATGATTGTGTTATGGCTGAAAAATTTAAAGGACCTATGCTAGAATATTAAAAAGAACTGCAAAACTCATTTCAAGTCTCTGATAACCACCCTTCTACTGTCCAAAGGATGGAGTAATGTTGGCCAAACAGGCCATTTGAAAAGGTATCAAGTCCTAAAGTTTTCTCTTCATACAGTCAATGCTCTGAGATGAAAACAGATGTGCTCCTTCTATCACGGGGCACAGAGACCTCACTAACATAGGGGAGTTAGCTACACTAAACTAATTAAGAACAAAAACATTGGAAATGGCAGCCTGGAATGGAATTTGAGCTCTGCTACTAGCTGTGTAGACTAGAGAAATTTCCCTAACCTATTTCAGCCAAATTTGTCTTAAAATGAGACCGGTAATACCTCACAGGCTGCTATGAGGATTATAGAAATGACAGATGTAAACAATTAGCACAAAATCCAACAATCAATGATGGTTATCGTTGTAGACCCTGGATGATAAACCCTCACGGACTTTCGTAGACCTACCCATTCCTTCCTTATAATCTCAGAGTAGTCCCATATTCATCAGGACTCTTGGCAGCAAGGGAAAGAAATCTAACTCAAACTGACTTCAGCAATTATAAAAAAAAAGATAATTTATCTTTTATAATGTAATGTAATGAAAAGTCTAGAATGTAGCCCTGGTTTCAGGTACAACTGGATCTGAAGGCCCAAATTATGCCAGTAGGATTCTGTCCCTGTCCCTCAGCCTGCTTTCCTTTGTGTGGACTTGATGGTTGCATGGGCTTCCTAGTTGGTGACAACCGTGGATAGCAGCACCTTTAAAGCAACAGCCTACCAGCTTTGCAACCCAATGAAAAGAAAGCTTCTTCCTATTAAATCCAGTCAAAGCCCAAGGACTAATGCTAATTGGCTCCAAGGACAAGCTTTGGTCATTTGTTCATCCCTGAATCAATCACGGTCAGGAGAGACAGCACCCGGTTACCCAGGGTGGCTCACATCCCCTTCCTGTGGAGCTAAATCCTACCCAACCACACAGACTTCAATGTTGGGAGGGTAGTTCAGTCAAAGAAAATAAAAGTGCTATATCTGGAAACAAAGTAACACATGCTACACACAAAAACAGCTGATGCTTGGGTTAGCCCCCATCTCAGTTTTCATTCCTACCCATATTCCAATGAGAATACCAGTGTTCTGGGGTGCCTGGGTGGCTCAGTCAGTTGAGCGTTTGCCTTCGGCTCGGGTCATGGACCCGGGGTCCTGGGATCAAGCCCCGCATTGGGCTCCCTGCTCAGCATGAAGCCTGGTTCTCCCCCTCCCACTCCCCCTGCTTATGTTCCCTCTCTCACTGTCTCTCTCTGTCAAATAAATAAATAAAATCTTAAAATAATAATAATAATAATACCAGTATTCTGTTTTCCAAAATAGGATACCACCCAACTGCCTGTCAGTTCTCCCCAGGTTATCAGTATTACTACCTGGGCATGTGACTCTCCCGTTAGGTATCTTCTGGTCCAGGTCTCGGGGTGATGAGTCTGTGTGTGGGGAGGAAGCATGCATAACTGAAATGCTTTACAGATACCTGAGCCAGGTAAGGTTCCACCCAGTAAGATAGTCCTTGTCTCCTGCTTCTTGGCTTCCATCAGACCTTCTGACATCAAGAAGCACACTGAGCACAACGTAGATGAGAAATGAAGTCATCACAGTGTATCCACCACATTCTGCTGCAACATACAAATCACAGTACAATCTGCTGCAATGTATGAATCACAGGACAATTCAGAATGATTTATTTAGCCTTTCTTTTTACAAACGAGACAAGAAAAAGGAAAGGGAAATGACAAATTGTGGAAAATTGCCACCTTCAACCCAATCAATAGCAAGGAAGCTTGCCTGACCCTGCCAATTAATCATGTATCTTGGATAGAAGGTATTTAATGTCTGAGGCAGCTTTTGAGAGGGGAGAACCAAAGTGGGGATCACAAACCCCCACATAAAACTCGGTGGAAGCAAGAAGGGAGATAGGAGAGTCTCAAATTCTCTCCTGAGCACCTGGAGGCCTAGATCTGGAGAAGTGCCAAGGGCAGTAGGCGCATGGTAGCCCTCAAAAGCCATGTCCACCCAGAGAATCACAATGTGACTTGTTTGGAGTAAGGGTCTTTGAAGATGTAATTAGACTCAGGATGAAATCATCCTGGATTGAGGGTGGGCCTTACATCTAATGACTGGTATCTTTATTAGAGAAAGTTCTATTTGCCACAAGCCAAGGCACTTTACAAGCCACCAGAAGCTGGAAGAGGGAAGGAACGATTCTCCCCTGGAGACTTCAGAGGAAGTGTGGCCCAGCCAGCACCTTGATTTCGGACTTGTGGACTCCACAGCTATGAAAAATAAGTTCTGTTGTTTTAAGTTGCCAAGTTGTGGCAGGTTTTTCAGCAGAACTCAGAAACTAATGACCAAATGGGAACTGAATTCACCTTTGCTTTTTCAAGCCCAAGATGGCGGCCTCATGTTAGCAACTTCTAGCTGGCCATAGTGTTGACCGAGGGCACTGATGGGCCCCTGGATTCACCAGGCACTCCGCTGGTTTCTAGTCTCTGTGCCAGAACGTTTCCCTGAAGAAAACTGGAGGTATGTTTACCTAAAGAAGGGAATATATTCTAGGCAGGTGAAAACGTGAAAACAAACAAACAAATCAGTCAGTGAAAAGCCTGACAGGGATTAATGAGAAATGGATTTTTTTTTTAATTTTTTTTTAAGATTTTATTTATTTATCTGACACAGAGAGAGATCACAAGTAGGCAGAGTCAGGCAGAGAGAGAGGGGGAAGCAGGCTCCCCACTAAGCAGAGAGCCCGACGTGGGGCTCAATCTCAGGACCCTGGGATCATGACCTGAGCCGAAGGCAGCGGCTTAATCCACTGAGCCACTCAGGCGCCCCAAGAAATGGATTTTTTTTTAAGTGTTGTCAAGTGGAAGTAGTTCTTTAATAAATATTTGGTTTCGATTAGCAATCAGATAAGTTACCATAGTGCCGCTGGCCTCCTATGCATTGCAATTACATAATTTGTGAATGTTATGTTTCTAAAGATAATAAGATGGGGGTCTGGGGAACTCATGGGTGGCTCAGTCAATTAGCATCTACCTTCTGCTCAGGTCATGATCCCAGGTCCTGGCGTTGAGCCCGATGTTGGGCTCCCTGCTCAACGGGGACCCTGCTGCTCCCTCTACCCCTCACCCTGCTCATGCTCTCTCTCTCTCTCAAATAAACAAAATCTAAAAAAGTAATAATAGTAAGGTGGGGTTTTTTTTCTTACATAGGTAACTGTTTTTAAATGAGCTTTGTTTGTACTTCCTCCCCAGGAATTGCACTTCAATGTGGGCAGTAATCACATTAATTTAGGCATTAATAATATAAATTATTAGAGTATGAGCTTTGAATTCTTAAGTTGTAATGCAGAAAAGGGTTCAGAATTCATTTAGACCAACACACTGTGTAGCTATAGCCAAAATAATAAAAATAATTAGAATTATACGCATCTCTTTAAAGCTAATAGGTTATTACATCAGAGAGAAAAGGAATACGAGGAATAAAAAGTGGTGCTACATTTGGACAAAACTATGGTGTGTCTTCCTAGAAAACTGTTTCTTGTTCTAATTTCTATACCTCAAGAAAAGACATAATGGGGAGGGATCCCCTAGGTGGCTCAGTCAGTTAAGTGTCTGCCTTCAGCTCTGGTCATGATCTCAGCGTCCTGGGATCAAGCCCCACATTGGGCTCCTTGCTCAATGGGGAGACTGCTTTTCCCTCTGTTTGCTGCCCCCCCCCCGCTTCTGCACACACTCTCTCTCTCTTTCTGACAAATAAATAAAATCTTAAAAAATAAATAAATATTTTTAAAATGAAACCATAAAAGTACTAGAAGAAAATGTGAGAGAACTTAATTTCATAATCTCAGAATGGGCAAGGACTGCCATAGGATAACGTAACTTCTAGAAGTCCTAAAATAAAATGTTGATGAACTGGATGACATTAAAGAAAAATTGAAAGCTTCAAAAGACAAATGAATATTTGCAACTCATGTCACAGACAAAAGTGTAATTTCCTTAGCATTTGAATAACTGATAAAAGTCGATAAGAAATTCAACAACAAAGGACATCTGGGTGGCTCAGCTGGTTAAGCGTCTAACTCTTGACCTTAACTCAGTTCTTGATCTCAGGTTTGTGAGTTCAAGCCTTGCATTGGGTTCTATGCTGGGTGTGGAGCCTACTTAAAAAAAAAAAAAAATTCAACAACAAAAAAATCAACAAGCCAACAGATAAATGGGCAAAGAGTATGAGCCCAATTCATAGAAGAAAAATAGTATAAGATTAAATATATGAAGAAAAATTCAATCTTGCTCATAAAAAAAGACAAGCAAGTTAAAACTACAATAAGAAATCACTTTTCAGTTAATAGGTCAGGAAAAGTAAAAAATGTTAAAACACTTTGTTGGCAAGGGTGGTAGGAAATGTGTTCTTCACATTGTTGGAAGGACTATAAACTGTTGTGGCCTTTTTGGCGATTTGTGAATATTCATAAAAATCACATAGAACAGTAATTCCACTGTTAGGAATTTAGCCTACACGTATACTCACAGAAGTATAAAAGGACACATCATTTCAAATTGCGCATTGTTTGCAATAGTAAGACATAAATGCCCATCACAGGGGGACTGGCTTTAAAGAAATTGCAACACTGCTTTATTAAAAGAATGAGTCAGTTGTGTACATCCTGATATGGAACCATCTTCAAGGTAGATTAAGTGAAGGGGTCCCTGGGTGGTTCAGTCGGTTAAGCTTCCAAGTCTTGATTTTGGCTCAGGTTATGACTTCAGTCGAGAGATTGAGCCCTGGGTTGAGCCCACCCCAACTCCGTGAAGCCCCACGCTCAGCGGGGTGTCTGCATCTGTCCCTCTCCCTCTGTACCTCTCCCTGTGCATGTGCGTGCATGCACCTGCTGCCTTTCTTCAATCAATCAATCAATCTTTTTTAAAAAAATCCTCTGCTCCGTGGACATCTCCACTTGATGCTCCAAACCCATGAACAAATAGAATCCATTATTTGCTTTAAATTGAAATATGCCTGTAGAAGCCAAGACTATCTCTGGGAGAACACACAAGAAGCCGGGAGGCGTGGCTGCTATGCTCTTCTGACCTCTCCTGGATTCCCCCTTTCTGTGAACAGGTACCACCGTCCACCACGGCACCCAATGCAGAGCGCGGGAGTCATTCCTGAACGTAAGTCACAAACGCAGCGCCATCGTAACAATTTTTGTACCGCACACGTTTGATTACGTTACCCCCTACTCAATGTCTTCCAATGACTCCGTAGCCCTCACAGTGCAGGGCCATCTCTTCTGACTCGCTCACAAAACCTTGCCCGCTGCACCTGGGGGTGGCGCCCCCTCTCAGCCTGTGTGTGCCCCTTGGCTCACGCATGCACCCCACCTTCTGCCCGGGGAACAACCTGGTCCTTCCACGAGGTTCCACCACCTCTGCTTCAGGGTGCCCGTTAGTGTCAGCCAGCGGGGCTGTGTTGGATTCAGTCTGCTCCAGATACCTTCTTCCCAGGTGTTGCCACCAGCACTGTCTCCGTCCCTGCTTCTGACTGCAGAGGGAGAAGCATAGGGACCCAGAAAAACCCAGGTATTACTGCCTAGTAGACCCCGTGGTGTTTTGATGACGGAATCCCCTGCGTGATGAGATCAGGGTCCTTATTTCATCTTTCAACTTTGAAGGACGGGTTCTTTGAACATCCAGCTCCAAAAAGCCTTCTACTTTTATAGTGTACACGGTTTCCCAGGCACATGGGTCCCTCCCGCTGTCATTGTCCCATTTGCTCCTATGACTATTGGGAGCTGTTCACTTGCTTCGTCCCTTCCCCACACCCGAATTGTGAGCTCTGTGAAGGCAATACCCTGTTCTTAAGAGTACTGTTTCTGGGGCCAAGCCGAAATGTAATGGCTACCCAGTGACGTTTGTGGGAGGGAAGGAGAGGAGGACGCATCCATTAATGCATGGAGAAAGACCATTTTGCTTCCTAAATACTAGCAGTAAAACCTCGGTTTGGGTTTTTTTTTCCCCTGGGGGGCGGGGGGAGGTCGAGCTGAAAGTGTCAGAGAGGCCACAAGGGGGCACTAGAGTTCCACCTGGGCTCCCTCTGCCAAGAAAAGCCAGTTCGAACGGAGGGTCTTGACCTGGACAGGTGCCTTGTCACAGATGCCTGGTGGGGCCAAAATAGGCCGGAGAGAGGATTCAAACCGAGAACTGTGGGGGGAATTAATGCAAAGAGGCTACAGCACCGCTATGGCCAAGAGATGGATGGTGCCTCTAAAGGGACTTTAGCATGAAAGAATTCCATCTCCACCTGTGACCAGCATCCCCCTTCCCCCCGGGAACCAGATCAGACAATATATTGCTCCCCGACCCCAGTTTTCCTCCTCTGCTAGTGAAGCAAAATACTGAGGCTCATGAGAGGGGGATATCTTCCTGCTGCCACAATAGGTCCCCTCGGAATCCTTCCTTCCTCGTTCAACGATCGATGACAACTGTCATGAATATTATTACCATCTCCCCCTTTCCTTCCCAAGAGGTCACTGAAACTTTCATCTCAGACCTTCGAACCCTGGATTTCTGGGTAGGCTGGCTAGAGAGGAAAAAAAATCCTTTGAAATTTCAAATACATGTTTCTAACTCCTGCCAGGGACTGGGAGATGTAACCATGGCAACCAGAGCATGCCTGTAACCATGGAGACCCATTTAAACCAGCTGGGCTGTTACCGCCTAGAAGCTGGTGGGGCGTGGCTGTTAGGATAGTTAATGTGGTCGAGTGATTTCAATTGTTTAGGTGAAAATTTACAGACATTTCAAGCAATTTTGAGGTACACTGTAAAATGTTAATGAAAAAGCCTCTTAATAGGACTTCCTCTGTTTGACTAATTTCTAAAAGATCCCCAAATCTCTTCCCCACCCCCTTACCACACCTACAGAGCCATCACTTAATTAGACATTCCTTCCGTAAACACGTGCTAATCACTGTGGTGTGCTGGGCACTCTGCTGGATCCCACCATGTATGTTTTCCAGATAATACACATCATCTGTTCCATTATCTTTAATTCTGAGCCAAGTCCTTGAATAAAGGGTCTCTTTATCGAAAGGCTTCTTTACCAGAATCCTCAGAATTTGGCTTTGTGCTTCCAGTAAGTGAGATGTGACCTAGCCTTTTGTTATTTTGAAGGAAACTGCCCCTAGTCAATGTCCTAAAAGTGCTTCACAAAACCAGATCTTTCTGTTTATCCCACGTGTTTTGTTCTTTCCCAGCTTCTGCTACAACCCCAACATTGCCCCAGAATTTCGGCTTCCAAAGCCTGGTGACGGCTTGGTTTGTGAGCTGTTCTGTGGTGTGTTTTGTACCCCGATTGTAGTTCCAAGATTGAGCGCTGGAGTCACAACACTGGCTCCTGCTGCCTACCAGCACGTGCCCCGAGGCAAGTCACTGGAATTCTCGACACCTCAAGTTTCCTCCTCTAGAAAAGGGAAACAAAGCCTATCATTATTTGAGGGTAACTTCACACAGGGGCGGATAGATCAACACTGCTACAGTATGTTGCATACTGGTCTCGCAACCTGGTCTTGCCTGCATCCCCCGCATATCACTCAGCAAACTTTCAGACTTTCGAGTTCTTCAGTCCCTTCTATTTTATTCAACAGCTGGTCCAAATCTTTACAGCTCCCATCAGGCACCGGAGACCATGTGGCTCAGCAGATAGTGACAGCGGAGATGACACCAGCAAGGACAGTTGCGACACAGTGCCTATGGTACTCCAGGCACTGTTCTAAGCCCTCCGTGTATTCTAACACATTTCATCTTAAAACAGTCCATTGCAGATTCTTACCCTCTCCATTATACAGATGAGGAAACTGAGGCACACAGTGTTTGGATAAATTTCTTAGGGTCACGAGGTAGGGAATGACAGGAAGAGAACGTGAACCTCAGCCACACCTCCCGAATTGGCCCTGCTCACCGTCATCAGGTCATCAGCCTTTCTCAAATGAGTGTGTCCTGTCCTGGCTTGCTGTAAAGAGAGTCCACAGGCACAGACACCCTCAAATGTCTCCTGTTCAACCCCTGCACTCGCCACACGAACTACCATCTTGCTCAGCACCTGTCCCAACAGCCTTCCTCAAGGTTTTTGAGGAAAGGATCAACTTTCCTCCAACCCCCCACCCACCCCGACATCAGGTTCCTTGCTCCCCCAATTGTTCCTTTTTCCTGATCTTCGATCCTTCCTCTCATTTGGCACTTTCTTCCCAGCATACCAGTACTTCCAAGTCTCTCCTATCTTATTAAAATTAAAAAAAAAAAAAGTGACTCTCTCTGCTTGTCATGTTCTCTTTCCTTTTCTCAGCCAAACAAACTTCTAGAAAGTTTTCTATCTCCACCTTTAGGCCTCCTGACTCAGCACTCTACTGCAACTATTCTCTCGGCGCCCCTCCAAATTCTAAAATAAAGGACCTCATGCTTCCCCTCCTCCCTACCGTCCCATCCTTCCTTCCACCTTCCTTTTTTCCTCCCAACACCCTTCTCCTCCCCCTCTTCCTCTGACTCCTTCTTCTTCTCTCTCTCCCTCCCTCTCTCAACTTCTCCTCCCATCCCCAAACCTTCTTCCATGTCTCCCCATCTGTACCAAAATAAATAAATAAATGAGTAATAATAAAATAAAATAAATGATCTTGTCAAGGTACTGGTCCTGCTTCTCTTTGTAGCATTTAACTCCATTGATGGAGTTCTCCCCTTTAATAGGTTCACCTTGGCATGACCTCCTGTTCTCCCACTCTCTGGCTCCTCCTCTTCCATGTCCTCTGCTGGCTCCTCCCTGCCTGCCTATTCCTTACATCTGGGTGTCCCCGGAGGTCCTCAACCTGGGTGTCCTCTCTAGGGACTGTCAGTGTCGTATCTGTATGTTTCACCACAACTTTCTTCTGAGTTTTGGAATAGTAGATGAAAATGAAGATTAACCATTGTGACCTAGAGGGTCCCCCAGCTCCTCTTCCTCAGCTCACCCCTGCCCTCCACCCAGGAGCCCATCATCAAATCAGAAGTCACCCTCCAGTCTTTGCCTCTCATCCACCTCACTAGGCCCCCTTACATGTAGATCTTATATCTCTTATTCCTGTTCCTCGTCCCATCCCCTCCACCACAGCCTTGGGCCAAGCCCTCATCCTTTCCTGCAATATTAAAATCACCTCCTTACCTTATGTCTCAACAGCTATCAACCAAAAGGCTATCAGCAAGTCTTTCTAATATATCTATCAATCCATTGCTCAAAAGTCCTTCAAGATCCTCAGTGCCGGGGCTCCTGGGTGGCTCAGTGGGTTAAAGCCTCTGCCTTCAGCTCAGGTCATGATCTCGGGGTCCTGGGGTCGAGTCCCATATTGGGCTCTCTGCTCGCCGGGGAGCCTGCTTCCCCTCTCTCTCTGCCTACTTGTGATCTGTCTCTCTGTGTCAAATAAATAAATAAAAATCTTTAAGAAAGAAAGAAAAAGAAAAAGAAAGAAAGATCCCCAATGCCAACATAAAGAAAACTAATTCCTTTGAATAACAAGAGAGGCCCTTCATGACCTGACCTCTGCGTCTCTCCAGCTTCATCAGCTGCCCCTCTACCTCTCTAACCACGGGCTCTCTAACTCTGCAGCCACAATACTGAGCTCCCAATGCAATAATGGCCCCAAGCACTCCACTCATACCTCCTCCCTTGCCACATTCCATCCCTTCTTTCTAGAACTGTCGTCTCAACTTGTTCACTGCCATCAACATCAGAAAGCACAAACCAAATGCTGTCAATAAATGAACAAAAAGAGCTAATCATCCAGCAGCACAGAGTTACAGGGACATAGTGTAGACGCCCACACAGTGGCATGCAGACATCACCAACACCAGCTGACGGGTTGTACTAGCTGGTTTGTAGGGTCTCTTCAAATACCGACATTTTGGGAGCAAAGGCATGAAACCAAGACATCCAGTCAAATCAGCCACCATATGAGTGGCTATTATATTCGAGCTCTTTCACTAAATGCTATAATCAATGGGTAGGAATAGACACTTACCAGTATTTAGATCAAAGATGAATATAATTAAAGGCCATTTGGATGGGATATTGGGGTGGTAAAAACGGGAAAGACAGGAGAGAGCTCATTCATTTTGTTCACTAACACTTGTTAGGGCCCAGTTCTGCCAGGTTCTGTGTCAGGAGCCAGGGCACAACAACAAAACCATGTGCTCGCTGCCCTTAACGTGTTCATGGCCTGGAGAGGCAGACAGATACACAACCATCAAATGCAAAAGGCAGGAGGGGAAATGGTGTGATTAATTCTGCCTGGAGAGAGAACACAGGATGGAGCGCAGACCTCAATAAATTTCCCAGTCGTGGCATTTGGTATGGCTCTTGAAGGGCTAATGATTTTTTTTCAAGTGGGGAAGGGAGAGTTCCACAGCGAGAGAACAGAACGAACAGAAGAAGCACATAGAGTTCGCAGCTGAGGCACCTTGGAAACCATTGATTTTTCTCCAGGATGTGCACAGCAACAGCTGAGTGACTTGCTCGGAGCCCCATAGGCTCTTGGGGGGCCTGAGCGGGCTGATGTGTAGTCCCATGTGGCTGGGGTACACGACGTTGGCCAGGAAGTGGGGAAATACAGCAGGGTCCCACAAAGCTAACACACATTTCTTGGATGTGCAGAAAGAAAAATACTTTTTAATTTAATCTGTCCCTGATCTAGTCTTCCTTCGCTGCCTACCCACACCTTTGCCAAGAACAGAAGTAACTAGATGGCTAGTAGTTTCACAATCCATGTAGGTAACATGTGTCTCTCAGATATTTCGCTTTACCCTCTGCTTCTCTTCCAAGAGTGCGCTGAGGAGTACGGTTTTTACACTCTCATGAGGTCCAGAAGGAGTAGGGGCCTTAAGAAGTTACGGCAGTACCTCTTCCCTTGGGTGCCATCCATTGTGCTGGCCTTTGAGGCTGAACGTCTGCGTCTTTGGTCTAACTTAGCTGGACGCAGTCAACCAGCAGCACTCCCTGGACTCTGAGCCCTCACTGGGCCCCCCACAGTCAGAGGTCTGTGACTCCCTATCGACCCTCACTTGGGCACTCTTCCCTGCACAGGACTTTTCTATAGAACATCTTCACCACATCTGGAGCTCCTCAGCTGAACTCCACATTTTACCTGTGCCACACTGGGATCGAGGATACCTTCGGCCATTAAACCTCCCAAGATCGCTCTGCCGAGCCAAGACAAAATGGTAGCACCCAGGGGTAATTCAAAATATTTAAAAGCCCTTGAAGGGATATCTGCACCCCCTCATTCATAGCAGCATTTTTCACTCTAGCCAAGATGTGGGAGTGACCCAGTATCCGTGGATGGATGAATGAATAAAGAAAATGTAACATATATATACAGCGGCATATTATTCGGCCTTTAAAAGGGAGGAAATTCTGTCATGTGCCACACAATGAATGAAACTTAAGGTATCGTGCTAAGGGAAAGAAGCCAAATGCCAAAGGACAAATACTTTTTGATTCTACTTCCATGAGGTATCTAGAGTAATCGGTCATAGAGACAAAAAGGGGCTACAGAGAGGGAGGAAAGGGAGGGTTCTGTTTATTAGATACAGAGTTTCAGTTTGCAAGACAAATAAATTCTGGAGATCTGCCTTACAACAATGCGAGTACTTAATACTACTGAACTATACCACAAATGTTAAGATGTTATATGTTACGTTACATGGCGGGGGCGGGGGTTACCACAATTTAGGAAAAAAAAAAAAACCCTACAAATAAAGACATAAAACCCAAAATATTTTAAAAGCCTATAGGGCATCAACACAGCACAACCCACATGGACCCTGGTCCTTACGAACCCGACCAGACAACCAGAATAGGCTGTGAACCCCCAGAATGGCTCCATTAGGGCAGACTGACCCAGGAGCACCTGCTAAGAAGGCCTCCATCTCCCCAACTTAGCTACATTCTGTCCCCTGTCCAAGCACGTTTTTGCCCACTCTGTTCTCCTAGCTTTGCCCCTCTGTTCTCTCCACAACTTCTCATGCCTAAGAAGGCTTTTATTTCATTTCTACTCATAGATTTTATTTATTTATTTACTTACTCATTTTTGACAGAGAGCACAGGCAGAGGGAGCAGCAGACAGAGGGAGAAGGCAAAGCAGACTCCCTGCTGAGCAAGGACCCCCCCCCGCCCCCCAGTGCGGGACTTGATCCCTGGGATCATTCCCTGAGCCAAAGGCAGAGGCTTAACCAACTGAGCCACCCAGGTGCTCACCACTCACAGATTTTAGGTACAAGGAACGGAACCAACTCCGGCAGAGTCAAGGGACAAAGGAATTCCATCAAAAGGCAATGGAGAGGGGCACCTGGGTGGCTCAGTGGGTTAAGCCTCTGCCTTCGGCTCAGGTCATGATCTCAGGGACCTGGGATCGAGTCCCACATCGGGCTCTCTGCTCTGCAGGGAGCCTGCTTCCTCCTCTCTCTCTCTCTGCTTGCCTCTGCCCACTTGTGATCTCTCTCTGTCAAATAAATAAAATCTTAAAAAAAAAAAAAAAAAAAAGGCACTGGAGAGCCTGCAGGATCCCTGGGAGGCCCAGAACCAGGCACCAGGACTCTGCAGCCAGGAACAATCCTCACAGTAAGGCCTTAGAAACACTGCCGTCGCTATGGACCTGGACCTCACAGGTTCCTTCACGGACAACACTGGACACTGGACACAACCAAAGTCACTGTCTGCGCCCAACACCAGAACAGGCTCTGGACTCCTGCTGCTTCTTCCAAATACCAGCTTTTGAATCGAAGTCAGGGTAGATGTATCTGACTGGCATGGGCCTCACTTATTTTCAAGGGAAGCTAGGAAAGCAAGTATCTGGTATTTTCTGATTCTTTTTTTTTTTAAAGACTTTATTTATTTATTTGAGAGAGAGAGAGAGAGAGAGAGAGAGAACACCAGCAGGGAGGAGAGGGAGAAGCAGGCTCTGGTGAACAGGAAGCCCAATTCAGGGCTCGATTCCAAGACCCTGGGATCATGACCTGAGCTGAAGGCAGACGCTTAACCAACTGAGCCACCCAGGCGCTCCTGATATTTTCTAGTTCTATGGTAGGTGCAGGCTCTGCTCAAATAGAGAAAAAGGCTTCAAAGCGTGTATGGTCAGTGTGACTGGCCTCTTCTAGACTTCCCTCACATCTTATTTTCCTACATGGTATTACTTGTCTGGCTGTCTTGGAAATTAGGAATAGGATTAGGTCAGGTTTAGCAAATAAAAATACAAGATGCCCAGTTAAATTTGAATTTCAGATAAACAGCAAATAATTTCTTAGTGTAAGTATGTCCCATGCAATTTGGGGAACGTACTTATATTTAAAAAGTTCTCATTGTTGGGGCACTTGGGTGGCTCAGTGGGTTAAAGCCTCTGCCTTCGGCTCAGGTCATGATCCCAGGCTCCTGGGATTGAGGCCAGCATCTGGCTCTCTGCTCAGCGGGGAGCCTGCTTCCCTCCACCCGCCTCCCCTGCCTGCCTCTCTGCCTATTTGTGATCCCTGTCTGTCAAATAAATAAATAAAATATTTTTAAAAATAAAAATAAAAATAAAAAAATAAAAAGTTCTCATTGTTTATCAGAAATTCAAAATTAATAGGGCTTCCTGCATTTTATCCAGCAACCCTCCTTTGGGCTTTCTTTTCTATATGACACCACACTTTCCTACTCTATACCAGGGCCTGGTTCCCGAGTACACGAAAGATGCTGCCATGCAAAATCCATATTCAAGACAAGAGCCTCATTGCCGAATCCTGGCTCTAAGTGCCCCAAATCGGAAATTACCCAGTCTTTCTCTTCACTTGCCGCCCATAACAGAATTTCATCTCCTCCAAATCAGATATATGCCTAGAACCAACTCGGGGGAAGATTAGGTCCTTGGGAAGGCGATGGAGAGAAGCACATTAATATTCTAAAAACAATTACCCAGTGGCAACGAGGAAAAGTGCAGTAAGCAGTGCAGAAAGATTTCATGAATTTTTTATACCGGGCTCTCTCAAATTCTAGGACCTCGAATTTGGTATGACTCACACTTAACAGGGCTTTATAATAGGAGGTGAAACGATAAAGCAATGAAATGGATTTCCATGGGCTGTGTATGGAAATGAGTCTCTGAGTCAACGGTTACTGTGGCTCTCACCTCCCACGTATCAAAGTGGACCCATTACCCAACTGCCAATGTGTTCCTTTGATGCAAAAAGACAAATGATTTTCAAAACCACCACATTTCGATGTATTGTAGAAAAGTATAGGACTATTTTGTGACATTACTTAAAATCATGAATACACAAACAAGGCACAATTTGCCGAATTCTCTTAAGGCAACTCAGGTCTTACATAAGGAATAGTTAGACTTTCCCAAACCAACCTCAGCTTTCTCAGGGCTGCCAGCCGCCCCACAGTGGGATGGTTCCAAGCCACAGAAAATAAATGGCGTCTTTGAGAGCTGATGTGCATGTTAGACCGTATTTCACTAGCCAGCCTCAGACCCTTGGGAAGAGAACTGATTCATGTATTTGCTTAAATTAGACCTTTTTTCAATTCCTCGAACATGCTCATCCCTCCCATTTCGGAGCCTCTGTGTACACTGTTCCCTCCTCCTAGAATTCTATTCTTTGCTTTGTCTCGTTAATCCCCTTGGACCTCTGTTCAAAATCGCTCCCTCAGGAAAAAGCAAATTCTCTGACACACACACCCGCACCCCAAGACTGGATCAGGACTCCTTTTTATTCTTTCAGAGTCCATGCTACCATTTTACCACAGTTTATTAGGATACAGTTCTGAGAGCTGGGGGTGAACATCACATCCCCTGTCTTCCCAAGTAATGAAAGTTTTAGCGGACACAAACCAGCCAGTAACCATATTTCCCAGCATTCCTTGCAGCTAGGTGTGGCTGTAGGACTAGTGCCTAGCCAATAGGAAGAGTTTACCTTCCGAGTGTAGCCTTTTGTGTTTTTTGTTGTTGTTGTTATTGTTGTTGTTTTATTTTATTTTGACAGAGAGAGATCTCACTAGTAGGCAGAGAGGCAGGCAGAGAGAGAGGGGGAAGCAGGCTCCCTGCTGAGAAAAGGGCTCGATCTCAGGACCCTGAGACCCTGACCTGAGCCGAGGGCAGAGGCTTTAACCCACTGAGCCACCCAGGCTCCTCCTGAGTGTAGCCTTTTGAAGGAAAGGAGCACACCTTTTCTTCCTCTAACAGGCTGGCAGGCTAATACAATGGTGAATGGTCTTCGCCTTTGCAGGCATGAAGGGATGAAAAGAACTTGAGTCTTCATTACCATAGAGCCATCTTGTTCTTCTGCCATTAACCACGCAGTTCAGAGATGATGGCTCATAAGAATGGCTCTGAACCTTTACCTGAGGAAGAAACAACTTAGTTTTCTCTACATAATTTTTAACTTAATTTTTCTCTGTGCCACATATAATTTTACATAAATGCAAATCGTATGCGCTTTTATTTTGGTGCAATGCTTTTTCTTTTCTACTTGGTTTCCTCCTTCGTTTCCTCTTCTTCTTCCTCCCCTCCCTACACCAGACATTCCCACACCAACCCACACACAAGCCATATCACCAACCAGCTGTGTGTTCTCCCAGATTTTCTCCTCCATGCTCATAAACTTGGGTATAGAGATTCAGAGGGGTTTTCTGTCTTTTTTTGCTTTACAAAAGTGGGATCACATTATATACTTTTTCTGCCTCTTTCTCTTCTCATTCAACAGGACCTCATGGAAATCTCTCCAACTCAACTAGTTTAGATTTACTTCAGTCTCTTTGATGCCTGAATACTAACTTATGGTGTGATGTATTATAAATTAATCAGCCATGGGCTTTGTTTCCAGTTTTCTGTCACAATGAGTAATTTGCAAAGGCATCCATGTACATGCGTCTTGAAGGAGTGGCTTAGTCTCTGTGGGATATTCCCAGGGATAGGCTTTTGAAAGATAGATGAATTTTTAATTTTAATAAATATTGTTTTCAGTTGCAATTGCTTGCTGCCCTAAAGCCAACCTTTCCCTCCACTCCCTATAGTTCTCCTGTTTCCCCACTTCCCCCATTATATCCTTCCTGTCTTTTATTTTCCGTAATTAAAAAGTTGGCCTGTTTATTTTAGGTCTAATCTAATAGTCTAAGATGTAAGCTATTTGTGCTACTCTATGAAAATACAATAAATAGTATTTTAAGAATGATCATTATATTAAAAGTTTCAGCAGGAAGAAGCCCTCTTCTGCAATGGACTGAGTGATTAAGAATACACTCCCTCTGCCCCTCCCCCGGCACCTCCCCTCCCTCTCTCTCTCAAATAAATAAATAAAATCTTTTAAAAATTAAAAAAAAAGAGTGTGGCTATAGATATGTAATGGTACTTATTTTTCCTCTCTTTCTATATTTAATCAAGATACATGTTCACAAATGCCCAAGCACTACGGCAACTAAATAGTATCAGTAGCAAATTATGCAATATCCTGTCAGTGTTTCTTAGGTAATTCACATATGGGGTAATGCTTTCCTGAGGCATACCTTGCCTCCCCATCCCATTCCCAGGACTATTTATTCATTCGACAATATTTATGGAGTTACTGTGACATGCTAGGCACTGTGCTGAATGATGGACATAAAGCAGTGAATAAGAGGGACAAGATCCCACTCCTACAGAGCTTCTCTTCTAGCTGAAGAGAAAGATATTAAACAACTAATTACACATGTGTTTGCATAATATTTTTAAGTGTTCATTTATTCATTTAACTAACCTATACCCAACGTGAGTCTCGAGCCCATGACCCCAAGATCAAGGGTCACATGCTCTTCCAAATGAGCCAGCCAGGTGCCCCCCCTTAGATAATAATATTTTTATTGTGATCAAATATATATAACATAAAATTAGTTAAGCCACTATATTGTCTCTTATTAAAGTTGCCTGTATCCCATGGATGCAGATTTAAACATTTTTAAGTGTACGGTTCAGTGGCAGTGAGTATACCCACATGGTTGTAAAACCATCAACATATTCCATCTCCATAACTTTTCTTCTTACAAAACTGTAATTCTGTACCCATTAAGCATGAACTCCCCATTCTCCCCCAGCCCTTGGCAACCACCAATCTGCTTTTTGTTTCCACATACTTGACAGCACTCATGTAAGTGGGTCACACAGGGCGTCTTTTTGTGACTGGCCTCTTTCAATTCTCATAATGTTATCTAGGTTCATCCATGTTGGAGCAGGTGACAAAATTTCCTTTCTTTTTAAGACTGAACATTTCTTATCATATGTGCAGACCATATTGTGTTTACCAGTCATCAGTGGACACTTGACTCGCTTCCACCTTTGGATATTTTTAAACTTTTTCTTTTCTTTTAATGAAGTTTAAGCTTCCGCACTAGACTGGTAAAGAGTGGCAAATTATTTCTCCCACATAACTTTCTCTATACATTCCCAGGCAGAGTAAATATGTGTTTGAACTACTATTTTAAAAATATTAACCAAAATAAATAAAATCTTTAAAATAAAAAAGGGGGGGGGACGCCAGACTGGCTTAGTTGGTTAAGCATCTGTCTTTGGCTCAAGTCATGATCCCAGAGTCATGGGCTGGAGCCCCACATCGGGCTCCCTGCATCTGCTTCTCCTTCTGCCTACCACTCCCCCTGCTTGTGCTCTCTCTCTCACTCTCATTCTATCTCAAATAAATAAACTCTTAAAAATATATATATACACACACACACATATATATACATACATATACATATATAAACATATGTATATATATACACATATATAAATCAATATTTTCCCTTTCTAGCTTTTCTTTCCTTGCCTTGTCCCTATGAAAATAGGTAAGCTATGCTCATTGCTCTAGAGGCAGTGTGGCAAGGCAAAAACTTTTCCAGGTATTTCTCTGGCTGCTCTTGTCCAGTGGTCTAGATACTTAAGGAAACAGAATGAGATTGGACTCTGGGTGTCTTTTTTTTTTTTTAAGATTTTTAAAAAATTTATTTGACAGACAGAAATCACAAGTAGGCAGAGGGGCAGGTAGAGAGGGGGAGGGAAGCAGACTCCCTGCTAAGCAGAAAGCCTGATGCGGGCTCCATCCCACGACCCTGGGATCATGACCTGAGCCGAAGGCAGAAGCTTTAATCCACTGAGCCACCCAGGTGCCCCACTCTGGACTCTAGGTGTCTTAACAGAGAGATTTGTGGTCAGATAACACTAAAAACAAAGTGGTCATCCCCCCAATACCTTCTTTTCCTCTTCCTCCCTCCAACCATAGAAACTTAATCCTACCTAACTATAGAACCCTTTGGGACCCCAAATATAATTTCTACCACCATGGTTGAATGAGATCTTGAAGTATAAGTTACTTTTCTTGCTCACCTAAGCTGTGGATTAGAATCTTTACTCCTCTACACAGTGAATGATGTAATCACAATGGTGTTACATGCTGTCAAAGAAGGACTGATTCTGTGAAAGCCTAGGATGGGGCCTCATCTGGATGGTGGGGGAAGGGGATGGCAGATGAGCAGCTAGGCTTCCTGAAATTTGAGCTGAGATCAAGGATGAATGTGAAGCAACTGCATGAAGGCGATGGGCCAAGAAGTTGCATCTTCTCTTCAGTGATGCTAGCCCACAACTTTCCCATGCCGTCTTTCTGAAAAAACAATCCCCACATTGTTTTGTTGCCAGGAAAACTTGTCCAGCACTCCCTCTTCCAATAACTCTATTTTCCCAATTCTTATTAATATTGCTAAGGTGTCAGGGACACCTGGGTGGCTCAGTTGGTTAAGCATCTTGCTTCGGCTGAGGTCATGATCCCGGAGTCCTGGGATTGAGCCCCGCATCAGGCTCCCTGCTCAACGAGAAGTCTGCTTCTCCCTCTCTCTCTGCCCCTACACCTGCTCCTTCTCTCTCTCTCTCAAATAAGTAAATAAAATCTTAAAAAATATATATATATTGCTGAGGTGTCCAAAACTCCATGTGGATGTTATCATTTTCTAGAAGTTTTATATTTAGAATTCTCTAGACATTTTAAGATGCTATCTTGATCTTTGCAGCTTATCCTCTGAACATCTGAGCATTCTTCATATAACACAGACATATCAGCTCACATGTGTTTTCCCTGGCAGTATTCATATTCAATCCTAACACTCTATGCCTTATCATACAAAGCCCTCATGTTGAGAAGCAAATAAAGGAAAAATTCCTTCCCACATCATTAATTACTCCATTTTTAAGCAGACACAAACATGTTTCCTCCTTGGATGTGAAACAGCTACTATGGCTCCCAGCTGGGACTCCCAGGGCTTCAAGACTGTTAATCACCAGACTGAAGCTTTGTTCGTTTAAGACTAAATTAAAGGCACACTCAGATATTTTCCCCCTGGTTAGAAAAGGAACAAAATTTGGTGACTAATTTCTCATACTTGCTAGCGACTTTTAAACAGTTACTATAACTTAAGTAAATTTCTATTGAAGTATAGCTTGATTATAATTTAACTATTTAGCCTAAATCTATTTTCTAGCTCCAAAATCATATCCAATTACCTACAACAACACCCCTTAAATATCTCATGGACATCTAGGGGGAAAATATGTGTCTAGACCTAGGATTCTGACACCAAATGTGTGGTGTTTTTTCCATGCCAAGAAATTCTTTTGAAAGATTGATTTATTTATTTTAGGGAGAGAGCACAAGAGAGCAGGGGGAGAGGCAGAAGGAGAGAGCTAATCCTGAAGCAGACTCCCCATTGAGCACAGAGCCTGATGCAGGGATAGGTCTCGATCCCAGGCCCCTGAGATCATGACCTGGCCAAAGTCAAGAGTTGGACTCTCAACCAACTGAGCCACCCAGGCGCCCCATGCCACCTCTCCTTCTGTTGGAGGGATTCTCATGACCCTCTTCTCTGGTTTGATGACTTGCTAAAATGGCTCACAGAACTCAGGGAAACATTTATATTCACTACTACTGGTTTGTTAGGGAAAGATTCAGGTTAGGAACAGCCGCATGGAAGAGAGGCATAGGTCACGGTATGGGGGAGGAGTGTATGCGTTCAGAGCTTCTGTGCCCTCTCTGGGTATGCCACCCTAACAGCATCTCCATGCATCCACCCACTCAGAAGCTCTCCAGATCCTGCTGTTTAGGTTTTCATGGAGGCTTCATTACATTGGCATGACTGATTATTCATTGGCCATTGGTAATAAAGTCAATCTCCAGCCCCTCTCCTTCTTCTAGGGGGGAGGGGAGATTTGAAAGTTCCAACCATCTGGCAACCAGCCTCCATCCTCTAAGAGTCACCTCATTAACATAAAATCAGATGTGGTTGAAAGGGGCTTATTATGAATAATAACCTCTTCTCACTCTATCACTGATGAAGTCACAAGTGTTTTAGAAGCTCTGAGCCAGGAACTGGGAGGAGACACCAAATGTATATATCTTTTTGTGTCACAACATCTCAAAGAAATCATGTCCAAAACTGAAAGGTTTTTTTGTTATTTTTTTTAATATTTTATTTATTTATTTGACAGAGAGAGAGGGAGAGATCACAAGTAAGCAGAGAGGCAGGCAGAGAGAGGAAGGGAAGCAGGCTCCCTGCTGAACAGAGAGCCCGATGCAGGGCCCAATTCCAGTACCCTGAGATCATGACCTGAGCCGAAGGCAGAGACTTAACCCACTGAGCCACCCAGGTGCTCCTCACAGTCTTCCAAGATGAGTGTTGTCTGGACTGTATCAGGGGAAATTCTAGAAAACAGCAATTTAACTTAATAACTATTCTTTTTTATTTTTATTTTCTAATCTTTTTTTTTTTAAGATTTTATTTATTTGACAGAGAGAGAGAGAGACAGCGAGAGAGGGAACACAAGCAGAGGGAGCAGGAGAGGGAGAAGCAGACTCCTACCGAACAGGGAGCCTCATGTAGGGCTTGATCCCAGGACCCCGGGATCATGACCTGAGCTGAAGGCAGACATTTAATGACTGAGCAACCCAGGCATCCCAATAAATATTCCCTTTTAAATGAAGTTTGTTTTAAGTTGCTAAGTTTGTTACACAGCAATAGAAAACTACTACATGCTTTTATTTTTTAAAATCACTTATTTTATTTTTTTTAAAGATTTTATTTATTTATTTGCAAGAGAGAGAGAGGGCGAGAGAGAGAGAGCATGAGTTGGGGGGAGAGGGGCAAAGGGAGAGAGAGAGGCAGATTCCCCACTGAGCAGGGAGCCCAATGCAGGGGAGGGGGCGTTAGGGGAGGCTGGATGCCAGGACCCCGGGATCATGACCTGAGCAGAAGGCAGACGCTTAACTAACTGAGCCACCCAGGTGCACTACTACATGTATTTAAAGGGAATTATAATAATACAAGAAATCTTTCATGCCAGACATGCTGCTGGATCACCTGTGGACCTACATTTGTCTCCATGTCAAGATCCTATATGTGCAGATAAAAGGCACCTGGGTGGCGCCTTCAGCTGAGTGTCCAGCTCTTGGTTTCCACCCAGGTCATGATCTTGGGATCATGATCTCAAACCCTGCATCGGGCTCTGTGCCCAGCTAGGACGCTAGGAGTTGGCTTGGGATTCTCTCTCCCCTCTTCCTTTGCCCCCTCCCCCATTCACACATGCTCTCTCTCTCTCTCTCTCATAAATAAATAAATAAAATATTTTTTAAAATAAACTATGGTATGTGCAGATAATGTGGAAGATTCTACAAGTTTGTTTGTTGCATGGCAAAGAGCTCAGGTTTTAAAATATCAGGATCCAGATTTAAATCATGACTTCACCTCCTATAAGTTGTTTGATATTCAGTAAACTAAATAACATCTAGGGATATTGCAAAAAGTAAATGAAATGTTGTGGCCAAAATCTGGAACATGGACAACACCAAGCACTGGCAAGGATTTGTAGCAACAGGAACTCTCATTCATTACTGGTGGAAATGCAAAACGTTACAGCCACTTTGGAAGATAGTTTGGCCGCTTCTTACAAAACTAAACATATTTCTACCATACAAATCCATCAATTGCATTTCCTGGCATCTACCCAAAGCATCTGAAAACTTACATCCACACAAAAACCTATACATGGACGTTTATAGCAACTTCATATTGACAAGACTGAGAAGCAAGCAAGACGTCCTTCAGTAGGTGAATGGGTGAATAAATTGTGGTCTGGCCAGACAATGAAATACTGGTCAGCACTAAAAACAAATGAGCTACTAAACCATGAAAAGATATGGAAGAACCTTAAATATATGTCACTCAGTGAAAGAAGCCAACCTGAAAAGGCTACATACTGTACGATCCCAACTATATGACTTTCTGGAAAAGGCAAAATGGTAGAGACAATAAAAAGATTGGTGGTTGCCGAAGTTGAGAGGGAGGGGGGGCGATGAATATACAAGTACAGGGGATTTTTATGGCAATTAAAATACTCTGCTCTGTATCTTATAATAATCAATGTATGTCATTATACATTTGTCTCAACCCCTAGAAAGTACAATAGACTGAAACAAGGTGGACATCTTCAGCTTTATCCTGATTCTTGGGGATGCAGGTCTATTTTGTCCTGCTGAGAAATGACAAAGAACCTTAATATTTAGTGGGTTAGTGGAAGAAGAGGAATCCATGAAAGTACCTGAATAAGAATAAAGAGGGAGAGGAAAAGCAGCTAAACTTTTTTTTGTTTAACTTTGGGAGAGAATTTTAAAGAGGGAGTAATTACAGTGTCTAATGTCACATTGAGTACACCTAATGTGGCCATTGCATTTGGAAATTGCAGCATACTTTCAGTAAGAAGAAATCACAAGGAAATTAGAAAATACTTTGAGATGAATGAAAATGAAAACAAATTTGAGCTTGCATATTTGCTGCAAGGGAAATTAATAGCTCTAAACGCCTTTTAGAAAGAAGAAACCTTATTAAGAAACTTATTAAGCTAAGATTTCACCTTATAACATTGGGAAAAGAAAGGCAAATTAAACCCAACACAAGCAGAGAAAGGAAATAATCAGAAGTAGAACAAAAATTAAGTAGAGAAAAGAAAAACAATAGAGAAAATCAATGAACTCAAAAATTGGTTTTGAAAGGATCAACATAGTTGACAAATCTTTACCGAGGGCAGCCAACAGAAAAGAAAAGAGGTTCAAGGTACTAGAATCAGAAGTGTAAGGGAAATATTATGGAGTGCCTGGCTGTCTCAGTCAGTAGAGTGTGTACCTCTTGATCTCAGGGTTGTGAGTTCAGGCCCCATGTTGAGCATAGAACTTACTTAAAATAAATAAATAAAAATAAAGACCGACATATTTAAAATTAAAAGAAGAAGCAAGAGGGGACTTTTCTACCCACCCTCCAGAAGTGAGAGGTTTGTAGGAGGATACTATGAGCAACTGTATGTCAACAAATTAGATAACTTAGAAGAAATGGACAAATTCCCAGAAACATGGAAACTATCAAAACTGACTCAAGAAGAACTAGCAGTGAGGCAAAAAGCCTGATGGGTGCCTGGAAGCTGAGGAAGGGCAGATGTGCACAGACTATTTATTCTTTGAAGAAGTCTGGCTATGAAGGGAAAGAGAGATGTGGTTCCTAGCAGGGGAGTGGCCACAGAGTTAAGGGTTTTCTTTTCTTTTCTTTCCTTTTTTTTTTTTCTGGTTCTGTTTTCAGGATACGGAGACTTTCTTCTTTTCTTTTTAAAAATTCTTACGTTAAGTAGGCTCCACAGCCAATGTGGGACTTAAAACTCATGACCCAGAGATCAAGAGACCCACGCTCTACTGACTAAGCCAGCCACGCACCCTAGGAGGCAAAAATTTGACCATAGTTGAACAATAAGGTACCAATGGAGAGGAGAGGTTGAGGACATAAGAGGAGAAAGAGGCACAGGAGGTGGCAGGAGATAGGATGGTATCCAGAAGGAGAAAGTCCAGTGCCATGCCTGCCCTCAGCCACAAGGACCATGGTATGGGACAATAAATGGCCTCCATGTGGAAGGTGCAGAGAGTATAGGCTGAGACTGTATTTTCAAATGAATAGATGCCTCAGAGTTCATAAAGAGAATGATTAAAACAGAGGCCGGTGATAGTAGCAGGTGGAGATCCACTTGGGTCTGTCATCATAGAGGCCAAACAGAGCTATAATACATCTCAACCCTGGCCAAAGTACTAGTCTCCAAATCTTTCTCTTCCCCAGATACTCCAGACGATGTGGAGTGACCCTCGCCTACACACATACCACCCTGTGATACTTCTATTATAGAAGGTAATTGCATTGTACCATAATTGCATGTTTACTGGCTTATCTCCCCTACTAGACCATGACAGTAATTAGTATAATCTTTACATAACAGTTTTTGTAGTTTTCTTTTTTTGCTTATGTTTTTAGACCTCCAAGCCAGTAATTATAAAGGATTTTTTTTTAAATCTTATATAATAGAATATTTTAAATATATATAGAGGTTCAGGGAATAGTATAATGACCCTCCTCATGATACAGATTCAACAATTATCAATTCATAACCATTCTTTCTTCATTTATGTTCCCACCCACCCCCCTACCCTGATTCTCTCTCTCTTTTTAATTTTAATTTTAAATTTTTAAAGAGATTTTATTTATTTATTTATTTATTTGAGAGAGAGAAAGCATGAGAGGGGGGAGGGTCAGAGGGAGAAGCAGACTCTGTGCTAAGGGAGCCAGATGACGGACTCAATCCTGGGACTCTAGGATCATGACTTGAGCTAAAGGCAGTTACTTAACCAACTGAGCCACCTAGGCTCCCCTCCTTAAGAGAGAGAATATGTATGTGTTTTGTGCAAGTGAGTGGGGGTAGGGTAAGGGGCAGACCAGGAGGGGCAGAGGGAAAGAATCTCAAGCAGACTCCTGCTGAGTGCAGAGCCCAAAGTGGGGCTTGATCTCACAACCCCAAAATCATGACCTGAGCCAAAATCAAGAGTCAACACTTAATCACCCGAACCACCCAGGTGCCCCTCCTCTCCCCCGAATCTCTTGAAGCATGTCAGAGACATCCTAATTCACCTAAAATGTTTTAGGTGAACAAAGCTTATACTCTTTTAAAAAAAATCACCACATATTATTACATATTTAAAAATAAACAAGTTCTTAACAATATCAAAAATCAAGTCAATGTTCAAATTTCCTCATTTGGCTCATAAAAATGTATATACTTTTTTTAAAAAATCACTCGCAATTAGTTATACAGCTTTTAAGTCTCTTTTTTTTTTTTTTTTAAAGATTTTATTTATTTATTTGACAGACAGAGATTACAAGTAGGCAGAGAGGCAGGCAGAGAGAGGGGGGGAAGCAGGCTCCCTGCTGAGCAGAGAACCCGATGCGGGACTCGATCCCAGGACCCCGAGATCATGACCTGAGCCGAAGGCAGCGGCTTAATCCACTGAGCCACCCAGGTGCCCCGTAAGTCTCTCTTTTTTTTATTAAAGATTTTATTTATTCATTTGACAGAGAGATCACAAGTAGGCAGAGAGGCAGGCAGAGAGAAAGGGAAGCAGGCTCACTGCTGAGCAGAGAGCCTGATGTGGGGCTCAATCCCCGGACCCTGGGATCATGACCTGAGCTGAAGGCAGAGGCTTTAAAGCACTGAGCCACCCAGGCACCCCTTAAGTCTCTTTTTAATATAGAAGTTCCCTCTCCCTGATACTCTGTGTAGAAAACCCAAAAGACTCCACCAAAAAATTGCTAGAACACATGAATTCAGAAAAGTTGCAGGATATAAAAATCAATGTGCTGAAATCTGCTGCCTTTCTATACACCAATAACAAAGGAGTGGAAAGAGAAATCAAGGAATTGCACCAAAACAACAAGATACCTAGTAATAAACTTAACCAAAGAGGTTATAGACTTGTACTCTGAAAACTATAGAACACTTATGAAAGAAATCAAAGAGAACATAAGAAATGGAAAAGCATTCCAGCTTGTGGCTTGGAAGACAAAGAGTATAAAAATGTCTATATTACTGAAAGCAATGCATACATTAAAAGCAGCCCCTATCAAAATGCCACCAGTATTTTTCACAGATATAGAACAAACAGCCCTAAAATTTGTATGGAATTGCAAAAGACCCCAAAATAGCCAAAGCAACCTTAAAACAGAAAACCAAAGCTGGAGGCATCATGATTCTGGATTTCAAGCTCTATTATAAAGCTGTAGTCATTAAGACAGTATGGGACTGGCCCAAAACTGACCCATAGATCAATGGAACAGAATAGAGAACCCAGAATTGGACCCATAACTCTATGGTCAACTAATCTTCCACAAAGCAGGAAAGAACGTCCAATGGAAAAAAGACAGTCTCTTCAATGAATGGTGCTGGGAAAACTGGACAGCCACAAACAGAAGAATGAAACTGGACCACTTTCTTACACCATATGCAAAAATAAATTCAAAATGGATTAAAAACATAAACATGAGACAGAAAACCATCAAAATCCTAGAGGAGAACATAGCCAAAAACCTCTTGGAGCTCAGTCATGGCTACTTCTTACTAGACATGTTGCAGGAGGCAAGAGAACAAAAACAAAAATGAACAATGGGACCTCATCAACATAAAAAACTTCTTCACAGGGGCACCTGGGTGGCTCAGTGGGTTAAAGCCTCTGCCTTTGGCTCAGGTCATGATCCCAGGGTCCTGGGATCAAGCCTGCATTGGGCTCTCTCCTCAGCAGGGAACCTGCTTCTCCACCCCCCCACCCCCAACACCTGCTTTTTGCATGCTTGTGATCTCTGTCTGTCAAATAAATAAATACAATCCTTAAAAAAAAAAAAAAAAAAAAAGCTCTGCACAGTGAAGGAAACAATAAAACTAAAAGACATCCTATGGAATGGGAGAAGATATTTGTAAACAACATATATGATAAAGGGTTAGTATCCAAAATCTATAAAGAACTTACCAAACTCAGCACCCAAAAAACAAATAATCCAGTTAAGAAATGGGCAGAAGACATGAATAGACACTTTTCCAAAGAAGACATCCAGATGTCTTGTTAGCCAATAAACATATGAAAAGATGCTCAATACCACTCATCATCAGAGAAATACAAATCAAAACCACAATGAGATACCATCTCACACTTGTCAGAATGGCTAAAATTAACAATAGGCGTTGACGGATGCAGGGAAAGGGGAAGTTGTGCGCTGTTGGTGGGAACACCAACTGGTGCAGCCACTCTGGAGAACGGTATGGAGATTCCTCAAAAAATTAAAAATAGAACTACCCTCCCATCCAGCAATTACCATACTAGGTATTTACCCAAAGAATACAAACACACAGACTCAAAGGGATACATGCACCCTGTGTTTATAGCAGCATTATCAACAATAGCCAAACTATGGAGAGAGCCCAAATGTCCATTGCCTGATGGATGGATAAAGAAGATGTGGTACAGGGGCTCCTGGCGGCTCCGTCATTAAGTGTCTGCCTTTGGCTCAGGTCATGATCCCAGGGTCTTGGGATCAAGCCCTGTGTAGGTCTCCTTGCTCAGGAGAGAGCCTGCTTCTCCCTCTCCCTCTGCCCCGCCCCTACTTGTGTTCCCTCTTTTGCTGTCTATCTGTCAAATAAATAAATAAAATATATTTTTTAAAGATTTTATTTATTTATTTGACAGACAGAGATCACAAGTAGGCAGAGAGGCAGGCAGAGAGAGAGAGGAGGAAGCAGGCTCCCTGCTGAGCAGAGAGCCCAATGCGGGGCTCGACCCCAGGACCCTGAGACCATGACCTGAGCCGAAAGCAGAGGCTTTAACCCATTGAGCCACCCAGGCACCCCAAATAAAATCTTTTTTAAAAAAGATGTGGAATATATATACATATATACATACACATCTATATATGTGTATGTATGTATATATATGAATATTACTTGGCCATCAAAAAATTAAATCTTGCCATTTGCAATGAAGTGGATAGAGCTAGAGCATATAATGTTAAGTGAAATAAGTCAGTCAGAGAAAGACAAATACCATATGATCTCACTCATATATGGAATTTAAGAAAGAAAACAGATGAACATATGGGAAGAGGTAGGCAGGAAAGTAGAGAGGGAAACAAACCATAAGAGAAAAAACTGGGGGTTGATGGAGGGGGGTGGGTGGGGGATGGACTAGATGGGTGATGGATATTAAAGAGGGCACATGCTGTCATGAGCACTGGGTGTTGTGTGTAAGTGATGAATCACTGAATTCTACTCCAGAAACCAATATTACATGGTATGCTAAGTAAGTAAAATTAAAAAAAAAAAAAAAAGATCCCAGTACCTTTCTATTAAAATTTTGAGACCATTTCATACACATTGTATTGACTGGATCAGAGGTATAAAAAGAACCCAGGAATGAATCAAGATGGTAAGAGGATGAATTATATCATGTAATGCTTGTACTACCTTTGGAAGAATCATATTCTCCCTAAAATAAAGGTAAATTGACGTTCATTTCATTAAACCTTCAGATACATAAGATAAAGTCTAGTTAAAGCCATTTAAAACAAAAGTTCCCTCTCCCTCTTATTTCCCCATGCAATTTATCTTTTTGAAAAAACTGGAAAATTTATCCTGTTTGTTTGGTTTTTTTTTTTAAGATTTTTAATTTTTTTATTTGAGAGAGAGCAGAGCTAGCCAGAGAGAGAGATTGGGAGAAGCAGGCCCGGGAATGCGGAACTCCATCCCAGAACCCTGCAATCATGACCTAAGCCAAAGGCAGAGGCTTAACCAACTGAGCCATGCAGGCGCCCCTGGACAATTATCTTAAAGAGTTTCCCACATTATGGATTTTGATTATTGCATCTCCATTGTAGTATTTTATATATTCCTAAAGAGGATTTTTTTAAAAATATAGTTTACCCTGTAAAAACCTACAGTTTAATTCTCATATTCAATTAAGATTCTCATATTCAGTTCAAATAACATGTTATTTTAACACTCTGCAGCTGCAAATAAGGACAACAAACCCAAGCAGGCCGACACAAAAAGATGGAACTCCCCAAGTGGCAAACTAGCTACATTTTCTCTGTAGCATTTTTACCCTCCCTCCCCTCCACAGCCCTGCCAGCTCTGATGCAACGGGATTATGATTATGACTGAACAATTCCGTAAATTTGCTAAAATATAAAAGCCTTACGTTCTAATAGGGAGAGACAGATAATAAGTAAGAAATAAGTAAAACATAGAGAATGTTTGATGGTAAAAATGCTATAAAGAGAAAGTGTATGAACCTGGAAATGACAAAGGCTATGGGAGAGACCTCTTTTCCTCATCCCCTTTGGAGAGAGAAAGGGGAGGCTGGGGGCAGACCACTGAAGGGATCTTTTCTTTCCTCCAGTGATTGCAACCTAGAACTAAAGCAAGATGATACCTAGCATGTTGGGGAAGGGAAGCAGGGTTGGCTAGACACCAACCAGAGGACAGTCAGGATATTCTACTATATTTGTCTTAATTGGAGAGAAGATAAAGATCTAATTCATGTAAAAAAGTGATACAACTTAACAGAAAAAACCTCAAACAATACAACTTAAAAATGGGCATAATAATAATAGGTAATAAAGAATAAAATATTCTAGAGGCATCCGGTTGGCTCAGTCAGTTGGGCATCCAACTCTTGATCTTGGCTAGGGTCTTGATCTCGGGGTCATGAGTTCTAGTCCTGCATTTGGTTCCACACGGGGCAAGCAGCCTACTTAAAAAATACATAAATAGGGGTGCCTGGGTGGCTCAGTGGATTAAGCCGCTGCCTTCGGCTCGGGTCATGATCTCAGGGTCCTGGGATCGAGCCACACATCGGGCTTTCTGCTCAGCGGGGAGCCTGCTTCCTCCTCTCTCTCTCTGCCTGCCTTTCTGCCTACTTGTGATCTCTCTCTGTCAAATAAATAAATAAAATCTTTTAAAAAAATACATAAATAAAAGTATACAATATTCTAGATATGATGATGAGTGAACGATTCTATCAATTTGCTAAAATTAAGAGAACTCACATCCTAATGCGGGAGATAGACAATAAATAATAAAGGATACATTTGATGGTAATAAATGGTATAGAGGAAAATACAGCAAGGAAGAGGAATGGAGAGGAAAGAGGAGCTACATGTTTCAATAGAATGAGCAGGGAAAGTGGGGCTGGGAAGGCGCCACTTAAATGACAGTTGAAAGAACGGAGGTAGCTTTGCAGAGCTGAAGGAAGATTATTCCAACCAAGAAAATAAAAAAACAATCCAACCAAAATACTAAAAGGAAATGAGCCTAAGAAATCAGAAAACAAGCAACAGGTTACACCCAAGGTAAACAGAAGAAAACAATAAAAATAAATAAAAATAAAATAAGGAAAGAACATCAACAAATTACACAGTAGAGAATATCAATGAAGCTAAAAGCTGCTTTTAAAAAAGAACTGGAAAAACTGAAGAAGAAAACAGCAGATAAGAAACAGTTACAGAAATGTGCCAGGGCGGTTCAGTACAGAAACAGTTACAGAAATGTGCCAGGGCGGTTCAGTACGATAAGTTTAAGTGTGTGCCTTTGGCTCAGGTCATGATCCCTGGGTGCTGGGATCCAGCCCCCTCCCCCCTGCATTGGGCTCCCTGCTCAGTAAGGGGGTGTCTGCTTCTCTCTCTGCCCCTTCCTCTGCTCGTACTCTCTTTCCCTCTCTCAAATAAATAAAATTTTAAAAAATAACCACAAACATAACAGAGTTTAAAATAACAAAAAAATGAAAGAGTAACTATTTGGCAACCTGGATAAGAGAGACATTGGGGGGGGACACCAAAAACATAAAGTGCCAAAATTGATACAAGAAGGAAAAGAAACATGGAGAGAATAATAGTTAAAGAAATTGACATGATTGGGGTGCCTGGGTAGCTCAGTCCTTAAGGGTCTGGCTTCGGTTCTGGTCATGATTCCAGAATCCTGGAATAGAGTCCCAAGGCCCGCATAGGACTTCCTGCTCAGCAGCAAGCCTGCTTCTCCCTCTCCCACTCCCCCGTTTCTGTTCCCTCTCTCGCTGTGTCTCTCTCTGTCAAATAATAAATAAAATCTTAAAAAAAGAAAAGAAAAAGAAAGAAAGAAAGAAATTGACGTGATTATCAAGGACATCCCCAAACTTGCCCACAACAAAAGGCCTTGAACTTAATGGTTTTACTGTTGAGTTTTGACAGTTTTTAAGAAAGCAAAGAATAACTATACAAATCATTTCAGAAAATAAAAAAAAAAAAAAGGGATAACCTCATTTCTTGAGGCTGCTACAATTTTTATTTCAAACCCAGACGGTGTCAGGACAAGAAAAAGAAATTATGAGCCCTCTTCACTTCTGAGTATGGGTGCAAAATTCTAAATAGACTAATAACCATCTGAGCCCAACAGTGTATTACAAATAAGAAACATCATGACCAAGTAGAGTTTATCCTAAGAATGCAAAAGCAGGGCAACATGAAGCAATCAGTGAGTGACTACCTGGCCTAAGATAATGCTCAGTAAATATTAGTTATTTATTGGCTATTAATGATGATGAGAATACAAACATACAACTGTTGCGGGGTGAACTAGGCAGACTGCCAGACCCTGGGGCCTCAACCCTGACAGATCTGAAGGAGCTGTTGATGGTTCTTGGTCAAGAGAATGAATTCAAGGACAGACACGCAGCACAACAGATAAATGACACATGTAGGAAAGTGTATTAAAGCAAAAACGATACTCTCGAGATAGATCAGGCAAGCAAGAGACAGAGAAAGAGACAGAGAGATAGAGAAAGACAGAGAGAGGGAGAGCATGCTGTGAGCCCTGGGGCAGTTGATAACTAGTGGGTGGAATGTTTATTTCTTGGGGGTGGGGAGCAGCGTTTTGTGCTTTTTCCTCCTAATTTGGTCAGGGGATTCCTGTCATGGCATCCGCCATCTTAGGCCTGGCTGGTTAGATCTGTCTTCTTGTGGAATGCTGCTGAAGGTCCCTCCCAATAGCTGGCCATGACTTCCAACTTGCTGGCGTCTGGGTATCCTCCTAGAACCTAACCAGCTACCTGCTCTACCACAATGGCTTTAGAAAACAATGTGATATTATCTTGAAAGTTGAACACGTGTAGAGGGTAACGTTAGGAATGCCACCACCTGGAAAATACACACCAAAGATTCTTACTTATATGCAGTTGTAGACATACACAAGAATATTCTTAGCAGTTTTGTTTTTTTTTTAAATACTGAAAAAAGAAAGAAAGAAAGAAAGAAAGAAAGAAAGAAAGAAAGAAAGAAAGAAAGAAAGAAAAAGACAAGCAATTGAAGTGTCTATCCATAGGAAAATGGATAACTTGTGTAATAATCACACCACAGCCTGCTATTCGGCTGTGGGTTGGAGGTAAGTAAGTGAGAGTCAAAGGATTGAAGATAAAAGAGAAAAGTAATTAAAACTATAACCAAACCCATGCCGGTTCGCTCCTTGGTAAGTCACGGAAACGGCACCAGGTGAGGGTGGAAAGACTTTATTTGCAGCAAATAAGGAGTCACAGCTTCCAAATAAAGTTTTCTTTGTGCGACAGCTCACCTGGTGCCATTTCCGTGGCTCACCAACTCAACTCCAGTTGGTGCAGTTACAAATTTGGAGACGCAGGTGGGTGGGGGGATGGGGTAACCAGGTGATGGGCATTAAGGAGGGCACCTGATATAATGAGCACTGGGTGTTGTATGCCCCTGATGAATCACTAAACTCTACTTCTGAGACGAAAACAAATAAACACAAAACAGAACAAATTTGGTGACCCTGATGGGACTGCTGCCTGAGGTTCTGCCCTCTGGTTCCCTGGCTTCCAACAGTCAGAAAAGCAGGCAGCTGAAGCTCACTTGGGCCAAACCATCCAAGCTTGAAGAACCAGGGTCAGATTCCTCAAAGGGATCTCTGCCTTTCTGGTGCTTGTGACCACCAGCCTGCCATTCTGTCCTCACTTGAAATCCAGTGGGCCGATTCTCATCACTTTTACTCAAAGAATTTCTGTTGGTATAAATTGTGCTTGGGCCACGGCACAGCTTTTAGAGGTAAAACTAGAGTTGTCTCCAAAGTCTGGGCAAGATGGCGGAACAGAGGGAATGCTCTGGGTAAACAGGGCCTCTCTGGTAAATACCCTGGAGGACTGAACCCCCCCCCCCATTAGGGTCTAGCTGCTGGACATCCCCAGGTGACAAAACATCACTCGGTCATTCAGAGGGTTGCACAGTCCAGCCTGGTTTAACGGGTGTAATCTAACAGATGAGTTTAGGGTCTGGGAGATTGAAAGAAATCTCCGTCCCACCTGTGGTTTGGTCTGTTTGTAGTTGGTTCCTGTTTGGATCTCTACCATGGCTATTTGGCTCTTGGGCACCTCCTCCTTCCCTGACAACCCTGGACGAAGGAGGCAGCAGCTCTGTAGGTCCCTGGAAGCACACGCTGGGACAAGGTAAGAGCTCTATTTAATTGGTTAAAAGACAAGCACTTATAAAAACTGGGTATTCGGGGCACTTGGGTGGCTCAGTTGGTTAAGCCTCTGCCTTCGGCTCAGGTCACAATCCTAGGGTCCTGGGTCCTGGGATGGAGCAAGGGGCAGCAAGCTCCCTGCTCAACAGGGAGTTCGCTCCAACCTCTTCCGCTGCTCCTTCCCCCTCCTCCATGCTTTGCATTCCCTCTTGCTCTCTCTCAAATAAGTAAACAAAATCTTTAAGAATTTTTGTGCAGGGCACCTGGGTGGCTCAGTCGTTAATCATCTACCTTCGGCTCAGGTCATAATCCCAGGGTCCTGGGATGGAGCCCCACATCGGGCTCCCTGCTCAGCAGGAAGCCTGCTTCTCCCTCTCCCACTCCCTCTGCTTCTGTTCCCTCTCTGACTGTGTCTCTCTGTGTCAAATATAAATAAAATATTTTTTAAGAAACTGTGCATTCTAAAACTCAAAAAGGTAAAAACTAACCCAAATGTTTTTCAAGTTCCTGTGATCTAGTATAATCTTGGGTAAATAAAAATAGACATGTCTTTGGTGTTATCAATATCAAATATAATTGATAAGCAAGTTTTGATCTATCTGAATTTATTAGTTGAATTCCTATTGTATCTGTTGCAATTTGTCAGCAAAAATGACATAAAAAGGATTTTGTCTGTCTCATGAAGTTTTCATGGAAAACTGTTAAGAACAAGTAGGTTGGTGGGGGGCACCAAGCTGGCTCAATCGGCAGAGCATGTGACTCCTGATCTTGGAGTTTTGAGTTCAAGCCGCATCTTGGGTATAGAGATCACTCCCCACCTCCCAAAAAAAAAAAAAAAAAAAAAAAAAAGAACAGGTAGGTTGAGTAGATAAAAATTTTGTAAGTAAAACTTCTGAGTAGCTTTCAAAATCTTTGGTAACCTGCAACTTTGAAGTTTTGCCAAGTTAAATGATACATTGGGTTGAATAAATCAGATATCTAATGTTTTTTTTTAATAAGATAAGATAAAATTAGATAGTAAATAAAAAATAAAGAAGATAAAATAAGAAAAAATTAGATAATAAATAATAAAATAAGATAAAATTCTACAACATTGGTTACTAAATGTAGGTTATTTTTTGGCTTATTGCAGAGAAACTGAGGACACTTGGGTCTGTTAGTATACATGTTTTATGTTTTGTTGAAAGTTGTACTATTAAGAAAACACATTTCTGGAAATTGCAAGATATACTTATAAGTTTGCCCATCTAAAGAATTCATAGTTCGTTACTACTTAGGTTTCACTACTTAGTTTCACTAGAAAATTTAGTATGACTAGAAACTATGGTTTCTGAAAGTAAAAATCCTGCTAAATGTAATTGAGATGGTTAGAAACGATAAGGAAAGCAACTCTGTCTGCAAGAAAGGAGGTGTTTTTGATAAGAAAGATATAAGGAATGGGAATACATTTCATTGAAGGGAAAAAGAAAGCAATTTTGTCCTAAAAAGAGACTGGTTATTTAAAGAGAAAAGGCTTAGGACAAAATCTGAATGAAAAAGAAATTGTAGAACATTTGTAAAGGAAAACTTGGGAAAATAATTTTGCGTGATCAAGACTAAGACTGAAATGAATGGATTTTAAAAGTACACTGGTATAAGATTGAAAATTTGTTTTTTCTCTCTATTAAAAAGACAAAATTTTCTTGGATTGTTGCTCAGTTCTTGATAAGAAATTATAGACAAAGTTTTAGACATGTTCTTTATGTGCCCAGGGGTGCCTCGGGGGCTCAGTCATTTAAAGATCAGACTCTTGATTTCAGCTTAGTGTCATCTCTGGGTCATGGGATCCAACCGGTTCTCTCTCCACCCCCCCATCCCCTAGAGGCATGCATGTTCTCTCTCTCTCTGAAATAAATAAATAAAATCTTTAAAAATAAATAAAAATAAATTTTCTTTACCTGACCAAAAAAACCCCAATTCTTATGCTTTGTCTTTATCAGGTCTTTGATTACTTAAAAAGCTATAACTTTTCAATAGTCAAGGAGCTAAATTTGGCTAACAACTACATAACCTATAGAATCTTTTTAGCCAACTTGTGTAAATAGATAATTAAATATTAAGTTTTATAATGATCTGTAATCCTATTTAGGCATGTGCTTTAAAACCTTCTGAGACTGGGGTGCCTGGGTGGCTCAGTCGGTTAAGCATCTGCCACGGGGTCAGGTCATGTTTCCGGGGCCCTGGGGGGTCCTGGGATCAAGTCCTGCATAGGTCCCCCTGCTCAGTGGGGAGTCTACTTCTCCCTCTCCCTTTGCTGCTCTCTCTCACTCTCTGTCAAATAAATAAGTAAAATTTTAAGTAAGTAAATAAATAAATAAAAACTTTTGAGATTTATAACAAAATTCCTAAGATGCAAGTTCTTAATGAAATCTTTTTGACTAGCTAGGCTTCTTTACTTGGTATGTTAAACTCAAGGAGAAGCATTGTCAAACAAATGATGGTAAACCTTCTTCGGGTATGTTGTTTGGGTAAATGCTATCACTGTTCTGGAAATTACATAACTGTTCTGGAAATTATATGAAGTCCCCAAAGTTTTAATATGTCAAGTTGTCACTTGACATTGTAATTATTGAAATGTTCTGTGTCACAGAAATAACTGGATTTCTTTGTCAACTGCATGATAATGAACTCTCATTGGATGTTTAACTATGTCCATTTTTTAGGGCTTTTTTGGTCATTTATGGTTATTGTTCCACTCTTACAAAATGTGTTTCATCTTCAAGGAGATTCATAAAAAGGACTTTGACAAACATACCTTTAAGATCATAAAACTAAGCTGAGTAAGGACTTATGGAACTAATGGAAAAGCTGCATTCAAACAGAACAAGAATTAATAACATGGGACTGAATGAACTGAGAAAGATGATTATGGTTTTTCTGATGCTTGTTTGAAATATTGCTAGTTTTCTAATGTTTGCTTTTCCAGATTTAAGGAAACTTTCTCTTAAGATATCCATGATGGGGGGACACCTGGGTGGCTCAGTCAGTTAAGTGGTTGCCTTTGGCTCAGGTCCTGAAATCAAGCCCCTCGTCTGGCTGGCTCCCTGCTCGGCAGAGAACCTGCTTCTCCCTCTCCCTCTGCCTGCCGCTCTTCCTACTTGTGCTCTCTCTCTCTCTCTCTCTCTCTCTCTCTGTCAAATAAATAAATAAAATCTTTAAAAAAAAAAAAAAGATACCCATGATAGGAGCACCTGGCTGGCTCCATTGGTAGAGTGTGTGACTCTTGATCTTGGGGTTGTGAGTTCGAGCCCTACATTAGGTGTAGAGATGACTTAAAATTAAATCTTAAAAAAATAAAGATATCCATGATATACAAAAATATGATAAACTTATTCCTTATGTGATAAACTTATTCCTTAGTGAACAAATTGAAGGATTCAAATTTTCTCCCTACCTGAGCCCTCCAGAATTCAGAAACTCTCAATGAGTATTCTTTCTTTCAATAGGAATCTGTTCTGTTTGTAACAGGATACTGTTGGAAACATTGGTTATTTTACCAAGGCTTTGACTTGAATATATATTTGAGAAAGACATGTATAGACTCAGATATGTCCAAACAGCTTTAAAGAATTAAGTTTGGGGCACCTGGGTGGCTCAATCATTAAGCATCTGCCTTCAGCTGAGGTCATGATCCCAGGGTCCTGGGATTGAGCCCCATATCAGGCTCCCTGCTCAGCGGGAAACCTGCTTCTCCCTCTCCCACTCCCCCTGCTTGTGTTCCCTCTCTTGCTGTCTCTCTCTCTGTCAAATAAATAAATAAAATTTAAAAAAAATTAAGTTTGACTTTATGGACACAATGGAGTCCTTTGGAAATGTTGGCCTGGTACCTAGCTTAGAGTTCCCAGCAGTCTTACCAGGTGAGTAAAGAAAGTCACTTCCTGGCACGTCCAGGAACCTCTGGATATTTTGGGGACCTTGAGAAGAGGAATTCGACCAAATCTACAGGTAGTTCAAACAGGTCTGATGGCAAGAATTTGGCTTAGCTTCCGACCTCGAGAGGCTATTGAAAGTTCAATCTAGAAATTCCTTTTGAGAAAAGTTCTAGCAAAGCAAGTTTTAAAAAATCTATACGGTCAATCACTATTCTTGCTGAGCTTCTGTAAATAATCAGGCCAACACTGTTAAAGCTGGACTTGTTTTACAAACAAATTAGTATTGATTGGACCATCCTTGGTGAGAAGGAGGGTGATTTTAGAGAAAAATTATGTTTCAGTAATATGTCCTTGTGGATGTTGGATTCTAGGTCTGATTGTCTTAGTATTTGTTGTTTGCCTGTAAAACTGGCTAGATCCTGAATTCTGGTTTCTTTGAATTTCTGACGATGACCCGCCTAGCTAAGGTTTCCCATTTTCTTTCATTCTCTTGACTTGGAATCAATAAGAACTAAAACTGCCCCCCCCCTTCTTCCTGAAACCCTGCAAACCGAACTGGGCAATGTAAAGCCCTACTTAGGAAGGCTCCGGCCTTAGCATTACCTGATTTTGACAAGCTGTTTTATTTGTCCAGACACAAGAGGGAAGGAATAGCTGAGCAGTGTTAACCCAAACGCTGGGGCCCTTAAAGAGAACCGTAGCATTTTTCTGAACAATTTTTTGTTTTTCTAAACAATTGGATGCAGTGGCCAAGGGGAGCAGTAGCAGCCACGTGCCTCTTGATAAAAGCATAAAAAAAAAAAAACCAACCCAAAAAACAAAAAAACTATGAGCCTGCCTATGCCTGTTTGGACTCTACACCAGATTCCGAAGGTTTGGGGAGAAACAAGGGACATCTGTGGCTACCCCAGAACAAAATGTTACAACATCAGTCTGTGCTGGTAGATACCCAGATACAGCTGCCGCACTACTCCCCCAATCATGAAGCACTCGATCAAATTTATTCTGGCAACGAAGATCTCCAGAGAGAACCTCTGTCCAATGCGGAGGAAATCGGGTTGACACATGGCAGCAGTCCTATGGGAAATGGGCTAAGAAGGGGAGGGTATGCAGTGGTATTCCTAAAGGCGCTCACAGAGGCTAAAAGACCAGCCCCTGGAACTTCAGCCCAAAAGGCAGAAACAATTACAGTAACCAGGACAGTGGAACTGAGTGAAACAAGGTACTGTAGGGCCTATTTAGCCAGAGCGATTCCATCCGGTTAAACAGTGATTTTGTTGCTTATGCAGTAAAACTTAAACTGTCCCTGCCCCCCTTCCTCCCAGGTTACTTACTTAAAAACAAGTCCCGGAAACCAGTCCCAGGTAACAAAGCCCAAATGCAAGGGTGGGTCAGGCCAGGTGGAGGTATCCAATCGGTGGGGGCACATACTGTCTCCCTAGCTACCAAGGAGTGTGGGTCCCGCCTTTTGGGCACCAATTCTGACCAAGGTGATAGGCTAGTTCAAATATCTACTAGGTAAATTGTAATTCAATTGGTCACTTAAGTGTGACCTAGCATGACGGTGCAGCTTTCTCTGTATGTTACAATCTCATTGGCCACCTGTGCATGGCCAGGTCCAACCACATGGCCTTTGCCCTTAAAAGCTAGTCTATAAGGCAAAGAGAAGTCGCCTCTTTGCAAGAGACGGCCCTGGCCAGTCAGTTTGATTCTCGATGCTTGGCGCGAAATAAAGCTTTGCTTGACCTTCGCTTTGTATCAGTCTCGCTCCTTTGACCATGGACCCAACAGTATGAACTATTTCTGCTGATTCTAAAAAATGCCTTCTCTGTAATTCATGCCCATGCAGCAATATGGAGAGGAAAGGACTGCTAAACAGTGAGAATAGAGACATTAAACATGGCAAGGAAATCCACAGGCTGCTAGAAGCCATACCTGAGCCTGAAGATGTGGCAGCGGTCTAGTTACAAAACCAGGAGGGGGTTTGCACCATGGAAAGAACCCTGGGTGCTGTAATCTGCAGCTGAGTAGAACATACGGTGAAAGGAAAGGATTTTATCATGAGGCCATAGTGTTATTCCATGGACCCCATGAACGGGAATGTGGTCGAGCTGGGCTTTAGAAAGGAGCAGAAATTAAGGACAAGGAAGCTTCCAGGTGTCCTTTTCCCTCTGTTGTCTCCACTTCTCCGTGTGGGTTCGTGATCCTCTTCTCTCTCTGCAGACTTATCTCGCCCGCATCCTCAGCAAGGTTCGCAGGGAAGACGGCTGCCTCACCGCTGTTCGGTTTGTAAATTGCAGTCGCAGACACATAATGAGGATGACCTAATTCTTCCCGGATCCCAATTAAAAATTTCCAGAAAAGAGAATTTTACAGGGTGTCAAGCACAAGCTCTAAAATCGGGTCTCCGATACAGACACAGCTGCCGGAGGTCCACTCCTGTCTCAACCAAGAAAGAAGTCACTAAAAATCTAATCAAACAGGCATTTATGAAGACTGTTAGAACTGCCAATTCCGGAGGCAAAGATTCAGGTAGAAACCTGACTCTGGGAAAGACAAAGAGGGGCAGGGTTATAAAGGCAAAAGTGCAGGAGCTCTCACTGAAGTCTTCTCAGCAAAATAACCAATGAAACTAGCTCAAAGGGGATTGATTGACACATAACCGAGGGACTGAAACTTGTCAGTTCTGGTTGGCTCCTTTTGAAGTGACAAGTGTTAAGGATTCAGGTATTCTGATGAGGAGGGAGTTAAATTCAGGCTTACAGCTTGCAGTTAGCACAAAGTTTATGGTTCCTCCAATGAGGAGGGGCATAAATTCCTCCTGGTTTGTGGCCTCTAAGCCTATTTTATTTTATTTTATTGTTTTTAAAGATTTTCTTTATTTGAGAGAGAGGAAGAGAGTATGAGCGGGGGGTACAGTGTGGAAGGGGGGAAGGAGAAGCAGGCTCACTGCTGAGCAGGGAGCCCAGATGCCGGGCTGGATCACAGGACCCCGGGAACACACGCTTGATCGACTGAGCCACCCAGGTGCCCTTCCTAACACTTTTTTTTTTTTCATTTTTTAAAAAATTTTTTCAGTGTTCCAAGATTCATTGTTTATGCACCACACCCAGTGCTCCATGCAATACCTGCCCTCCTTAATACCCACCATCAGGCTCACCCATCCCCTCACCCTATTTTAAAGTTTTTTTTTTTAATTTGTTTATTTGACAGAGATCACAAGTAGGCAGGGAGGCAGGCAGAGAGAGAGAGCGGAGGAAGCAGGCTCCCTGCTGAGCAGAGAGCCCGATGTGGGGCTTGATTCCAGGACCTGGGATCATGACCTGAGTGGAAGGCAGAGGCTTTAACCTACTGAGCCACCCAGGCACCCCCTCCAACCCTATTTTAAAAGAAACTCTCTTAGCAAGCTTGCTTCGTCCATTTTAACATCTCTTGTTACACATGAGACCTATGCATCGGGGTGGCAGCTCCCAAAAGAGGGGAATCCTTCTGAGTTAGGAAGGTGGCTACTTGCAGATGACCAATGACATTCACGTTCAGGTCAAAGGGCAGGGAGGCTGGCTCTGACTCCCAAAATCTGGGTTTCCAAGTGGAGTCATTTTGTCTATAGTCCCAACCAATTCATTATTTGAAATGATCCAGAAAACTTTTCCAGGCAGAGTGGTAGGGCAGTCTCGACAGAGAAAACCACATCTTTAGAAACAAGGAGGCATCAAAATGGGCATTCTAAATGAGGGCTGGCTGGGCCCCTGTTGTGACTGTTGCACAGATTCATATCAAGAACCCAAATGGGGGAAGACAAGCAGGCAGAGCAGGTGGTATTAGATTGTGAAAAGCTTTGTATGCTTTCATCTTGAAAATAGAGGGAGCTGCTGAAGGTTCTAGAGCACAGGAGTGTCATGCGTCATCTACAGCTTAGAAAAATAAATGCAGAGGACAAAAGTTTAGCCAGCAAGGCTAAACTCTTAAAAACAGTCATGGTTGCTGATGGAAAATATTTCTTGCATTGATTCTGGTTTTCAGTTTAATGTCTATGTATTGGCAGATTATTTCCAGGATAAATCAGAGACGTTGTTAAGCAATCATTGACCCAAGCCAGTAAATACACAGTTTATTCACAGAATCCTCCTCCTCACCACCTGCAGAACAGAAGGCAAAACACTGCACCTTCACCCTGAGCGTGGTTGGAGGACATTATAAATAAAGATTCCGTGGAGAGTTCATTGTGTCTCCCAGGAAGTCAGCGTATTGTGAATTCCAGGCAGCTGGTTGATGGACCATGAGTAGCAGATGCTCTGAAAGTAAGGGATATGAACAAGCCATACTTTATGTGAGGTGTCCTAACAGTGCTGGACTTCTCTCTGCATGCCAGCGTTTCCTCCTAACCCATTCACGAAGGCAGCCTGTCCTCTCTATGCTGCTCCTCTCCCCACACTTCTGGATGTAACTGACATCTGGTTTCAATACGGTTTCACGGTCCATTGACTTTGGACTGGCTGATCCCGCTCCCAGAGAAAGATTACCACCTACGTAGGTATGAACTCTTTTGTCTAGTCCGTTTCTATTTCAACTAATATCATAACAATTCATGTGCAGACAGTGGCTGAAGCAGAACTTGATTTAATGGTGTGATTCTAAGAAGCTGATGCATAGTCAGGTTTCATCAGAGGGAAAATAACCAAAGTGAAACCGACACACCAGAGGTGGGTGCACAAATCTGGCAAATAAGACCCCTTTATGCAGAGAGGCAGGAATGCATCTCTTTATTTCTTTTCCCTGCTCCCTTATTTCCACCTGTCATAGGCAGGAGGGCATCTTATGGCACCTTCCATAGAGAAGAGAGTCAAGACCTACAGATGTATTTTAAAAATAGAAATAATAACAGCCTCCTTTCCCTCCTCACTGAGTTACTGTGAAGGCCCAATGAGAAGTAGTTGAAGTTCCTTTGTAAGCTATAAAGGGCAACATGGCTGCTGCCACAATCTCAGGACCTCGGACTCAAGTCCAGAGTCTAGGCGTGGCTTGAAGATTCTTCCTGAGCCGGCTCACCTCTGCAGCCACTCCTGTCTCTGAGTCACCTCCTGCTCTAGCTTCACTCTGTTCTCAACCCTCATGGGCTGCTCCCGACCAGCCTTTGCTCAAACCAGCGTCCCCCCCAGCTTGCCCTCATTCTTGCCGGCTCCTTCCTCGATCTCATGATCCTGAGATCATGACCTGAGCCAAAACCAAGAGTTGTTCACTTAACTGTGTCACCCAGGCGTCCCTTTGTTGGGGGCTGTCTTTAAGAGGGCAGGGTGTTTAGCAGCATGGATGGCCTTTCTCCACTAGATAAAGTAGTAGCGCCCCCCTCCAAGTTGTGACAACTGCAGATGTCTCTAGATGCTACCACAAAACTCCTGGGTAGTAAAACTGAACCCGAAAATCACTGGCTCCAGTTACACTCTAGATTCATTCAGAGGCCGTCAGATGCCCCAACAACAACAATAAAGCTTTCTTTATTTGCTAATGGTGGTCTGAACTCCCATTCAAGCCACCATCACACTCATGAGAGATAACACTCTATCTTGTTAATTAAAACCTGTTCCCCTCTGGTTTAAAGGCATCTTTTTCATGATCCTCCCCTTGTGTGAAATGTGAAACACTCTCTGAAATCTGATTCCGTGTTCACTTATGAATAGCGGTGGCTCACAAGTTGTTCACTTTTGAGTACGTTAGAAGGTTGCCTCTGAGCACATAAACATCCTGAAGGTTTGTTTTGTGCATCAGGAGAAGGAAGTGGGACCGACTGAGCTGGCTGTGGATAAGCTTGCAGACAGGAGGGCTGGGCAAGAGTGGAGAGAAGAGAGGTGGGGACACCAGCTCCAGTACACCCTCTGCCTAGATCCGCTCAGCTTTCCGCCCCAACTGGGTAGGTGTTGGATTCAGCATTCTTTTAAGGACACTTGAAAACTTCCCAGTATTTACCCAAAGAAGAGAGGAACAAGGTCCCCTTACTATAAAATCTCCCTAAAACTTTCCTGGTCATTTAAAACCTCCCTCCTGGGGCGCCTGGGTGGTTCAGTTGGTTTAGCATCTGACTCTTGGTTTCGGCTCAGGTTGTGATCTCAGGGTTGTGAGACTGGGCCCCAAATAGGGCTTTGCAGACTGCGTGGACTTCGCTTGAGATTCTCTCTCTCTCCCTCTGCCCCTCCCACACAAACACCTGCATCCATGCAGGTGCTCTCCCTCTCTTTTTCTCTCTAAAATAAATACATCTTTAAAAAAGAAAAAATAAAGCCTCCTCCTCTCTCAACTCGGGGGAGGAAAAGGGTGAGGGAAGACAAGCCCATAAGCATTACCCCCTCTTTCTTCTTCCTCTGCCTCTCCTCTTAGAACCAGATGGGCTTTGTTTTCCCTTTCCTCCCTGCCTAGAAGGGATCTCCACCACCACCTGCCCCCATCATAACCTCCTCCTTCCTACATTCTGTTTCCTGTCCCAACAAGTATAATGACAGGAGACCTGCAGTTGAAGAATGATGTTCACTGATGAAGGAGTGGTGAAAGTGATGGGTCCCCAAGGATAGGTCTGTGATCAAAGGGGCGAGATGGATACAAAGCGAAGGTCAAGCAAAGCTTTATTTCGTGCCAAGCATCAAGAATCAAACTGACCAGTCGGGGCAACCTCTTACAGTGAGGCGACCCCTCCCAACCTCCACAGACTAACTTTTATAGAGCAAAGGCCATGTGGTTGAGCCTGGCCACACACAGGTGGCCAATGAGATTGCAACACACAGAGAAAGCTGCACAGTCATGCTAGGTCACACACGGGTGGCCAATTGAATTACAATTCACCCCATAGTAGCTATTTGAACTAGCCTATCACCTTGGTCAGAATTGGCACCCAAAAGGTGGGGCCCACACTCCTTCGTAGCTAGGGAGACAGTAGGCGGGCCCCACTGATTGGATGTCTCCACCTGGCCGGACTCATCTCTGCATCCGGGCTCTGTTATCTCTACTTGACCTGACACAGCCTTGTATTTGGGCTCTGTTATCAGGGGCTGGTTGGCCATATTGTACTACATAAACAACACAATGGCTGTTTAATCCGAGAGATGGAATTGCTCTGGCTAAGTAGGCCCTTACAAAAGGACTTAATTTAAAGTCCTTAATTCCCGGGGTGCCGGAGCGGCTTAGGTGGTTGAGCATCCGACTCTTGATTTCAGCTCAGGTTATGATCTCAGGGCTGTGAGATCGAGCCCCCCACTGGGCTCTGTACTGGGCTCCTCAGTGGGCATAGAACCTACTTAAGTTTCTCTCTCCATCTCCCTCTGCACACCTCCCCGTCATGTTCTCTCTCTTGAGACAAAAACAAAAAAACTCTCAAAGTACTTAATTCAAAAGTACTATTCCTTTATTCATTCATTGGATAATAGTCATCTGTTTCTCTGTTTGTGTTCTTAGGAGGCTAGGGCTGTGCTTGCCTTGTGAACCATGGCATCCCCAGCACTCAGCATGGTGTTGCATGACATATTACCTGGAAAGTAGTCACTTAAAATAATGCACATATATTATCTCACAGTTTCCATGGATCAGGAGTCTTGGCGTGGTGTAGCTGGGTCTTCTGCTCAGGGTCTCACAAAGCTGTGATCCAGGGGTCAGCTCCGTGAGATGGGGCCTCATTTGAGGCTCCAGGTCCTTTTCTAACTTTACACAGTTATTGCAAAATGCATTTCCTTGCAGCTAGAGAGCTCACAATGACCTGCCTCAAAGCCAGCAGGAGAACCTTTCCAACACTTCCAAAGCTTTCTCCTCTGATTTGGATCCACCCAGAATAATTTTCCTTTTGATTAACTCAAAATCCACAGATCTGCAAAATCTCTTAAACTTTGCCACAATACACAACTTCATCACAGGAGTAACACTGGTCATAGTCACAGATCCTGCCCACCTTCAAAGGGAGAGATTTTACAAGGTCACAGATCAATGGAGGTTATCTCAGGATTTTGCCTAAGGCAGCACCCAAAAATATAGGTTAAGTGAATACCTGAAGGAAGGAATGAAGGCAGGAATCCCATTTGTCTTCACCATAACTCTGGGCGTAGGGAACATCACCATTAATTGAAGGAGAAAGACATTCAATTCAGAGACAGCGAATGAATTTTGTTGAATGAACAAAATTCATGAATGAATGAATGCCTTTTGTTCAAAGGCATCGAGATTGCAGGATGAGACTCCACTCTGAAGACTGAGTCTTTTATGCAGTAAAACACTCCCTTACACCTCAATTCCCAAACCCCATAAGCAGGTTCGACCTCTCTGCTTCTACTCACCTGGCAAGAGCAGACCATGAGGTAGAGACAGAGGCCCACAGGGCCAAGACACTTCCCATCCTTACCATAGGTGGATTCCCCAGCCACTGGGCAGCCCAACAGACTCCAGAGGCCAGCACAGGGTATGCTGGGGCTTCTGGGTGCTGAGTGAGCAAAGATCTCTTTGCTCCTGCCCAGAGGTTTTGCCTCCTGTTCACACCCAGACCGCACTCATAGGCTCTTTTGGTTCCAGTGCTTTCCAAGGATGGAGAAGGAAGGAGAAGCTGGTGAGGGATGTTTTCTTCATGGCCTCCTTCCTCTCTGAGGCTTAGTAAGCTGTTTCCCTTGCTCTAGGGGGCATGAAGTGTGAACAGTGGTCTCTGGACCACAGAGGATGAGAATCCTGGGTATACCCTGGAGAAGCAATGGGATTAGTTGCACAGCAGTGATGGTGGGTTTTGTTTTGGTTTTAAAGATTTTATTAATTCACTTGAAAGAGAGAGAGAGAGAGAGCACAAGCACGGAGAGAGGCAGAGGGAGAGGGAGAAGCAGACTCCCCACTGAGCTGGGAGCCCGACAGACATGGGGCTGGATCCCAGGACCCAGAGATCACGACCTGAGCGGAAGGCAGATACCCAACCATCTGAGCCACCCAGGCACTCCAGCAAGATGTTTTATGCAAGTAAAGAATTTGTGGGGCGCCTGGCTGGTTCACTTGGAAGAGCATGAAACTCTTGATCTGAGGGTCTTGAGTTCAAGCCCCATGTTGGGTATAGAGATTACTTACATACATAAACTTAAAAAAAAAAAAGAGGGGTGCCTTGTGGCTCAGTCAGTTGAGTGTCTGCTTTCTGCTGGAGTCATGATCCCGGGGTCCTGGGACCGAGCTCCCTATCTGACTCCTTGCTCAGTGGGGAGTTTATTTCTCCCTCTGCCCCTCCCCTGCTCATGCTCTCTCTCTCACTCTCTCTTTCTCTCTCTCTCAGGTAAATAATAAAATCTTCTAAAAAAAAGAATTTGTGGGAAAGCAGCAACAGATTAATCTTCTTTTTTCTTTTTTTTTCCAAGATTTTATTTATTTGTCAGAGAGAGTGCACAAGTAGGCAGAGGGGTAGTCAGAGAGAGAGGGAGAAGCAGACTCCCCGCTAAGCAGGGAGCCCCAAGCAGGGCTTGATCCCAGGACTCAGGGATCATGACCTGAGCCAAACGCAGTCTCTTAACCAGCTGAGCCACCCAGGCGTCTCTTGGCTCCTCTTTTCATCTGCTTCCCATTCAGCCCTTCACTATGTACCTTTGTGCAGCAAATATTCTACACCTACACTGTGTCTGGCCCACAATGGCTTATTTTCTTCCCTGCCTCTCATTTTTTTCTAGTCTATTTGTGATCTTTAATAAACAATACCCTTTCATCTGCCTTTGTGTTGACAGACTTACAATTTTGCCTCATGGAAACTCCATATTATATATTAAAATCCCTCCATTACAGTAAAAATGCATAATGCATAGGCAATCACATCCCACCACACATAACCTCAAGCATGCCAGGCATAAATCCAAGGTGGAAGATGTTTGTTTGTATGTTTTCATAATCCACTTTAGGCTTTAATTACAATGAGACAATAAAAGAGAGATATGAATGCATTGATCTTGGGGCTGGCACCTTTGTTATTCACTTCATGTTGACAACTCGCATTGAAATTCAAGCATTTCTCCTCCTCATCCTGGTTCTTCAGTCTACCGAGAGCATTCAAAGCAAATTATCTGCAGCCTTATGAATATCCAGCTCATTCTGTCCCGCTCCCTTCTCCCGAGACACACAATAAAATAAAGCTTCAGGATATTTATGTGCTCAGAGGCAAATTTATAATTTACTCAAAGGTGAACAACTTTTGCAAGCAGCTGCTAGTCATGGGTAAACATGAAATCAAATCTCAGAGAGGACATTTTTACATTTCACACAAGTAAACCTTCCAACTGCTACTTACCTAAAGCCAGATGAAATGGGAAAGGGGCTTCCAGATCATAGCTGGATTGTCCAAAAGAAGCTTTTATTTATGAAATACACACATTTGGAACCAGAGAGCCTGTTTGTCTGATCCCCTCAACCTGCGTCCAACAACTACTCTATCCTACTGATGTCCCTCCAGCATCCAACTTGATTAAAACTGAAAAGAGGGCAGTGCCTATACAAAAGGTTTGACTCCTGGCAAACCTTTCATCTGTGGAAATGAAAGCAATTAATGCCACCTTGAGGGCAGAAGAATAATGTGTCAAAGATACTGGAGATGCCATCAAAGGGCCTCCATTAAGAAGTCTGTTCTCTCGCAGGCACCCTCTCAGTGGGCTGAGCAGTGACCCCCCAAAAAGATACGTCCACATCCTAACCCCAGGAATCTGTGAATGTTATCTGAATTTTTAAAGATTTAACTGATTTGAGAGAGATTGTGAGCAAGCGAGTGAGAGAGCACCAGCCAGGGAGGACAGGCAGGGGGAGAGGGAGAAGCAGGCTCCCCACTGAGCAGGAGGCTGGATGCGGGGGTTGATCCCAGGGTTCTGGGACCTGAGACGAAGGCAGACACTTAACCCACTGAGCCACCCAGACAACCCTGCTAACTGATTTAAAAAGAGAGTCTTTGCCAATATCATTGACTTAAATACCTTGAGAGGAGATCATGCTGTGCTATCCGGATGGGGCATTCGTCCGCTGATTAGTGTCGTTAAAAGCAACCAGAGAATGGAAGCAGAGATTACAATGACGGGACACAGGCCAAGGCAGCCTGCAATCGTCCAAAGGTGGAAGAAGCAAGGAAGGGCATCTCCCCCAGCACCTCCAGAATGGGTGTGGCCCTGCCAACACCTTGATTTCGGTGTCCTGGCCTCCAGCACCGTGAGGGAATAAATTTCTGTTGTTGAAAGCCACCCAGTGGGTGGTCCCTTGCAGCCTCAACCTAGGAAACAGACACCTGTCTACATTCAGGGCTTCATGGAGCTCTACCTTTCAGACTTAGCTCATGTGTTTTGCTTTCTGTGAAAGACACCCACCCCATCCCCATCCCCCACCCCCAGGCCAGGCCAGGTTCTCCGTTTGCCCGCAGTGGCTGTCACAGTTCCCCTGTCATTTCTCCTACTGCTCTTGTTTCATTGTCTGGTGACACCCAGCCATCCTTGGTCTTCTCTTCATCGCGACACCTAGACCCTTGTCTAGGTGCCTGTCTGTGAGGACTCCCAGACCACTTTCCAGAAGTGTGAATAAACTCTTGGGATGCAGCTTTACATGTTTTTGTGGGCTTTTTTTTTCCTTAAGATTTTATTTATTTGTCAGAGAGAGAGCCCAAGTAGGCAGAGCAGAGGGAGAAACAGGCTCCCCGCCAAGCAGGGAGCCCGATGCAGGCCTCGATTCCAGGGCTCCAGGATCGCGACCCAAGCCCAAGGCAGACGCTTAACTGAAGGAGCCACCCATCTGTCCCTTCGCATGGGTTTTGAAGTGAAGGTAAAAACGGACTTCGCTTTGTTACCTACAACAGTCCCTAGAGGAAGGCTTTGGTGTGCTTTTTTCTCCATCAGTGCCAACTTCCCTCACCTTCTTCCATTCTTGCCGTCAGAAACGGGCTTCCTGGCTTCTCTTCACTGTGTTGAAACAACTCATGACAGCCGCACAGCTGCCTGCCTGGGAGAAAGGCCAGAACTAATTGACTCACAACATTTCTAATAAGAGGTTAAATACATATTCTGAGGCACAATTAACAGAAAGAGAATGGAATTTTATGAACTCTAGGAAATGGTACATTCACTTCCAAAAGCCTTTTCTGCTTGGACTGTGTCTAGAGTTTACCTCCCCATCCTTCCCCATCTCCAGGTTATTTTCACCGACTTCTGGAGTCTTCCTCTCCGAGTCCCCATCCCACCTGCCAACTTCAAATTCTCCCCCTCTATAGTGCAGAAGGTTCAGTTCCAAGTCGGGGCTTATTCTGAAATGCAAGTTCAGCAAAACCAGAAGGCCCTCCTCTCTGGGGACTTACTCACCTGAACATCCCAGATGATAATCACCTCCCATCCAAAGCAGCCATCTGTGTATGGGATACAAACACCCGAAGTGCTACCTTCCTAGGTCAAGGGAAAGACGTTTTCTCCATCTCCTGAAACATATGTAACTCTTACGATCAGAAAGAAAGAAAGAAAGAAAGAAAGAAAGAAAGAAAGAAAGAAAGAAAGAAAAAAAAATAAGATAACCCATGTGAAACTATGAATATCTCACCCAGACAGAAATAAGTGTGATTAAGCCATAGCCTCCTGTTGATAGAGTTATGGTATCAGAACAATCTTTTAGGGAGTTTGCCAGAATCTATTAGTGTTTAAATATGCTTTCTCTTAGACCTGGAAATCCTCCTTCCTTAGGACTCAGTGCCACAGAAAAATCTCTCAGAAGTGTACTTGGATAAATGTCCAAGATGCTGGTGTAGTAGCAAAATACCAGAGAGAGATTCTGTACCAAATAAGTAAGAAAATAGGGATGCCTGGGTGGCTCAGTTGGTTAAGCATCTGCTTTCGGCTCAGGTCATGATCCCAGGGTCCTGGGATCAAGCCCCTGGACAGGCTCCCTGCTCAGTGGGGAGCCTGCTTCTCCCTCTGCCTCTGGTCATGTTCTCTCCTGCTCGGTCACACTATCTCTCAAATAAATAAAATCTTAAATAAATAAATAAATAAATAAATAAGAAAATAATTAAATATACAGCACTGGCACGACTGTCCACGGTGTTGTTTAGGTGCATCCCATCACCGCACTATCCACCCGAAACTCACGTAACATTGTGCGTCAGCTATACTCCCATTAAGGAAAAGAAAATAGATGAATGACAGAACATAGACAAGGGGTGCGTCGTCTGTGACAAAGAATGCCTTTCATGTATGTGACCTAACCTGAAAGGATGGTGTAAGGCACACTGTGGGGCATTTGTTTTCTCTTCACTTCTCAGGCTTGTGAATTCCCTTACTCTATGCTCAGGTGTATAAACAGAATGTTATACCATTATACCCCATGATGGATCTCTTCTTACGAATTCTCAATGTTTGGGATAACAAGGGTAAAAACATAGTCCTAAAGCATGATTTTAACCCAATCCCATGACCTCCGTAACCATTTTAGTTCCTCTTTCTCTGCTTGAATAACTCAGGCAACTACTCAGGCCTACTTCTCTTGAGAGAAGTAGGCCTGAGTCTGGGTCTATGAGGAAGGGTATGTTCGGGGAGGCCTCCTGGCACAGGGAGCGGGGGAAAGGGGCCTGGCTTCCTGCTGGCTCTTGTGGATTCTCGTAGGGTGTCTGCTGAGGTGTGATGTGTTCATTCCTAATCCGCAGACCCTCTGCGGGCATCAAAGCCCTTCCCTCCAATCTGTACCTTCATTGCAGCCAGAGTGAGCTTTTCCAAAAATGTCGATCTAATGATGACATCCCTTTGTAGCGGAAAACTTGCCCCTCCTCCCCCACTGCCTTAGGAGAAAGACAGAAACCTGAACACCATCCAGGAGCCTCTTACATGAGTCACCCCTCACTTTCTCTCCTGCCTCAGCCTGTACAACCGACCCCCACTCCAAGGCACATGATCCTTCTTTCAGTTCCTTGGAAATGTAAGGCTGTTGTACCTGCCATCTTCCCGTGTCCCTTTCGCTTTGTTAATTCTTACCATTCCTCTACGTCCTTTCCCCAGATTCGTCTTCCTTGAGCAATCTGATTCTCCGGCTCCCATACCACATCTGTCCACAGAGCCCCTGATCATGGTTGTAACTGATCTTTGTGGCCCGTATGGAACCTGAAACATATCAGATGCTTATAAATATTAGTTTCTCCTTCTCCTTCCTGCCTTATCATTTTGGCCCACACACCAGATTGGTGCTCCCTGAGGGGATGCCTGTTACTCTGTCATCTGTTTCCCACTGCAGGTCAGTCCACTGAAATCTGAGTTTATAAACAGTTGGTACATTTTGGTTAGAATGAGTCAGCTTCCCAAAGCTCAGTTACACATAACACTACAATATTGCCCTAGGATCCTGGGGCCATGTAGCAAATTACCGCTAACTCAGATGCTTACAACAACAGAAATTTATTCTGTCACAGTTCTGGAGGCCAGAAGACCAAAATCAACGCATCTGCAGGGCATGCTGTCTCTGGAGGAACCTTTCTTGGCCCCTCCCAGCTTCCGGCAGTTCCTCGACTGGAAGACAAAGACACAGGGATACAGTTTTGGCCTCCATCTTCACGTGGTGCTCTCTTGACGGGTCTGTGTCCAAATTTCCCTTTTCTTTCTTTCTTTCTCTTTCTTTCTTTCTTTCTTTCTTTTTTTTTTTTTTCCAAATTTCCCTTTTCTCATAAGGACACCAGTCATTAGATTATCAAAATCCATAATCCCCATAATTCAGATGACCTCACTTAATTTGAGTAATTAGGTCTGCCAAGACCTGATTTCCAAACTAGGTCACATTCTGAAGTTCTATGTGAATATGATTAAAGGGACACTATTCACCTCAGTACAAATGTCCCTAAGTCATCGTTAAATGTGTCCCATGTTTAGGCTTTTTAACATGCTTACAACCAAAGGAATGATAAGGATTCCTTCCCCCAGGGGCCCAGCACATGTGAGGTAACAGGAAATAATAAAGCCGTGGAATAAGCCCCAAATTGAACTCTCCTTTGGAAGTAACAGCTAGAGCATTTTGTGGACATGAAAAAATGTTTATGAAACATTGCTCACTGTTTGTTCTCCCGGGTCAAGGCTGTAAATTCACTCGCCCTACACTCAGGTCTATGAATGGAGTGTCATTTCATTATGTCCCATTAGTATATCTGGTCTAGTGACCTCTCACTTGCTGCCACTGTGATATATAAAAAAATAATAAAACATTGAAAGAAAAAAAATGGAAAAATAAATCCGAAGAAACAAATATCTTCAAACTGCAGACTTTTTTTCCTTTGAGTTGAATATTCATTATTTAATTCCTATGACTTGAGTTTTCCTGTTTGCTTTATTTTTTTTTAATTTTTGAAAGACTTTACTTATTTATTTATTTGAGACAGAGTGAGAGCATGAGTGAGAGAGCACAAGCAGGGGGAACAGCAGGGGAAGAGGGAGAAGCAGCCTCCCTTCTGAGCAAGGAGCCTATGGGGGGGCTCAATCGCTGGATCCTGGGATCATGACCAGAGCTGAAGGCAGGTGCCTAACTGACTGAGACACCCAGATGTCCCTCCTATTTGCTTTAGATGTAATTTTTTTAATGACAAGCATATTTGTATTTAATACTTTATATTTGATCGATAAAGGACTTTTTCTTATAAACCCTTGGGACTAGTGTTTTTTTATTTGCACTGCAAAAGAGAAAATCAAAGCCCAGTGCCTTGGCTAGAGACTGTCTAGACTGATCTCCCTGAACAGCCAGGTTTGGAGTCGTCTGTCCTGGTCTACAGGGGTGAGGGCTCTTACAGCTGACCGAAGAATGACCTCGGGGCCTTTGGAACTTGAGCCAGTTATTTCTTCTTCTTCCAAGGACAATATTAAAGAGTGGTGTTTTCTTACCACACTGTTTCTTATCATCCAACATTATGGGCTGCTCAAGATAAAGAAAGAGTTATGAGACATATAACAACTAGTAACAAATGTCTGATTCTAGATTGAATCTTGGATACGGACAAATTAACTGTAAAGGGCATATCCGTAACAATTAGGGGAAACTGAATGCAGACTAGGTGTTAAATAATGTTAAGAAATTATTTTGGGGGGCACCTGGGTGGCTCAGTGGGTTAAGCCTCTGCCTTTGGCTCAGGTCATGATCCCGGGGTCCTGCGATCAAACCCCACACTGGGCTCCCTGCTCAGTGGGAAGTCTGCTTTTCCCTCCCTATACTGGTCCCCCTGCTTGTGCACTCACGCTCTCCTTGTCAAATGAATAAAGAAATTATTTTTCATTTTAAGGCGCTGATGTTACTTCAGTCTCATAGGAAAATGTTCTTAAACTTTAAAGCAATGCATACTGAAATAAACAAAGAAACTATTTTTCTTCTTCTTCTTTTTTTTCTTTGAGTAAGCTCTGGGCCCAACATGGGGCTTGAACTCACAACCCCAAGATCAAGAGTCACGTACTGTACTCACTGAGCCAGTCAGACACCCCACAAGCAATTATTTTTAGGCAACATTTTGAAGTTCTAAAACTCAAATGTTAACAATTGTTATTTATGGTGAAGGGATTAGAGAAGAGGTAAATTTTACCTTTTACTTTATATACTTCTCAGTTTGAGTTCTTTGCAACATACATGTAATATATATATATATGTATTCCTTCAAGAAAGATTTAAATAAATCCAGACTAAGGGATTTATTACCTCACAGTCAGGTAAGTCCCTGACTCTTGGTTTTACCTCAGGTCATGATCTCACGGTCATGGGATCAAACCCTGCATTGGGTTCTGCTTTCAGTGTGGAGTCTGCTTGAGATTCTCTCTCTCTCTCTCCCTCTCCTTCTGTCCCTCCCACTTGTTCTCTCTCTCTCTCAAATAAAAAATAAAATCTTTTAAAAAATAAATAAACCCAGATTGACATTTAAAAAATAACTGGCTTGTATACTTCAAAAATGTTAAGATTGTGGAAGACAAAGACAGACTGAGGAACTATTAAGGGAGACTAAATTGGTTTGACAACTAAATGCAACTTTTGATTCTGAATTGCATCTGGACAAAAAAAGATTTTTTTTTAGTTTTGCTATAAAAAACATTATTGGAACAATAAGCAAAATAAAAAGTCTGTAGATTAGAGGATAGGTATGGTATTAGTGTTAGATTTCCAACTTTGATCATTGTACTGCACTTGTGTAAGTAAATGTCGTTGTTATTAGAAAATACACATCGAGGGCGCCTGGGTGGCTCAGTGGGTTAAGCCGCTGGCTTCGGCTCAGGTCATGATCTCAGGGTCCTGGGATCGAGTCCCGCATCGGGCTCTCTGCTCGGCAGGGAACCTGCTTCCCTCTCTCTCTCTCTCTCTGCCTGCCTCTCTGTCTACTTGTGATCTCTCTCTGTCAAATAAATAAATAAAATCTTTAAAAAAAAAAAAAAAAGAAAATACACATCGAAGGGTATGGAAAGGGCACCATGTCTGCAGATTACTTTAAAATGGATCAGAAGAAAAGAAATTACCATACATGTGTGGAGAGACAGGGGATGGGGAGAGAAAGAAAGACAGGGAGCGATAAAAGAGAAAGCAAATGTGATAAAATGGGTGAAGCGTACATAAGAGTTCTTTGTACTATTCCTGCAACTTCCTGTGATAAAAGTTACCCCAATTTTCCTTCTCTACCTTCTGAAAAGATCAGAAAAGTTGCTTCCTCATCTGGTAATAGATATAAATAATAGTACTTAAGCTCTTGGTCATGTGGTGATTAAATTAGGTAATGCAGGTACAGGGCCTACCACATCACAAGACAAAAATTGAACTGTCAACTTCTGAAATAGTTGAGAATAGAATTTTCTCTAGCTAGTTTAAGTATAAACAGATTTATTGAGGCATATAGAGAGCTCACAGAACTATTGAGAGAGGGGGAAAAAAACAAAACCAAACCCAAAAAACTCAAATCCTAGGCCCAGAAACCAAAACCACACTAACCAAAGAAGGTCTGCCAAGATGGCTGCTCTTCCTGCAGTGACTAGGAAGGAGTAGACTCAGGAAGCCACAAGCACAGCTGCTATCTGACTATACTGCCTTGACCATCCTTCAAACCAGCCAAAACATGACTCCTAGCCTGTCTCTCTCTCTCCATCGTCTTCATTCCAAGTCAGCATTTCGTTTGTGTTCATCTAATTCAGGAAGCCTAAAATATAGCTAGATCCTACTTGTAAAGGATTTTGGGAATATGGTGTTTGGTTTCCAGGCTTGTGGTATAGACAGCCATAGCAGCAGGTGGTTGGGATGGGTGTGCAAAGTACAACTGTAGCTACTTAACCTCTGAAACGTCTCATGCTTCAATTTCCAAACAACAAAATACCTGCATAACCTAAATCTCTCTCCTTCTCCCCCAAGTGGGAAACCCAAAACTGCATGACTCCCTGCCTCTGTCTCTAGGGGATTTTTATTCCTCTTTCTAGTTTAATCACATCCCCTATTCATATCCTGGAACCTGAGGGCTAAATTAAAACTTAACCCAAACCAACACATTTATAAAGCAATAAGGAAAACTGGTGGCAGGAGAGGAAATAGGGCAGGACAGGGGAGGGAAAACCATATTAATACATAGGAAAACATATGCCTAACAGAGTGAGCAGATACACAAATTGGCTGAATGCTTAGTGGCCAAATGTTAAAATAAATACTTTGACAAGGCAAAACCAAAGCTAAATATTACCAGCATAGGATGGACTTCTTAGACATAAGAATCAATCTGAAATATTCTCAAAATGTTTAAATTATTGTTTTACATTTTAGTGACCCACCTGAAAGTTACTGAAGCCCAGAACATTCTAAGGCTCTGGGTTGCTCTCATGGTCACCATACTGCACATGAGGAATATTAAATTGACTATGGTTAGATTGCTTTGAACTCTGGTTGGAAAAGAAGTAAGACTGTTTCTTTCTAGCTCTGCCAAAGGTCTTTGATGGATGGGATATTACCACTATAGAGTAATGCTTTCCTTCTCTAATCACAATGGACTTATTTGTGACTCCTGGTCTTGAAGAGCAGTAGAACATGATAATGAATAGTCTTACAAACTGAAACTCTGTGCACTGTTTGGATAACCTGGCTGCATATTTTTAGAAGTAGAATTATGACTGTAGTAGGGATTCGTGCTCTTCTGTTCCTAATATTTTAGCATGCACTTTCAGCTTCAAACAATTACTTGAGAAAATTTTGCCCTTAAATATTGGAAGTAGAAATATTTTAGGGGAAAGTACAATTCATTGGACTCATGAGAACAAAATGTATTTTCGCCACCCACTTTCTTCTCTTCTTCATACTTTTTCTATTCTTTATTATTCATGTATCACAAACGACTGTCATGCTCCATGTGATGTTGGAGGGTTTTTTGCTTGTGAAATTTTGAGGTGGCAAAGTTGGTATTCTATTTTAAAATTAAAATGCGGCCTCATACAACGTGAAGAAATCTCTAATGGAGCTTCAAGCAAATAAGCTAAAACCATGGCCTAAACTTAATTAAATACAAAAAATTATATAAATCCTTAAAGGAAATCCATTTGCCTGCCATTATGCATCAGCCCATCATAGAAGAGTAACATGAGGAAGAGGGAGTGAAGACAGACATAAGACAGTGAGACAGATGTGGGAGTGGTAGACAGTCAGACATCTACCGATGGGCATCTAAATGTTGGGAAGCAATGGGGGGCTCCGCTTGCAGTTGAGACTAAGTGCTTCCTTAAATTTTGAGCCCTGAGCACCTTGCTTGCCTCTTCCTATGTTAGCTCTTCTGAATTTCCATCAATATACATGCAGCAAGGACATAAGTTGTGATACAATAGTCTTCTGTGGGGCTTGTTGCAGTGGGTCAAGGTGACCCTATAGCAGAGTTTAGGAATGTACTGTTGGAAAAGTGCATAGAACAAAGGACTTTGCAGAAATTCAGATAATGAGAAGGGAGAGTGAGCCAGTGCTCCCCAAGAGCCCTTTTTTCTCTCAGATTATTCCCTCTAGCAGCCCTTCATCCTCCTGCTCCAATATGGACTAGTCTCAAGCCACACGTAGAGTTGTCATTGTGTGACTTTCAACACCTTCTCTCCTGTGTCAGGTCCCTTCTAACCTGATCTCTTGGGTTTCTTCTTATTGGTGTACTACTAGGCTTTCTGAGAAAATGTGCATGGCAGTTTCCACCTTTTTTAAAAAGATTTTATTTATTTATTTATTTATTTATTTAAAGAGCTTGTGTGAGCTGGGGAGAGGCAGAAGGAGGGAGAGAGAGAATCCCAAGCAGACTCTGCATTGAGCATGGAGCCCCACTCAGGGTTTGATCTCACTACCCTGAGGTCATGACCTGAGCCAAAATCAAGAGTCAGACATTCAACTTACTGAGCCACTGAGGCACCCTGGCTGTCTCCTTTCTGAGACTTTATATGGCTGGAATGTTTTTATTTCATCATCAAATGTTATCGGTAATTTGGCTAGGAATAGAGCTCTGCATTGAAAATTATGTCTATACAGAATGTTGAAAGCAATGGTCTTCTGTTTCCAGTATGTGCTATTTCATATTTATTTCGCTGGGTAATCTGAAAATACAAATTAAAATATTTAAAGTTTTCTCGTAAATCCCTCTTCGAAAAAGTTGTTTGTTTAGGTCTCTGTTTTTTATGTTGGAGACAAAATAAATACTTGTTGATCCCTCAATATTCATTTACAATAAAGAATGAGGCATTAAAAATCTGACTGATTTCCTCTGTTCCAGCCACAGTGCAGGAATGACCAAGTGTATTCTTTAACTTAAAAACATATACAAATGTTCATAGCACTTTATTTTTAATACCTCAAATGCCCATCAATCAGTCAATGGATAAACAAAATGAAGTATATCTGTATAATAATGTAAGAGAACCCTACTCTAAGATATAACAAAGCAAATTATTAATATATGCAACAAATTTGATGACTCAAAATAATTATGGTAGATGAAAGAAGTGAGACTGAAAAAAATACATATTATGTGATTCCATATATATAAAATTCTAGAAAGTACAAATTAATTTGGTGGGAATTTGGGGGAAGAAATAGGAAATAAATCTGTAGTTTTGATTCATGTTTGATTAGTCCTTCTATAACATCCCTGCTCCTGGTCTTCTCCACCTGGTCCACATTCTAGTTTTAGAAATATTTCTTTTTTTTTTTTTAAGATTTTATTTATTTATTTGACAGAGAGAGAGAGAGAGATAGCACAAGTAGGGGAAGCTGCAGGCAAAGGAAAGGGAGAAGCAGGCTCTCTGCTGAATAAGGAGCCCAAAGTGGGGCTGGATCCCAGGACCCTGGTATCATGAACTGAGCTGAAGGCAGACATGTAAAAGACTGAGCCACCCCTAGAAACCTTTCTAAACTGTGGTATGCCTGGGTAGCTCAGTCGGTGAAGCATCTGCCTTTGGCTCACATCATGATCCCTGGGTCCTGGGATTGAGTCCGACAGCAGGCTTCTTGCTCAGCAGGGAGCCTGCTTCTCCCTCTGCCCCCTCCTTCTCCCTCTGCCTCCTGCTTCTCCCTCTGCCTGCTGCTTCCCCTGCTTGTGTGCTCTGGAGTGTGTTCTCTCTCTCTCTGATAAATATACAAAATTTAAAAAAAAAAAGAAATCTTTCTAAATTGCAAATCTTACCATGATTATCATCTGCTTAAATCTATTTGTTTTTGTTATGTAAGAGTAATAGTGAGTTACCCTAAGACCTAAAATAAGAGTTAAACTCCACATGGAATGGAGGCGATTAGCAATTTGTCTTAAGATCCTATTATGTTGCTGGCAACCCTCTCAGGTCCCCTCCCTCTTCAGGAGCTTTGTACTATCGCTCAATAAACTTTGCTTTATTATGCCTCAATAAACCTTGCTTTGTTGCCCACCAAAAAAAAAAAAAAAAAAAAAAAAAAAAAATTCCTAATATGTTGCCCTGAAAGGAAGAATGAGCCCATCATCCCAGCATTCCCACCTGTGGAAAATCACAGGTGCAGAAAGCCACCATCGCTAATAGACATGTGTTGTATCCCTGGATGTACTGCAGATGAAAAGGTGATTAAGAACGACTGTTTAAAGAGATTTGTGCAGAAGGGCGAGGAATGGTGCCAAGAAGAGGTGAACAGAGGAAACATGTCAGTAATGAGCTTGTTTTTTCACCTGACATGGCATAGCTGGACAGAGTGAGGTTTCTCATTTAGGAAGAGTGAAGGGTCATAACAATGATTGTGATGTTCACCGAGATGTGCTACCAGAGATAGCCCTCAGCTCATCAGTTCTTCCAGAACTACCTGAGCTGCATAGAGAAAGGGCATGTCCCTTCTTGGGGAGCCCAGATCCAATAAATGACTGATGAAGGGGGTCTTATCCTGGACTGTTATGACAAAGGCCATAGACTGAGAGGCTTACACAACAGACATTTATTTTCTCACACTTCTGGAAGTTGGAAGTCCAAGATCAGTGGGCTACCATGGTCAGGTTCTCAGGGAGAGCTCTGATCTTGAGTTGTGCACGACTGACTTCTCGTCGTATCCTTACAGGGGTAGGAAAGAGAGAGCTGTGGTCTTGTCTCCCTGTTACAAGGACACACTAATCCCATCATGGGGTCCACCCTCATGACGACATCTAACCCTAGTTACCTGCCAAAGGCCTCAACTCCAAACCCCATATGCTGGTGGTTGGCTTCCACATACGAATTTGGGGAGGACAAAATATTCAGTCCATAACAGAGGGGAAAGAAGGACTGGCCATAGCAGCCCTATTTGGGACAATCCTGAAGGGCCATTCTAGCCTCAGAGCTCACCACAGAACTGGCTGAGGTTGTTGTTGCTCTACTCATCCTGCTTCCCTCCTCAAGATTCCTCAATAGACAAGATGGCAGGGAAACTCCTCAAGCTGGCCCGGATTGGGGGGGGGGTGCCTTCCTGTGGAACATTAACTTAGAACTGTTTTGCAATTTACAAGTAGCTTTTTTTTTTTAAGCTTTTTAAAATTTACTTGCCAGAGAGAGAGGCGGGGGGTTCGGGGGGTGCACAATTAGGGGGAGCAGCAGGCAGAAGGAGAAGCAGGCTCCCCGCTGAGCAAGAGGCCTGACACAGGACTTGATCACCCAACTCCGGGATCATGACCTGAGCTGAAGGTAGACACTTAACCAGTTGAGCCATCCAGGCGCCCTACAAGCAGCTTTTGACCACATGTTCCCATTATCTCCTCTAGTCCTCATGAACAACATGGTGAGGTATCACTATTTTCCTGCTTTCAGGATAAGGAAACTGAGGGTCAGAGAGAATACTTGCCTAGGCCCTATGTTAGAAACAGGGCTGGAATATAAGTGTGGTTTCCTGACTCTGACTTTAGCAGGGTGAGTAGCTCAGGAAAAAAAAAAAAAAAGAAAGAAAGAGGGGTGCCTGGGTGGCTCAGTGGGTTAAAGCCTCTGCCTTCAGCTCAGGTCATGATCTCAGTGGCCTGGGATTGAGCCCCATGTCAGCACTGCTCAGCGGGGAGCCTGCTTCCTCCTCTCTCTCTCTCTGCCTGCCTCTCTGCCTACTCGTGATCTCTGTCTGTCAAATAAATAAAATCTTAAAAAAAAAAAGAAAGAAAGAAAGAAAGAAAAAGAAACTATAAAACAAGCCTTTGTCGCATACCAGATCAGAGAATTTGGTACCCACAGCCTAACTACTCATGCTATTTCCTTTTTCTTTCTTTTTTTTTTAAGATTTTATTTATTTATTTGAGAGAAGGGGGGGCAAGCAGGGGAGGAAGAGGGACCAGCAGACTCAGTGCTGAGCACAGAGCCCCATGCAGCCAGATCTCATGACCCCGAGATCATGACCTGAGCCGAAAGCAAGATGGGGACGCTTATTGCATTGATCCAGCCGGGTGCCCCACTTGTGCTATTTTCTGTAACAAAGCTGCCCTGTTACTTATGAGCATATATTCATTTAGATACCAACACGTTCACAGGTTACACTCCAAGGCCAAAGGCACTCAAAACATTAAAGAGACCAGCAGAATCTTAAAATGTGGGCTCTCCTAACGAGTTTTCAGGTTTTTTTTCCCCTCCGGGAAAGTAACAGACGAAACTGCTGTAATTCTTTCCAAGCAATATGGCACCTAGGACATAGAGATGCCAATAGTCTCCTTAGCAACCATGAGTTGCTGGAAGATGAAATCCTGATCTCTATTCACGCTGCAGATCACATGGGGTCAGGTGCTGTTTATCTCTCTAACAGAAACCACGAGTCACTGGGATTTTAATTGCATCCTTAAGATCAGTAAGAAAAGTAAATGGGAGAAATGAGAGCCGTTACTAAGGAGCATGTAGTGAACATAAAACATTCGGTTAGCTCCTTTGAAGCATGTACTTTTGTAAAGTACGCTCCAGAAGCCATTGCTTTTACAGACACACACACACACACGCACACACGCACACACTCTTTAGGGCTTCAAACACTGCCTTCTCTTCATTAAAATTCTAAACTCACAAACCAAGCTCATTATGTGAATGTTTGGTTTGGGAGGATTTTTCCAGTGACATAGCCACTTGGCCATTACGCGCTTGCCTCACCCGTTAACAGTCTTGCCTCCCCCAAAGACCATCATATTGAGCAGCCCTACCGTCGAACTGAAGCTAAAGGAGATAAATCAATGTTATCTCTTTTCATGAAAATAGCCTTGCTGAGGTAGCAGGTGGTGTCTGGTCCTATAACCAACTGCTGAGTCTTTGACAGATGGGGTCTCAATTACATTCGCTGTTGTCTTTCCGAACTCAATTTCATGTATTTATTTAATAAATATTTATCAATGTGTTCTTGATATTTCTATGTATCAGGCCCTCATTAAGACTTAAAAGTACTATACACAGTGGCATAATTTGTCTGACACAATTTCTCCACCAACAAATCAGGGGAGCCGCGTTATTTAATCACATTTATGGAAATTTACAGGACGAAAGCTGTTACAGCAGAGTAGTACCCTGTTTCTCATATGCGTAATAGGAGGAATACTATTTGCGAGGGTCCAAAAAAGAGTGATTTTATAAAGTTGACAAAGTATCTTGTCTCACAAGTCAATTTTTTCCTTCAACCTTTAAAAAGAGTTGCTTCGGAAATATGACCTCTGAGGGAAACGAAATGACATTTAAAAATAATAGCTCTTTCTTTACTGGCTGCTAAAGGAAGGAGCTAGACCAAAGGCAGGCAGGCAGCCTGAGTCACCTGGGACCACTGAAAGGAACAGGAGGGTTAGTCCCCAAGGTATATAGTACTTCTCTCTTTCATCTTTCTTTTCCTTTGATATGTTATTTTATTTTCTTTTGTCCTGCCTAAGTTCCTATTAATGAAAACTTTTAAAAACATTTATATATTAATTTATTTATTTGAGAGAGTGAGCAAGAGAGAGATCATGCATGGGGGGTTGGGTCAAAGAGGGAGGGAGAAGCAGACTCCCCACTGAGCAGGGAGAGCAGGAAGCCCCAAGCAAGGTGGGGCTTGATCCCAGGATGCTGGGATCATGACCTGAGCTGAAGGCAGACATTTAACCGACTGAGATAACCAGGCACCCCCTTATTAATGGAATTTAAGAGATAAAAATCTTTCCAGCTCCATGGCTGGTGGCAAATATCGTTTTAGATGAACCTCTGCCTCTTTTTCTAGCACGCCCTGTGGGTTATTGTTAGAGATGCAACATTGGAAGACACAATAGTAGGCGCTTGACATGCTGTCAGAATCTTGCTGTTTCCAAAATACTGTGCAATTTCCCAGGGAGTTGTGGAGCAATTTTGAAAGTCAAGTCAGAGAACCCTGGAATCTTTATGCAGGCAATTTGTACCGAGCTGTCAGTGTGAGCAGTGGATGTTTTAATGTATGTGCACATACTTCTCCCATTTTAGGTAAGTGAAGTTCTGATCTTAAGGGAATTCTGCGCCCCCCCTTCCTCTGGCACCTGCCTTCCTATCAAAAGTTGAATGACTCTGTAACTACTATCGTGTAATGGCAGCAAAAAGCCAGAGAACAATAACTCTACCTGTCAAGGAATTATGTATAAAAAATACAAAACTTGAGAGTTGGAAGGGAATTTAAAGTGTCTGATCTGCCTTGTTCACTGCTCTATTCACAGTGCAATGAATATTCAAGGACTCTTTATTGAATAACTGAAGGTATGAATTAATCACCCCCATTCTCAAAGTTTCATGTGCATATGAATCACCCGGAGATGTTGTTCAAGTGCAAACTCTGATTCAGTAGGTCTAGGGTAGGGCTCTAAATTCTACATTTCTTTTTTTTTTTTTAAGATTTTATATCTAAGTGATTCCACAACATGGGGCTCGAAACTGCTCTACCAACTGAGCGAGCCAGGCGCCCGTCCCAAGTTCCGCCTTTCTAACAAAACTCGGAATTGATGTGATATTGTTCTTTGGAGGAATACTTTGAATAGCAAGATTCTAAACCCTCAATTTCAAACTTCCCATTGGTATGTCCGTCTTAAAACATACACCACTGAATTTTCCTGCAGTAGCAGCTGTTTTGTTTTATTCCTTAGACTGGCAATGCAAAAACTGGATTGTGTTATAATTGACCCGGTTGCATTACAATTGAGTATTTGGGGGGACTGGATATTAAGTAAACAGACTTATCTGGTTGCTAAGGGCATGGTTAAAAGGAGAGCTTTTCATCTGCCTCCATTCATGAAGATGTCATTTTTTTCGTATATGACAAAATTATGGCTGATTTTGTTTCTCAAGGTGCATAGGACTCAAGGAGGCAAGCTTCTTTTCCCAGATGCTATCTCATTCACCTTTTGAGGGTTGAGAAGAGATTTTGAAGGAGCATGGAGCTGAAGGCTGTTTTTGCAGACACTAATATGCCTGCACGTTGAGAAGAGGAGCCTGGATTAGTTATCTATGGCCTCCTGCCTCGGCTTTATGGTGTCTGGGACCTCAGCTGGAGGATTCAAAGACCAGAAGGCTGAAACCATCTCAGTGCTTGACCGAGGCAGGAGGCACTGTTTCCAAGGGGGCTCCCTCAGTAGCTGACTGCTTGGTACTGCTCACCTGTGCCTCCTAATACACGAACATCTCTACCCAAGGACATTGCCACCCGCCTGCTGCGGAATGGGCATGGTGCTTAGCTCCGTCCAGAATAAGTGAGCTGACAAGCACAAACGTAGACCTTCCCCCTGTTTCTTGAGCTTGCTGACAAGGCAGACCCTCCAACACAATCCTTCAAGTTCCCATTCTCTGTCTCATGTTTGATTCCCTAAAATTAGAACGGCTTTGTCCCCCTGTTTACCAGCTCACCATAGAAAAACTTTTCCTCTTCAGATAACTGACTGAGACTTCTTCTGCTGGCAAGAAACCCAAACTCTAAATCTGTAACTCATTATCCCTCCCTATAAAAGTCTAGGATAAAAACCATCCTGCTGAGACACTCTGATCTCAGATTTAGGGTGCTTTCCCTATTGAATAGCCTGAACAAAATAATGTGTGTGTGTGTGTGTGTGTGTGCGCGCGCGTGTGTGTGTGTGTGTGTGTGTGTGTGAGAGAGAGAGAGAGAGAGAGAGAGAGGAGGAGGGGGAGGAAGAGGGAGGGAGGGAGAAACAGGTGGAAAGCTATTCTTGTTATGCACTAGCCATGGTAATCATATAACCACATTCTATTTGTTTGAAGTGAGTCAGTAAGTGTAGCCTATGTCCTATGTGGAGGAGAGGGGTACTGGGCTTAGCATTTTGAAGATTTTGAAGGAAACAGTATCAAAGAATTGGAATATGAGAAAGAAAAAGAGATAAAGAAGGAAAGAAAGATTCTAAAACCACCCCAGAGTTATAGCCAATGGCACCAGTGGGAGATGTCTAAGAAGATAGGCAGTAACTCACACCCTTGTTCAGGTATTTTCTCAATGTAAGTTTTATAGTTTTAATTTTTCTTGCCTGGTGGAATTTAAATATCACATAGAAAGTTCATCAAGATTCAAATAGTACTATAGCAGGTGAAACATATTGGCTTCAGTCTGCCTGACTGGATTGGTTACATCTGTCAGGATATGGAGAGGAATTTTTATCCTAGCATTCCTCTTCCCACCACCTGCCAATCACACCACCACAACTCATATAGAAAGTCAGCACTGTTAAGCGCACTTTGTAAATCCTCCTTGACCCACACTTTATGCTGAAAAGAGAGGGGCTTTAGTCATTGAAGGAAGAGATTCTTGGAATAAAGCTTCATATAGTGAACTAACATAATGAAGACGCTGAGTCAAAAGATTTGCAGTAATTGCTTCATTTATAAGATGTCAGAAGAAGAGAAAAATCTATCAAAAACAAATTCACATTAGAATTAAATAAAAAATGCCCAATTATAACTCTTATAATACTAATAGTCAATTCTTCCTCTGGGTTCTTAACAGCTATTGGATTCATGATTTACAAAGAGGCTGCTTGACCCCAGGGAAAGCAATTAACATCCCTTTCACCACAAGGCATTCGTTGCTCAAGGTTTCTGAAAGCTGGGAAAATTGTAAAAGAATCAATAAAATAAAATCGATTTTAAAGTGTGATTTACATAATACTTTTTAGATTCAGGCAATATGAAAAATTCTGATTATCTTAGTAATGAGGGGGTACATAGGAATAAAAGCATATACAATGAAAAGTAACTGCTAAGGGTTTTCTCCCCAGCCACAGTTAAATCTGAGCCTTGAAGCCAGAAAAACAGATAACAATGGAGCAGAAATATCTGTCCAACCACTGTCTCCTCTCAGAAGTCATTCCATCTTGATCAGTTCTGTCCTCTGAAGTCTAGCTTGTTTACTAGTCCCGAGGAATTATAGAGATGTGTCCACATGGGTCAGCTAGTTACAGAGCAAAGACCCAGTCTTATTTATCCCCACACAGAGCTGAAACTGTGTGCACACTGAACAGGTTTACTTGGCACTTAATTCTCTTAGTTTAACAATCATGGAAGAAAGATGGCGCCTTTCTCTCTGGATACTTGACAGGCAAACGCTGTAGAAATCCATTATCTCTAGGAGTAAAAACAATTAGGCAATCAGCCAGTTGCAAATCTGGGGGCTCCAGTTTTAATGGGCCATGCAGGCTCTTCCTGATGGGTGATCAATGGACGTTGTAGGGAAAATGAAAAAGAACTATGGCTTTGGGTTTGAGGGACGAAGAGGAGATAGCCTGGGTATCAGAGAATTGCAGGTGGATTACAAGCTGCTCTCCCTGAGGTACTCAGAGGTAGAGAGAGATTGAGCACAAGCAGTGGGGGAAGCAGGCAGAGGGAAAGGGAGAAGCAGGCTCCCTGTTGAGCAGGGCTTCCTGCTGAGCGGGGAGCCTGCTTCTCTCTCTGCCTGCTGCACCCCCTGTTTGAGCTTGTTCTCTCTCTCTCTGCCAAATTAATTAATTAATTAATTAAGATTATTTATTTATTTATTTGGCAGATAGAGAGAGAGTGAGAGACGGAACACAAGCAGGGGGAGTGGAAGAGGGAGAAGCAGGCTTCCTGCTGAGCAGGGAGCCCCATGTAGGACTCGATTCCAAGACCCTGGGATCATGTCCTGAACCAAAAGCTGATGTTTAACCAACTGAACCACCCAGATTCCCAATAAATAAAATCTTAAAAAAAAAAAAAAAAAAACTGCAGTAAAGGGATGCCTGGATGGGTCAGTCGGTTAGGCACCTGTCTTTAGCTGAGGCCATGATCCCAGCCAGGGTCCTGGGATGGAGCCTCTCATTGGGCTTCCTGCTCAGCAGGGAGTCTGCTTCTTCCTCTCCTGCTCCCCCTGCTTGTCCTCTCCCTCTATCTGTCTCTGACAAATAAATAAATAAAATCTTTAACCCACTGAGCCACTCAGGTGCCCCAATAAAGAAAATCTTTTTAAAAATTGCAGTAGAATATACATGACACAAAATTTACCATCTTAACCATTTTCATGTGCACAATTCAGTGACATTAAGTTCATTCACATTATTGTCAGCTATCATCATCCATCTCCAGAATTCTTTCACCTTGCAAAATAGATACTCTGTACTCATTAAATAGTAACTCGTCATTCTCTCCTCCTTTCACTCCTGGCAACCACCATTTTACCTTTTTTTTTCTACCGTGTTTTATGACGTCAACTACTCTAAATACTTCATATAAAGGAATTGCACATATTTGCCCTTTTGTGACTGGTTTATCTTCCTTGCCATAATGTCCTCAAGGTTCAACCATGTTGTAGCATATGACAGAATTTCCTTCCTTTTTAAAGCTGTCTAATATTCCAGAGTGTGTGTGTGTGTGTGTGTGTGTGTGTGTGTGTGTATTTGTGTATTTATTTATTCTGTCTTCCTCCCATGGACACTTCTGTTGCTCCCACATTTTGGCTATTGTGAATAATGTAGCTATGAGAAAAAATATATTTAAGCTCTGGTTGAAATGATATATAATCTTTTTCCCCCTTTCCCTTTTCCTGTTGGTTAGAACAGGCAGACATTGTGGTCCACCATGTGTAGAAAAGGTCAACACCCCAGAAATAGTGAAATAGTAAGATGGAAGAACCCTTGGCCCCCAGCTACTTCATGGAACAGAGTCAACTCAGCTTTTTACATGGGGGAGAACTAAAAACTATGCTGGCAAAGAAGCTAGAGCTCTCCTCACAGAAAGGAGCCTTAAACTGAATTGTCTCCACTCCACCCATTGATGGGGGAGGCATGTGCTTTCTTTAGATAAAATTGTCACCAAACCCTGCCTGTGAAAACCCTGCCCATAATGTTTATGGGTTGAGGGTAGGAAGTCTGATGCATCAATATGGAAGCCCCTAGATTTTGCTCTTAGCAGGAATGTAGACATAATTCCTCATTGATATTCAGCACATGTGGCTTCTCTGGCTTTGAAATCTGAACACCAGTGAGGGTCCATCTGTTTAATATGGCGTTTTAGGACTTACTGTTATTTGTGATTTTTGTCTGAGTACTCTGACCAAGTATTTCAGCACTATATCTTAACCACAACTTTATTTAATATATAAAGTATGATACCAAAGTCTTGGTAAACCTATCTGAAGACAAATTGGATTTCATTGGAGCAATGACAAATTAAATTTTCTCATGCTTTATTTAACACTTGAGTGCCAGAGTGATTCCCTAACAGACAATTAAATTGACTTACTGAGAATGAGGGTTTCTTGTAGGCCACAGCCCCCATATGTTACATCATACATGAGGCACTTAACACAAGCAATTCAACTGAATTATGTTATCTGTCAGACAAAATACACCCAGAGTCTTGTCTGAACTCCCAGAAGGAACAATGTTCCGTGTGTGCTCGCTTGTGTACTTTGTGTCCTGGTGCTGAGTTATCACTGGTCACATGGTCTATCCTGCTACACAGCAAGGAATCACAAAGGCCCATCAGTTCTACCTCTTGAATATATCAATGTGTGTCCTATTCATCTACTTCTCTTCATCTCTGTGCCACCTTCCTAATCCAAACAACTTTCCTCTTCCACTTGGATTAGTGCAATGATGTCTGAGTTAGGCTCCTGGTTTCCATTCTGGCCCCTTCCAATCCACTTTTTTCCATAGCAGTTAGAGGAATCTTTGTAAACATGTAAATCTAAGGGGTCCCTGGCTGGCTCCGTCAGGAAAACATGCAACTCTTGATCTCAAGAGTTGAGCCCTGTAATGGCTATGAGCCATCAAGTCTTGAGCCCTGGGATGGCTATAGAGATTATTTTAAAAATACAAACCTTAAGGGCGCCTGGGTGGCTCAGTGGGTTAAGCCTCTGCCTTCGGCTCAGGTCATGATCTCAGGGTCCTGGGATCGAGGCCTGCATCGGGCTCTCTGCTTAGCGGGGAGCCTGCTTTCTCCTCTCTCTCTCTCTATGCCTGCCTCTCTGCATACTTGTGATCTCTCTCTCTGTTTCAAATAAATAAATAAAATCTTAAAAAAAAAAATACAAACCTTAAAAAATGTCAATCTGACTATTCTGTATTCAAGCTTTAAAATTTTCCTGCAAGTTTGGGATGCCTGGGTGGGTCAGTTGGTTCAGCTCCCGACTCTTGGTTTTGGCTCAAGTCATGATCAGGGTGTGAGATCTAGACCCGTGTTGGGCTCCACACTCAGCACGGAATGTGCTTGAGATTCTCTCTCCCTCCCCTTTTACTCCTCCCCAGCTCTCTCTCTTTCAAATAAACAAATAAAATCTAAACAAACAAACTTTTCTGCAAGTTTATATTTGATCTAAACAAGGCGTCCAGGGTCTTGCATTGCCTGATCCCCCCCGTTCCCTCTCCAACTGCCTCCACACTCAACTGCTGAGCTCTGCCCATGGGCATCCTCTCTGTTCCACAGACAGAAACACACAGGTCCTTCTCCCACTAGGATTGCAGATGCCACTACCTTTTTCCAAAGCACTAAACGACTGAATACGTTAAACACCAAGCTAACAAATAATCCCAAATTCATCACTTCTGAACAATTTTACTGTTATCTGTGCCCTTGAGCTTATTTATGTCTCATAGATCCATATGGTGAGTACTGTACAGTGGCATGCTACTCTGCATTTCATCCAACTCTGCACTACAAATCAGGCAAACGCAACAAACCAGGGCTTTTTCTGGAGGTTAGGAGAAGACAGCTGTGAAACATTTACTAACATACAACCGCTACAGTAAATTCTTTTTGTGCTTCCTTTCAATTATTTGACCCAATATAATTAGTGCAGTTATCAAATAGTCTCCACAATATAGTGTTAAATCCTTTTGATTTGTTTTCTCATCTAGTCATATAAGAACTCTGTGAGGTAGGTATAATCACCCCATTTTATAAGCCAGGAAATAGATGTAGAGGTGATAAAATAAACAGGCAACTAGGCAACAAAACAATGACTTGAAAATATGTTTGACTTCAAAGCTCATGTTCAACAATATGGAAACTTTTTGGGGGGTATTTTTTTTTTAGATTATTTATTTATTTGTTTGACAGACAGAGATCACAAGTAGGCAGAGAGGCAGGCAGAGACAGAGGGGGAAGCAGGCTCCCCACTGAGCAGAGAGCCCGATGTGGCGGGCTCGATCCCAGGACCCTGGGATCATGACCTGAGCCAAAGGCAGACTTAACCCTCTGAGCCACCCAGGTGCCCCCTGGGGTATTTCTTTTTTATTGTGCATAACAGGGGAAACAAGGAATCTCCCAGGCAAGATGGGTATTCTGTGAAAGAGAGAACTGAGGAGGTAAAGGGAAGCACAGGGAGAATTTAGAGATGGGGTTTAGGAGCTCCTTGCTGGCTCAGTAGGTAGCCAGCAATTCGTTCTTGAGCCCTCCCTCCTTGGTTTGCATTTGTGCCTTAAAAGATTTAATAAGAACATGGCTTAGTCAATCATCTGGGAGAGTAGAAAACTTTGAAGTTATATTTTTGGGCACTGAACCCTCTGTGTCTGAATGATCAGTTTTATCTGTCAACTTGACTGAGCCTGTGGTTGCCTAGATACTTGGTCAAACATTATTCTGGGTGTGTCTGTCAGGGTGTTAGTGAATGGATTAACATTTGAATCAGTAGACTTTATAAAATAGACCGTCCTCTCCTGTGGGTGGGGCCTAATCCAATCCACTGAAAGCCTAAATTAAAAAAAAAAAAGTTCAGTAGAAGAGAATTCGCTTTTTCTGCCCGTCTTCAAGCTGGGACTTCAGACTCACACTAGAACTTACACCATTAGTTCTCTTGCCTCTGAGGCGTTGGGCCTCAGACTGAAGTGTGCCATAGGCTCTCCTGGTCTCCAGTTTACCAACTGCAGGTCTTAGAACTAACTTTCAGTCTCCATAATAATCACATGAGTCAAGTTCTTCTAGTAGGTCTCTATCCTTGTCTCTCTATATAATTTAAATTAAATCTCAAGCCCAAGAAGGAGTCACTTTGCCAGGCCAAGTTCTTAAACTGGGACTGAGTATGTAACCTAATTGCAGTTTCAACCCCCCTCAGAAATGTAATTTTAACTGTTCAGTCAGGGATTATTTGGTTGGCACCTATGGAGTCATCTGTCACGTGAGCCCTCTCACAAAGCCCTCTCACAAAGTCCACCTAATAAGGCCTCCTGCCCTTCTCCTTAAGGGAAGCAGCTGTCCAGGAACGATTCTTTTTTTCTTTTGCTAATAACTGCCTTGCTCTACCCTTTTATTTATTTATTTGACAGAGAGAGCGAGACAGGAACAGGAACACAAGCAGGAGGTGGGAGAGGGAGAAGCAGGCTCCACGCTGAGCAGGGAGCCCAGTGAGGGACTTGATCCCTAGACCCTGGGATCATGACCTGAGCCAAAGGCAGATGCTTAACTGACTGAGCCACCCAGGTGCCCCTGGAATTGCTCTCTAATTGGATTTAAAGATGCTAAAGACTCTAGAGTAGTAAGAGAACACAGAGTCCATTGTGTGACTGGGCCCTAGAGATACACAAAATACCGGCATCGACTATGCCTAATTGACCACTTATAAGAAGCAAGGACCTGGGTGACTGTGTATATGATACGCTCAAACATTTTTGGGAAACTAACAAATCCAATGAAATTGGCTGGTTGCTCCTAATGTTGCTGGACAGAACGGTGAAAGAAAAAGACAAGCTCAGGGATTTGAACTCCCAGCTCAAGCATGCATACAGGACCAGAAAGCTAAACCCAGAAAAGATAAAGAAGATAATGACCTTTATCTTCTGTAGCTGTGCGGCTGAGAGGGCTAGAAATCAAACACAGATACTCATTCTGGGACTGGCTGAATTAACCACACAGGTTGAACTCTCAGACGCAAAAGGTATATTTAAATGAGGGCATTGATTCAGAAAGGATGGGATCCTGTGTGTTTGGAATGGGGATGTGTGGGAAAACCCGGATGAGGATGGAGCTGGGAATGCAGAAGCCCTAGACTCTGAGGAATCTTTGCCAGTGGAAGTGGCCTTCCCACCCCCATGTAGAAGCAGCTTCCCCACCTCCAGGGATGTTGTCCCCTATATCCCCTAACCTCCTCTGAGAAGATTAAGGAAGACTTTGTGATAGCTTCCCATAAGGCAGTTGTCTTCCCCTGCAATGCTAATTCTCAGGACTCACCATTCACCACCTCTCTTTGCTCCTAGACCTATAACTAGATTCAAGTTCCAGCAGATCCCAAGGATGAGGTACAAAGTATGGACCCAGGAGAAGTGCACTATACTTCAAAAGAACTACTTAAGTTTTATTTATTTATTTATTTATTTTTAAGATTTTACTTATTTGAGAGAGAGACTTGGAGAGCATGAGTAGAAGGAGAGGTAGCGGGAGAGGGAGAAGCTGACTTCCAGCTGAGCAGGGCTCAGTCCCAAGACCCTTGGGTCATGACCTCAGTCAAAGGTAGATATTTAACTAACTGACTGAGTCACCCAGGTGCCCCAGTTTTATGATTTATACAAGTAGCAATCCAGGGAACATGTGTGTTTGAGAATGGATATTAAGGGTGTGGGATCATGGTGGAAGGAACACAAAAAGGAACACAAAGTAGGATTAGGCCAAAATTATTGCTATCTGGCATATAATGAGCCCTCAGGAAGGTGAAAAACCTAGCTGAGATCTAATATTTTTTCAGTTTCCAGAGTAAATCTGTGACTCCGGTTCACCGCATTAGTTAGGCAGTAGTTAGGTTCTAACTGGATGTCTGCGTTTCAGGATTTTTCTTTAGCACTGCTGCTCTTGGTCATGCCACTTCGAAGAATGAAGGGGTAGACCCGACAAAAAGTGGTGGGCAGCAGAGCGGTTTATTGGGCCAAAAGTACAGAGCCAAAGTACAGAGCTCCTGAAGAGGCAGGGGACCCAAGGGGCTTGCCATTTTGGTATTTAAATCCAGGGGTTTTTAGGAGATGATGAGTGGGCTGTCTTAATCTGATTAACCCTCCAGGAACCTGTCACCCAATCAGGTTTTGTCCACATACTCATCTATGTAACAGATAGTTGTGAACATAGGGAAGAGTGGAGGGCTCCTTCCAGCATGGTGTAGAATAACAGGATGGGATCTTTTTCCTTTTAAGGGTAGTTTCCTCTTCTAGGACGGGAGCCCTTTGCTCCTGTCTGCCTTTCTTTGACTCTCCGTCCCTAGCTGGAGGCCAGCAAAGGGAGAGTCGGGGTCAGCTATCAGGAAAATCAGATACCTGTCCGGACAGCACTGTCAAACAAAGCTACAAGAAGTTGGATCGAATCAGATAGGCCCAAGACGAAGAAGGCCAAAGACCCTGATCAAGTAAGGGAGAAAAAGCATGAAACCACGCTCCCAAAGAAATCCAGTCCCCAAATAATAAATATTCCATCCTCTTGTTAGTGACTACCAATCAAGGATAGAACCCCAAACCCCAGGCCACACAGCTCTCCCTTGAGCTTGCCCACTCTCACATCATCACTTTAATTAAACTCTTCACCTGCACCGCTTAACAACTGCGTCTGGTCCGTCCTTGATTTCTTTCTTTTGGGGAGACTAAGCTCCTCCAGCAACATCCTGGGGACAGGCAGGGTGAAGGCCTCAAGGCCTGGGGGTCTCCCCACTTCACCTGGAACAGCAGAGACATTGTCCATTTCTCTCACAGCTCATATGCATTCCTCCTCAAGCTGGGAGTTTGAAAAGGACAGATGAAAGTTTGTTCTTCGTTCAACACTATATGAGGATGGGGTGCTAAATAGTTTTTTCTTCTTCCCTATGTATGTATGTATGTAGTAAGCTTTATGCCCAATATGGGGCTTGAACTCAGGACCTGGAGATCAAGAGTCACATGCTCTACTGATTGAGCCAGGCGGGCACACCACCCTATGTAATCACTTTAAAAACTTGCCCTTTTCTTTTTCTTCTCTAGCCATTTCTTCTTTACCCATTTGTCCTCTCTCATTCCATGTATACACACACCCACACTCATTTTAAGTCTTCCCATGACCAAAGATCAAAGGTCTTTTTTCTTTTTTAAAAAATTTATTTGAGAGAGAGCGTGCGCAAGATAAAGCACAAGCTGGGTTGGGGGAGAGGCAGAGAGAGAAGGAGACTACCTGCAGAGCAGCAAACCCAATGCAGGGCTGGATCCCAGGACCCTGGGATCATGATCTGAGCCTAAGGCAGACACTTAACCGACTGAGCCACCCAGGCACCCTTAATTCTTTAAAGTCCATTACTAGGGTGCTCCAGGCTACATTATTTCCCTTTCCTTAAGGTCTCGTATTTCATTTTATTCCTTCTGTTTGATCAAAGCTCAAAGAAGCTCTCTTCACCCTTTATATGTTTTAAGGCCTTTTTGTAAGCTGTGACCCAAGAATGTAACCTTCCTTTTCAACCCATGCCTGGTCTCCCATCTTTCCTATTAGTTTTCTCAGCTGATCACAGAAACCTGACTTTTTCTAGCTCTATGCTGCGCAGGCATGGATTTTCCTGGATTAAGTGCATCATAGTAATGTTTGATTCAATACCATTCTTACATTTTGCTCTTTGTTTCTCTTTCAGCAAATGTTCATTCCGCTAAAGTCCATTGAAATCTGACAATGTGTCAAGTACTGTGCTAGCTGTTGTGGATACAAAATGAATAAAACACTGTTTCCACCTAGGAGGAGCTCTAGAAAGCAAAGGCAGCATGTAAACATGTATACAGTAGCGCAGGGTGATAAGTATCACACTGTGATGTGAAGAAAAACCAACTTCCTCTGGGGAATTTAATAAAAGGTTTCCTAGGAAGTGACATTTCCGTAAGTCTTGAAACCCAAGTAGGAATTTGCCAATCAGAGGACAGGGATGAGAAGGAGAGTAAGGGGGGAATACGGCATCCATCTATGAGTAAAGGGTATCCAGTGTGCAGAGGCTCTGAAATAATTTAGGGCGAAGATCCCGATGTGTTTGGGGGAGGTCTGACAGTTCCGTGTGGTTCCATGTGTAGATTGAGCGGCAGGGATCATATTGAGAGGGCCTTCGAAGAGAAAATTGAATTTAATGCTAGAGGCAAGAAGACAAAGAGGAAACTGTTTAAGCCGGGGGAATTTAACGATCAGGTTTGTCTTACAGCTCTACTGTCCTTGATCTAATTATATAGACTCCGCGTTTGTGTTTTGGAGTCTGAAAGGAGTGCGCTCTGCTTGTTTAATTGGAAGTGCTCAGGATAGCCTGTCACCTGAGACACTTTTTTTTTTTTCCTGGTCTACAAACAGCATGTTTTTAGTATTCCCAGGGCTACACTGTTTGATCCCGGCGCCCATGTGTGCTAAAATTCACTTACTCTTTTTATTATTCCCACCCTGTCCTCAAAAATGTTGCTTCTCTCTTGGCCAGGGTTGGACACATACTGACAGCTTTTGTGTTTTTGAACCCCATTTTTCTGTTTTGACGCTGCCTGTCTTCACTTATGCTGACCTGGTCTTTAAATGTATCGTGGACATTTTGTTTTCATCCTACCCTATGACATTTTGTTTTCATCCTACCCTATGTCTTGATCACTCTGACACAACCAGCTACAATAACCACGCCCACTCAAGGAAGGGCTGAACTAGGAGGTTTGTCCGGCCCGGCGTGCCGTCCCGACGGTGGCAGCGCGCAGGCGCAGTCCCGCCTCCCAGCGGCGTGTTTCTCTTTCCGGGAATCCCTGTATCTTGGCGGGTGGACGCGGTTTCTTCCTATTTCGCCTCTGACAGAGGCACACAGTGTTCTCCGGTCCTTTGCACCGCAGGCCCCCAGCTCCCGAGCAGCTGCTCCGGTCCGCTCGCTTCCACCGCAACAGACCCATGGCGGAACGTGGGGAGCTCGATCTGACCGGCGCCAAACAGAACACCGGAGTGTGGCTGGTCAAGGTGTGTTCGTGCGGCTCCGGCTTGCGCTCCTTTTACTTAAAATAGTTTAAGTGACTTGAAACTGTTCCACTCCGTAAGCCTTTGAAAGTTCTCTATGGCTGTCTCGTTAGAGCTACACATATCTTCAGAGGCAGGAGTCGTGCAGATTAGTTTGCAGGTGAGGCAGTTAGTTGAGGGACGCAGTCTTTGAGACAATTAAGAGTCCGAACCTGCCTGGAACGGATTCCTTTGCCCACCATGTGTGGTTTTTCTGGGGTCCAGTGCTGATGTTCTCCGACTTGAGTGGTGTACTTTACCCCAGATTGAAGAATATTTCCGCGTCTCCTTTTGGTGAAAGTGATTTCAGTCGTGAGTCTATATAAGGAAGTTGAGTATCTGCTACCTGTACAATCTTCTCGGCCAGAAAGTAGAACGGGTCCCTGTGTACCCTTAACGTGTTCTTTTAGGTTGATGGCTCTTATTGGAGTTCTCAGGATAGCTGAGAGAGCTCTGAACTCGGGGAAGGAGAGGCCATTGAACTGGAGTGTTCTTTTTAGAGTGGTTTTTTTTTTTTTTTTTTTTTTTTGGAAAGGCAGCAATCTTGATTAGCCCTGAGTGAGCACAGTATTTTGTGCTCTACTTTTTCATATCAAGGAGTGTTCTCTCTTAGGGGAGTTTCAGGAGACATATTTATGTTCAGAATGTGATTATGTCAGTCTTTGAACTAGGACGTTTGGTTTTTAAAAAAAAAATTTTTTTTTTAACTTATCACATGGCTGAGTTCTCAGTTAAATCTGGGAGGGCGCTTCCTGTCCACCTTTCTAAAAAAGGTCCCTTATGATCAGTTGCTGTCATGTCAAACTTGTATTATATTTTCAAAGCACTTGTTCCAGTCTAAAGTGATTGTTTGTTCATGTGTTTAGTGTTGGTTACCTCCTCCTCTCTAGTGTGGGTGCACTCACATTCTGTGAGAATGGGATCCTTGCCTGTCCCAACCAGAATTGTGTTTGACACATGATAATTGGTCACCAGATATGGAATGAATGAATGAATGATCTCTTATTTATTATTCTTCAACCCCAGCTTTACTCTCTGGCACTCATTTGACTTCTCAAGGCTATATCAGTATGACCTAACAGGCTAGGGTAAATTTCTCCTAAGGCATTTCTCCTGTTGGGTGCCAAATGGAGGAGAATCATTAAGGAGAATTCCTTTGCAGATTGAAAGAGCTTGAAAAAGTGGTGGAACTTGAGATGATGCATTAATTCTTGAAGCACAGTAAATGCTCAGTAAATATTGTTTGCCGTACACAGTTGGGTGGGTGGACAGAGGCATTAACATAGTATATTATGGAGAGTGGAAAAGAAATGGAAGACTGAAAATGCATTTTAACATGGTGTGTCCTGGAAAACAAAGGAGATTATTATGCTTAGAGCAGAGAGTTTGTGTAAAAAAAAAGTTTGGGACCATATACTCATATTATCATATTATGAAATGGGGATGGCTTAACTTTAGTCTGCATCAAGTGAGGGCTTTGAGTAAGGCAAGGATGCAGATAATTCAAGGGGGTAAAAAAGAAAGCTTGAGAGGAAGATAACCAGAGTCAAAATTGGAAAATTATCACAGCATCATAGGATGTGATAATGAAGTCTGGCAGGGAGGGGGTTAGGGAAACTTTTTCAGTGAAAGTTGTCAGGATTTGGTGACTGACTATGTGAGAATGTGAAAGAATATAACCTAAAATGAAGTTAAAAAATAAAATGAAGTTAAAAATTTTAGTGTTCTCTCATGTGTGGGTATTTGAAGACATTTTATCTCTTTGAAAAGAACTCAACCCGATGACTTGTTCTCGTTTTATAAAGGTAGTTGTTAGACTATTTACTGTTTACATTATCACTGTTTCTTCTTACCAGCTTGGCATAGAGTATATCTTCTTTTTCTAATCTTAAGTATTATCAGAAAGAACAACAAAAAAAGCACATGCTCACAGATAGATCTTTCCAGGGTTTGAAAGGACGTTCTTGCCAGTTCTTGTTCTTTGACAAATTTATCTCTGAAAGATGACAAGAATTGGTAGCAAATACTTTCTGCCCTAAAGTCCACTCCTGTTCTTTATTTGACAACTTTTGTTTCTGCTTCATTAGAGACCCAGTAGACTACGGGGTTTGATTTGCATAGCTGTCAGATAACTTGAACTTGTTTCATTTGCAGTGGACTTAGTATCCAGTGTGATTTTCATGCCCATACGGGAGCATATTTGGATTTTCATCTCTGAATTATAGGAACAAATTATAGGACATCAAATTGTAATAGTCAATTTTTGGCTTTCTTTGCATGATATTAAACTATAACATATTAGAAAGTATGTCTTTGTTCTTATCCAGGCAGGATTTTTGAACAGAATTACATACTGATTTCATGTCTTTTCTCTATATGTTCGTCTTTCTCAGTGTAGGAGCACCTGGGTGGCTCAGTCAGATAAGCATATGCCTTTGGCTCAGGTCATGATCCAAATCCTGGGATCGAGCCCATGTCAGGCTCCTTGCTCAGTGGGGAGCCTGCATTGTCCCTCTGCCTGCAGCTCCTCTGGCTTTTGCTGTCTCTGTCAAATAAATAGATAAATAAATCTTTAAATAAAAAAAAATTTAGGGCGCCTGGGTGGCTTAGTGGGTTAAGCCGCTGCCTTCAGCTCAGGTCATGATCTCAGGGTCCTGGGATCGAGTCCCACATCGTGCTCTGCTCAGCAGGGAGCCTGCTTCCCTTCCTCTCTCTCTGCCTGCCTTTCTGCCTACTTGTTATCTCTCTCTGTCAAATAAATAAATAAAATTAAAAAAAAATTTTAAAAAGGAGACCATCCCCAGACCATCCTAAATTTCTCATTATAAATAATACTTTGAGTTCTGTTCTTTGAGGATCATTTGCTGCAAAATATGTAAATTTCTTCTTCTTTTTTTTTTTTTTTAAAGATTTTATTTATTTATTTGACAGAGAGAGATCACAAGTAGACAGAGAGGCAGGCAGAGAGAGAGAGAGAGAGAGGGAAGCAGGCTCCCTGCTGAGCAGAGAGCCCGATGCGGGACTCGATCCCAGGACCCTGAGATCATGACCTGAGCCGAAGGCAGCGGCTTAACCCACTGAGCCACCCAGGCGCCCCTGTAAATTTCTTCTTAAAGAATCTCAAAATTTATGGGCCATCTTGTACATATTGTATTAATTCCATCACTAGAAAGGTATAAAACAGGAGAAATACAGTAAGGTATAATATACATGTAAGATCGCTGAGCATTTGAGCAGGAAACTAGTTGTTTTTCTGGCTGGAACAGGGAAGATTTCATGGAGAAGCTGACATTTAAGAAGATCTTATGGAGTTGATTAGTTAGGAAAAAACTTCCCAGAAGGGCTGAGGAGAACTAGAGGGTTCAGAAAAGAGCAAATATAGAAGATTCTATCTCGGAATATCCAGTGCCTGTACTGTTCTGGCTTAATAAAATGCCATTTCTGAGGTTTTGAATACCTTAAATCTACAAGAGGATGATCCAAATAAGCTTTTTTAAAAAAATTATTTATTTATTTATTTGACAGAGAGATCACAAGTAGGCAGAGAGGCAGGCAGAGGGAGAAGCAGGCTCCCCGCTGAGCAGGGAGCCTGATATGGGACTCTGGGATCATGACCTGAGCCGAAGGCACACGCTTAACTGACTGAGTCACCCAGGTATCCCCAAGTGGAGGTATTAAGAAGGCCTGAATAGGTCTAAGCAGCAGCTTTCTAGCCAGCAGAAAGTTGTTTCTAACCCAGTCAGCTTTCCTCTTCTAGGCATTTTGACTAATGCTTGTTGGAGGAAAGGATCAAGAAAGACAAAAAAGGAACTTAGTTTTTGTATGTACCAAGTATTTTATACAAAGCAAACCTATGAAGTAGATACTAAATATCTGCATTTTCCAGATGATGAAATTGAGGCTTAGGGAGTTTATCTTACCCAAGTAAGGAACAGTGTTTCAAATTTAGGTCTGTTTGGCTACATAGCTCATGCCAAGAGTAGATGTCTTTTTTCCAGCTTAGGTCTCTTTCATGAGTTATCTCCCTGGGGAATAGAGGTGCATGAGGACTTCATTGCCTTCTTTGTTTCTTTGAGAGAGAGAGAAAGCACACTTGAGAGGGAGAGGCTGAAGGAGAGGGAGAAGTAGACTCTCTGATGAGCAGGGAGCCCAATGCGGGACTCAGCTCCAGGACCTGAGATGACATGAGTCGAAGGCAGATGTTTAACGACTGAGCTACCCAGGTGCTCCTGGGGACTTAATTTTTGTGACCTTGGATCTCGTCAATTCCATGTGGTGATCTTTAAGAAAACATGGGAGTAAAAGCTCCGTGTCACAGACTGGGCTTCTCAGGAAGCTGATTCTGAGATGATTAGGTTTAGATGATTAGGTAGTGTTCCCGGGATCATCACCTGTGGAAGGAAGAAGACTTAAACAGGATTGGTAAGTAGGTATGATGCAGTCTCACGGAAGGCTGAGGATGATTCCACAGGGAGTCTTCCAGGTGTCCTGATTTGGGGTGAGGTATACCCTATGTTGACCTGTCATTGTATGTGGTTTGCCCTAGAAAGAGTATGATCTTGGCCAGAAGGAAAAAGAAAAGGGACGCCTGGGTGGCTCAGTGGGTTGAGCCCCTGCCTTTGGCTGAGGTCACGATCTCAGGGTCCTGGAATCCAGCCCGGCATCCGGCTCTCTGCTCAGCAGGGAGCCTGCTTCCCCCCCTCTCTGCCTGCCTCTCTGCCTACTTGTGATCTCTCTCTCTCTCTCTCTCTCAAATAAATAAATAAAATCTTAAAAAAAAAAAAAAAAAGGGAAGGAAGGAGCCAGTTCCCACATCACCTCTATTCAGCTAAGTCATTGCCGAAGAGAGGCTAACGGCAAAGGGCTCTCTGTGGCCACACTCCCAGCAGCTGGGAGAAAAAGGCCTTCAGTCCTAAAGGCGGACATGGATGTCACATCACAGTGTCCATTACAGTGCCCTTAATTTGCCTGTATTCCGGGAGAAACAGGGTTTGGAGACTAGTACTTAGGGAGCTAGATATTTGCTAAAGCAAAGTTGGCACAGAAGTTCAGGGGAGTAACATCTGTACATATCATCTTAGCACCGTAGCTTCAGAGTCGTGGTTGACCTTACTGCTCTGCCTGCCGTGTATGAACGGGTGTGTGGACTGATTCATCCCACAAGCTTTCAGTGACTGCCAGTCATTGTGCTAGACTCTGAGTATGTTACCGTGAGTCGAAACAGACGTGGCCCCGTCTTTGTGAACTGGGATTTATAGTCTACCGCGGGAGACAGGCATCCATTAAATGCTAGCTCTAACGAAAGCATTTACAGACTTCTCTCTCTGGACACTGAAGCCAGGAATAGTCTTCTGTCAGTGTGGATAATGAATTTGACATAGTCTAGAGGGTCAAGGGAAGTTTCTCTGCAGAAGTAATGCTTAAGTGAGTCATTTTCTGTTACTGTCTTTGGAAATCTGAGAAGACATCCCCTGTTGTACCTAATATCTTGTCTCCATCTGATCTTCTTTAGTGAATATGGAGACAGTGGAAACAACACATATCTCACAAGTGACATGTTCACATGAGTGTTTTGGGAAAATTTACTAAGAGTAGAATTCAGGTGTTCTTATAAAAAGTAATTATGTGAGGAGATGATGTTAATTAGCTTGACTGTAGTAACTATGTCACTATGTATATCACATCATCATGTTGTAAACCTTAAGTATATACAACTTTATTAAAAAATAAAACACTTCAATTAAAAATATCAGCCATTCAAAATAGTATTTTGGAGGCTTGCGACCATAAATGCTATTAGTTTTTCTTCCTCATTTCCCTCCCTTTTTTCAGACTTAATGCTAATGGACTGGAACTTCTGGGAAACTCACTTCCGAAAGCTCTTGGTATAGAGAGTTATATGTATATGATTGACATACCATCCTAAATGTATTCAGTTTTTCATTGAAAGAGTATAGTATTTTGGCAACCTTTTGAATTAAATAAGCTGGTAGGCTTCCCTGGGAATTTACAAGTTTATTATAATGATGATAATGTGGTATGAGTTCCAAACTTATTTTTATCAATCAACTTCTAGAGCATAGTCTTTTTTGGTAAGTTTTCAGTTGCTTGTATTAGGTACAACTTATTGTAGTGAATTTGATTCTTAAATTTGTTTCAGTGTATGATATAGACTTCACTTTGAACTTCTGGTTGTTTGATGGCTTAAATTGTCATCTCTAGTAGTTTGATCAGAGACTCTTTTGACTTGGTTAACGTAGTGAAGAAGTGTGATCTTCTCAAGAGTTCAGTGCTCCAGAATATTCTTGTCTCCTTTATCTTAATAGCATCTCCAGGAACTAGCAGTAAGTGGATGAAGGCAGACTGGAAAATGATGCTCTCCACTATTGGCATTTTCTTCCTTCCCCCTTGAGGTAGATCTCTGAAATAAGGTTTTTCTCTGAGAATGCAGTGAGGTTTATTAAAATTAAATTTTGTATCCTGGATGTATCCCAATAATGTCGTCATTGTTACTGCATTAACATTAGCTAATGTTTCCTCAGTCTCCAGTCGTTAAAATAACTGCTCCTGCTACGTGCCAGGTTATTCTAGATGTGCTAGGGATATGGCAGTAAACAAAACAGACAAAATACCCGCCTTTTGCAGCTTACGTTCTAATGGGGAAGGAGAATAGACAGTAAACTAACATATACATAGCCCATGGTAAGTGCTCTGAAGAAACATGAATCAGGTCAAATGTGTAGTAAGTAGCTGGGGATGCTGTTTTATTTTTATTTTATTTTATTTTTTTAAGATTTTATTTATTTATTTGACAGAGCAAGAGATACAAGCAGGCAGAGCAGCAGAGGGACAGGGAGAAGCAGGCTCTCCCTGCTGAGCAGGGAGCCCGATGTAGGGCTTGATCCCAGGACCCTGGGATCATGACCTGAGCCAAACGCAGTCTCTTAACCAGCTGAGCCACCCAGGCGCCCTGGGGATGCTCTTTTAAGTAGGATGGGGGAAGGCCCTCACTGATAAGGTGGTGTGTGATTAGAGACCTAAAGGAGGAGCACCTGGGTGGCTCAGTGGGTTAAAGCCTCTGCCTTCCGCTCAGATCATGATCCCAGCATCCTGGGATCAAGCCCCACATCGGGCTCTCTGCTCTGTGGAGAGCCTGCTTCCTCCTCTCTCTGCCTGCCTCTCTGCCTGCTTGTGATCTCTCTCTCTCTGTCAAATAAATAAATAAAATCTTAAAAAAAAAATACAAAATTCTTTCTAAAAAAAAAAAAAAAAAAAGACACCTAAAGGATATTATGGGGGTATGTGTTCCAGATATCTGGGGCGAAGAGTATTCCAGAAAGACAACAGCAATTCAAAGACCCTCAGATATGAGGTGCTGGGAATGTTCACAGAGTCAAATGAGTGAGAGAAAGTAGTGGGAGATGAGGCCATGGGCTAGCAGGGGGCTGAAACACGTAAGACATCATAGGATTTTTACTCGGAGTGACATGGAGAGGGAGTAGTCCTGGAGCAGCAACATGGCATGGTGATTATGGAGCTGGACTGCCTAGGTTAGAATCCTGGCTTCATCACTAGTAATTGTGAGACCTTAGGCAAATAACTTTTTGGTCTCATTTTTTTAGTCTGCAAAAATGGGAGAATAGTAGGGATGCCTGGGTGACTCGGTTGAACATCTGTCTCTTGGTTTCGGTTCAGTCATGATCTCCTGGTTGTGGGATCCAGCCCTGCATTGGGCTCTGTGCACAGTGCAGAGTCTGTTTTAGATTTTCTCTTCCTCTCTCAAATAAATAAAATCTTTAAAAAAACTGAGATAATAATAGAGTTGTTATGAGGATTAAGTGAAATAACGTTTGTAAAGTGATCAGAAAAGTACCTGGCTTGTAGTAAGCACTATGTAGATGTCTATGAAGTAAATTAAAAGGCTTTGAGCAGAATAGTATTAGTTGACTTCTTTTTTAAGATGATGACTCTGGCTGCGCTCTTGAGAATAAACTGGACGTGGACAAGAGTGGAAGTTAGGAAATCTGGAGGCTATTACAGTTATACAAAAGATGATCTGACGATTCACAGACCTGTACCCCTGGGGATAAAAATATATGTTTATAAAAAATAAAATAAAAAAAAAAAAGATGATGGTGGCTTGGGCTAGGATGGTAACCCTGGAATGGGTGAGAAGGGGCTGGAGTCCTGGTATAATTTGAAGTTGTTGCTCATAGGATATATCAGATGGTTAGATGTGGCATTGAGATAAAAGTAGCTATTCAGGGTAACTGCACAAAGTTTCAGACTGAGTACCTGGAAAAATGGAGTTGACTTTTACTGAGCTATGGAAAATTGTGGGAGGAACAGGTTACGAGGGAGAAATTAGAGTTCTGGTATGGATATTTTAAGTTTGAAATGTTCACTGAATATTCAGATGGAGAGCTTAAGTAGGCAATTGGATATATAAGTTGGAACTTAAGGGGAGTTGCTCTAAATTTTAAGGGGACTTGCTCTAAATTTGGGAGTTTTTATTATACAGTATTTAAAGTCATGAGACTGGATGAGAGTACATAAGATTGAGTGCAGTTAGAGGAGAGAAGAGGTCTGAAGACTGGAACCAGAACCTTCTGCAGGTGAGAGGCTGGGAAAATGAGAATCTAGATGTGTGGGGACCATACCGGAGAATCCAGAGAACTATGAGGAAAATCAAGAGAGATTGTGGTAACTTGAAGCCAAGTGAAGGAGTTGTTTGAAGGAGGAGGAAACAGTTCTCAAATATTGTTGATAGGTGTGGAAGATGAGACTGTACATTGGCTTGGCAGTGTGGAGATACTTGGTAACTAGGTCATCATTTTCAGTGGAGTGGTAGAGAGGAAGCCCTGTCTAGAATAAAACAAAATGGCAGAAGAGGAACTGTAGTCAGGCAGCAGGGACAGCTTTCAAAAAGCTTTACTGAGGGGCGCCTGGGTGGCTCAGTGGGTTAAGCCTCTGCCTTCCTCTCATGTCATAATCTTAGGGTCCTGGGATCGAGCCCCTCATCAGGCTCTCTGCTCAGCAGGAAGCCTGCTTCCCCCCTCTCTCTGTCTGCCTTTCTGCCTACTTGTGATCTTTGTCAATAAGTAAATTAAAAGAAAAAATCTTAAAAAAAAAAAAAACTTTGCTGAAAAGAGGTGGAAAAAAGGGGACAGTGTGTGGAAAGAGTTATAGACTCCTCTCTTACTAGGTATGTAACCTTGGGCAAATTTGCTAATTTTCCTGTGCCTCAGTTTACTCATTTGCAAACTGGAGGAAATAACAAGATTGTGTGAAGATAAAGTGGTTAATATATTTAAAACATTGGAAGAGTGCTTGTCACTTAATATATTAGTTATCTGTTCCTATATAACCACAGACTTAGAGGCTTAAAACAACATACATTTATTATTTCATGGTTTTGGTGGATCAGGAGCCCTGACATGGCTTAATTGGGTCTCTTGCTTCAGAGTCTCTCACAGGTTACAGTCAAGGTGTCAGCCAGGGCTGAATTCTCCTATGAAGTCGTGACCAGGGAAAGAATGTTCCCAAGCGTGTGTGGTTGGCCAAATGCAGTTCCTTGAGGTTATTGGACCCAGGGCCTAGGCTTCCTACCTGCCTACTTACTGGAGCCTGTCCTTAGTTTCTTGCCACCTGGGCCTCCCCAGCATGACAGCTCACTTCATCAAAGTGTGCAGACTGAAAAAACAAGAGAAGCAAGGTACAAGTTTCTGTCTTACGTAACCTAATCACAGAGGTAACATCCCATGTGGAGAAAAGGAACCCTCTTGCACTGTTGGTGGGAAGGCAGACTGGTGCAGCCACTGTGGAAAACAGCATGGCGGTTCCTCAGAAAGTTGAAAGTAGAGCTACCCGTTGATCCAGGAATCACACTACTGGGTATTTACCCAAACAATGAAAAAACACTAATTCAGAGGGATATATGCACCCCTAGGTTTGTAGTAGCATTATTTATACTAGCCAAGATACGGAAACAGCCCAAATGTCCATCAGTTGATGAATGGATAAAGAAGATGTGGTGTGAACACACAGACACAGGAATATTATTTAGCCATAAAAAAGAATGACGTGTTGCCATTTACAGCAACATGGACAGAATTAGAGTGTTAAGCTAAGTGAAATAAGTCAGAGAAAGACAAATACCTTATGATATCAGTCATATGTGGAATTAAAACAAAACAAGTGAACAAAGGTGGGGGAAGAGAAATAAACCCAGAAACAGACTTTTAACTATAGAGAACAAACTGATGGTTACCAGAGGGGAGGTGAATGGGGGGAATGGGTGAAATAGGTGATGGGGATTAAGGAGTGCACATGTTGTTTGATGAGCACTGGGTAATGAAAATAAAAACTTAAAAAAAAAGAAAAGATGGGGCGCCTGGGTGGCTCAGTAGGTTAAGTGTCTGCCTTTGGGTCAGGTCATGATCCCAGAGTCCTGGGATGGAGTCCCACCCACATCGGGCTCCCTGCTCAGCAGGCAGTCTGCTTCTCCCTCTCCATCTTTGTGTGCGCGTGCTCTCCTCTCTCTCTCTCTCTCTGTCTCAAATAAATAAATAAATCTTAAAAAATTTAAAAAAAGGAAGAAAATGGGGTACCTGGCTGTCTCAGTCAGTAGAGCATGTGACTCTTGAGCTCACAGTTGTAAGTTCATGCCACATGTTGGGTGTGGAAGCCATTTAAAAAGACTTGGACAAATTTTGTAGCCAAAAAATAAAAATAAACAAATGAATCCTAGCCATAGGGGAAGGGGAGTAACATCCCATCACCTTTGCCATGTTGTATTGATGAGGAGCAAGTCACAGATCCCCTTCTCAAGAAGAGGTGATTACACAAGGCTGTGAATATCAGGAGGCGAGGATCATTGGGAGCCATTTTAAGAGTGTTCCTGCCACATGTAGTGAACAGTATAGTGTTGGCGGTCATCATCATGGTCATCATTCTGATGGGGGAATGATTAAGTAGATAAGAGGAGAAAAATGATAGGATTGAAGAAAAGATGTCCTTGATTAGACTACAGGGGAAGAAATTTAGTGCACAGTGAAGGGACTGACCATTGTTCTTCTCTTGTTTTTAGAGGAGGTCAGAGTAAAAGGCCTCAGCTGTGGCTACATAGTAGCTGTAGAGGTTCTCTTGATCCTTGTTCCCTAGTTGGTAGAGAAGTTAGGTTATCAGCACAGAAAGAGAAGGGAGGAAGAGATGCTACTGTTGGCTTGAGAAGTGAAGAGAACTTGTATTTCAGCTGTAACGGGAGAATGGATTGGCTAGGGAGATGGAGTTCCAATTGCCAAGCATCTTGAAGGGCTTACTTGATGTTAGTAGCCATATATTTCAAGGGAGACTAGTTAGCATCACTGTGAATTTTTCTCCAGCTGCTCAGGTACAGTGTGGAGAAGTAACACAATCAAATCAAACCAATTAATTAAGTAGCAGTAGAGATTGGCTTTAATCGGGATTAAGGTTCTGCCAGGCCAGCATGATGGAGGTAGGGGCAAGGGAATGATTGATGTGAGGACAGGACATACACAGCTAGGGAAAAGTGCAGAGATGTTAGAGTCAGTGATTTGAAGGGATGGAAAAATTGTTGAAGTACTGAGGAGAGAGCCAGGAAGTTAGTGGTTAGTGTGATTGCTTGAAATACGAATTATGGAAGGGATACCACTACTGACAGGGAGAAAGTCTTGTGGTGTCTGTATGTGTAGAGGACCCTTTTGAACCAGTAACTTGGAATATGATGAAGAAAAGACACCATATTTCTCCTAGGGGCTTTATTAGGGAATATGACTAGTGTTCAATAATTTTGGTATAAAGTATGCATACATAATTGAAGAAACACCATTAGAATTTTCTTTTAAACCTTTTATTCGTGATTTTTTACTACATCTAAACAAAGCAGTGCCATTTGTTTGATAATCAATGGCAAATGAAATCTGGTAAATAGAATTTTTCTTTCCAGCTTTGGAAGCTCTGACTCAGTTTCTACACTGATGTTCATGTTATCATTCCAAGATTGCTGGGGGAAATAGTAGTGACACCTGACACTCATTGAGTACTTGCCACATGTGAGGTTTTATGCTTCCTGGTTTGTATGCGGTATCTCTTTTCTCACAATAGGCTAACCTTGAAGGTGTGTGCTGATTACACAGTTCAGTCTGCCTCTTAGAAGAAATACTAGTGATTCAGCATATAGTCTCTTAACCTTTTGGGAAATTAAAATCCTTCTGGTTATACGTATCTAGTTACCCAGACTGCCTGGGTTCCATCATTTACACATTATATAATCGTGGCTAACTTATATAATCCTTGGGTATCCCAGATTCATAATCTGTAAAATGAGGTAATTAACAGTACCAACCTCATAGAGATGTGAGGATTGAATGTGTAAATACATGGAAACTTGTAACAGTGTCAGGAAAGTAGTATTACATAAATGTTAGCTATGATATATATATTTTTAAAATATATTTATCTTTTAAATTTCTTTTCAGTGTTCCAGAATTCGTTTATGCTCCATGCAATACGTTCCCTCCATAATACCCACCACCAGGCTCACCCAACCTCCCACCCTCCTCCCCTCCAAAACCCTCAGTTTGTTTCTCAGAGTCCACAGTCTCATGGTTTGTCTCCCCCTCCAATTTCCCCCAGCTCACTTCTCCTCTCCATCTCTCCATGTCTTCTGTGTTATTCCTTATTTAGCTATGATATTTAATCATTTATTTCAGCAGATCCTTTATCATTGGTCAGAGTTATTATCTTACAGTAAAACTTGACTTTTGAAATCTTCTTAAACTTTGTGGTATCTCTAAATAATATGTTAGAGTATTCTACTCCTCTGAGAAACCTCTTCTGGTAGCCTTTCTCATGTCTGAACTTTCACTGGACTTGTTTGGGAACATAAGTTAACATTTTGTTAAGATATTTGACTAGTGTTAATATTGGGTCACCAGCTTGATTGACTTTAAGATCTTTGAAATTAAAATGATTTCTTAGTATCCCTTATAGTGCAAAATGTATAATGGAAGCCTGATACTCAATGATCAGTTACTCACTATAGGCAGGAAGTAAAATAGAAGCAGTATATCATTTTATGTTTAAGAAGTTTGTTAGCATCTAAAGCGTAGACTTACTAGTGTTTTATTTATTTTTTTTAGGTTCCTAAATATTTGTCACAGCAATGGGCTAAAGCCCCCGGAAGAGGTGAAGTTGGGAAACTGCGGATTGCCAAGTAAGTTATTTCTATATTTTTGACATCTTAAAAAGCTGTTTTTTGAAATTTTTGTAGGTGCTTTAAAGTGTAATAACAGTTCTTTTTCAGATAGAGAATGTACCTGGAAAATGAGAAGTAATGAGCATGCTAAGACATGTCAAGAGATGGTTAGGTGCACTCTAAGGAGTTATGTGTGCACATGTGTGTTTATGCATATGCATATAGATACATGTGCATGCACACACACACACACACACACACCCTCTCTAGTGATAGGTGTAAATATAAAGTTAGGTTTATTGGCCGTGAAGCAGCAGAGTATGTGGTTCCCTCATCCCTCCATGATCTCCACATCTTCTGAAGAGGTATGCTGGGGTTGGGTGTAACTGGATGCACCCCATTAAGTGCTTTAGTAGAAAAGTTTTACCATGTCTACCTGTAGAGGCACTGGAAAAGCATAGGGAACACGTGGTAAGCAGTGTAGTGGTGTAGTTTCCTGGTTGAAAAAATGGTCTTGTTAGGAAAGGAAGCCTCCAAAGCTCACTTGGTATCAGCCAGAGGCCGTACATTCCACTCTGTCCATTCGTTCTTAACCCAGATTCGTTCTTAACCCAAATTTTCACACATGCTACTCCATTGAAACAGCTCTGATTTGTCATCACGGTCTTCCTCTTTATCAGTTAGCTTTTGTTTCATAACAGAGCAGCCCAAAATTTAGTGGCTTAGAACAAAAACCATTTTATTTGTTTATTTTTCTGTGGGGCAGTTCTGTTTGGGGCTGACCTGACTGGTCTTCCTGGTTAGAATGGCCTCACTCATGTACCTAGTAGTTGGCTTGCTATCAGCTGGGGTAGGGGCCGTGTATGTTTCATTTCCAGCATGCTCTTTCACATGACGGTGAAAGTGTGCTCATGGTTGCCAAGTCCTATTGAGGATGCAACTCATGCAGCCAAGCCCAGATTCAAGCAGGGTGCAGTAGACCCCACTCTTGGTGGGAGTCACTGCAAAGGATTTCTAGTCCCTTTTTGCAGTCTGGCACATCCACATTTCTAAATCTGAGTCATCTACCAGCTTTCCTAATTGTCCTTCAACAGACTTTGACATAGTGATCATTCCTTTCCTCAAACCCAATTTTTCATTTCACTTCTGGGACCCTCCTCTCTTGATTATCTTCCCTAGTAGGCTGTTCCTTCTCAGTCTGTTGCTGGCTCCTTCTCATCTTCTGAGTCTCTACATGTTATTTGACCCCAGGGTTTTCTTTCTAGTTCTTTTTTCTTTTCTTACTTCCCTTTGTTCTGACATATCTTTTAACTCTTCATTTTGTTTGAACAAAATATTGATTGGAAACAGTCATGCTTTTTTTTTTTTTTTTTTTTTAAAGATTTTATTTATTTATTTGTCAGAGAGAGAGAGGGAGAGAGAGCAAGCACAGGCAGACAGAATGGCAGGCAGAGGCAGAGGGAGAAGCAGGCTCCCTGATGAGCAAGGAGCCGGATGTGGGACTCGATCCCAGGACGCTGGGATCATGACCTGAGCCGAAGGCAGCTGCTCAACCAACTGAGCCACCCAGGCGTCCCCAGTCATGCTTTTATATCCAAAGTTCTAAAGTTAGGTAAGGACAAGTAATATCTTGCCCTCTCAAGAAATGACTACATGTTGAATAGCAGTACCAGGTTTGAATTCAGGACTTAGAGTGGTAAGAAAACTCCAGAAGGTTTCCATTCCAGCTCTGTCACTTACTATCAGTGAGATTTTGTACAGGTCACTTCATCTTTTGAGTTTAGGTTCCTTATCCCCAAAGTTGCCTGTTTTGGAGGACTTTTTGTGAATCCAGTGAGATAATATGGAAATGGTTGCCATTTATTGTTATATTTAACTTTATAAAATAAACCGATTTCTGGCAAGTTGTAGATAAATCATATTTTCTTGTGAGTTGTCATACTTTTATTGAAAGAAAAAAGGAATGCACACTTTGCATACTTTTAAATCTGTGATCTTTTTTCTTTTTGTAATGCAGATAATTAATACTTTTTCTGTTGTGGATTCAGAATTTCTTATAATTGGTTTTACTGAAAATGGGAGTCACTATTAAGATAAAATCTCAGCTCTGTATGTCACTGAAGAAAGGCAGACTACAGGAAAAACGCATTTAAGTGATGAACCATGTGGTTTTATGTAGTAACTAGACTACAACTCCAGACCTGGGTTCTAGTCCTAAGTGGCTCTTGAAAGTTCTTTGGCCTTCGCTCTCTAAGCCTTAGCTTTCTTGTTTGTAAAATGTGGAAAATAATGCCTCACTAACCCATAGAGTATTTATGAGACAAAGGAAATAGCTTAGGGTTTGTTTAAATGCTTGGTAAACTCAGATGTTGTCCTTTTTCTGCCGTAAATATTGCATTCCTCAAAATCTCTGTATGAGGAGAATACCTGGTTGAGGACTGTAAAATCTTTTCTTCTTTTTTTTTTTTTTTTTTTTTTTTTGGTGTGGGAAGACAGGGCTAGCATGGGAAATAGGGTAAAAGCTGAGGTTCAGGGAAACCTCTGCAAGCCCTTTGATCCCTAAAGTAGGACGAAGACAGCATGCTAAATAAGCAGCCATGGGTGTGCCACAGAATCTTCATCAGCCTTTGCTGGGTAGAAAATTTCAAGCTCTTTTTCTTCCTTATTTGAAGCAGATGGTTTACACAGTTGCATCTGATATTGGGTGGCCATCCCCCTAGGTTTGCCTGGACAGGCCCCGTTTACATATTTCCCTGTGCAGTTATTACTCGTGTTCCCGCTTTCATGCTCTAGAATATCCTGATTGTGACAGTAAGCTGTTTGCATTTAATGTTGTCAGGTGTGCATGTATTTTTTATGTTAAGATAAAAGATCTAGCAGATTTTCTACCTAACATGATACATAACCAGTCTTGTCTTACAGATCTAGATCCTTTTAATGATGAGAACAGATTCATAATAACTAGTACCCTAAGATTGCTATGGAAATGCTTAAAAACAGCATATTCCATAGTAGGTCTCCTGGCTTGCTATCTTGTTTGTGCTATTAATTCTTTCAGTTTTCATTCCTTTTTTTTTTTAAGCTTATTTATTTTACTAATCTCTACACCCAACATGGGGGTCAAACTCACAACCCTGAGATCAAGAGTTACATGCTCTTCTGACTGAATCAGCAGGCGCCCCAGTTTTTATTCCTTTTACTGAATTACTAAATTCACTATTAAGCAAGTGTAGGATGATAAGGAATGGCTTTTCAGTCCATGTGATGAGGTTATCAAGATTTTAGTTGATTTCAAGCTAAATATGAGTCATCAGGGTTATGTGGCTATAAACAAAAGACTCCATTAATAGATGCTTGTTGCTTAGAATGAAGTGGGATGATAATCCCACTCTTTTCTTTCCCACTTCCTGTATGGTGCAAACATTATGTTCAGTTCTTAGTGCTATATTAAAGACAAATAAGTCTATGCTGTGCTATAGACAAGTAAGTTCATGACTTCTTTGATGTACTGATGGACTTACTTTGCTTAGCATCCTAGTCCCCTGGGTAGAGTGAGACTAGGATAATGAGAAAACTAAAAAGCTCAGTGCCCTGTGACGAGTATTTGAAGGTACTACAGCTGTTGAGAGAAGCCTTAAGGCACACCAGGTAAAACCATCTTCAATTTTTTTTTTTTAAGCAAGATTTGGCCTGCCCTTTTTTTTTTTTTTTTTTTTTTTTAAGATTTTATTTATTTATTTGACAGAGAGAGAGATCACAAGTAGGCAAAGAGGCAGACGGGGGCAGGGGAAGCAAGTTCCCTGCTGAGCAGAGAGCCTGTTGCGGGTCTCAATCCCAGGACCCTGAGATCATGACTTGAGCCAAAGGCAGAAGCTTAACCCACTGAGCTACCGAGGCGCCCCATCTTCAAATATTTTTAAGGCTAGGAAATACATAATCAACTATTGATTTTTAGAGGCAGAATAACCAGCTTATGGATTATCTGTATGGCAAAAGAATGTATATTTGGGTAAAACATGAAAACAGCTAAGGTTTTTAAAAGCCAGGGTAGCATACTGGTTATGAGTATGGTCTCAGGAGTCATTCAGCTCTGGACTTGTCCAGACCTTGTCGCTTACTAGCTATGTAAGCTAGTATGTAAGCTAGCTATTTTAGGTGAGTTGCTTAGTTTCCTCATCTATTGAAAGGAAGTGGTATTAATACCTCTTGGGTTCAATGCATGTAAAATGGTCAGTAGTGTTCACCTACTGTCGTGCCACATACTGCACAATATAGACCATTGGCCCTGCATTATGTTTGATGTGGATTGGGGATGGGCCTCCCTTCCCCAGCACATCTCCCAAAGATAGTAGCATCTTGCTGAGCATTGGGCCAGAAGCTAGGAAGATCAACCTCGTGTGGTTGTTCATTCCAGCAGACACAGGGCTGTGGAGTAGAGAAATTGGGAGAGGCAGAGGAGGGGGAGAAAACATGCAGCTAGGAGTGCAGCTTTCCCCAAATTTGGTGCTGTTTATACCTGAAAAAAGGACAGTTAGCCTTTTTTTTTTAGCAGCTGGTAACATTTGGGCCATTTTTCTTACAGTTTATGTAATGTTTCTAAATCATTGTACTTGGATTACTTTTATCCCTTTGGACATCTGATGTGTACTGCATTTTAGTTAGCTTATAGTTTTGCTTTAGCTTATTTCGTTTCCCCCCACCCCCAATCCCCTAAGTTGTTTAAGTTTTAAAACCAGCCTTCTGGGGCATCTGGGTGACCCAGTCCGTTAAGCATCTGCCTTCAGCTCAGTTCATGGTCTCAGGGGTCCTGGGTTTGAGCCCTGCATCGGGCTCCCTTCTTATCGAGCAGTCTGCTTCTCTCTCTTCCTCTGTCCCTTCCCCCTGCTTGTGCCCTCTCTCTCTCTTTCTCTCTTCTTTCTCTCAAATAAATAAAATCTAACAACAACAACAAAAAAGAACAAAACCCCAAAACAAAAAAAAAAGCCAACTAACTTACTTTCTCTCTCTCTCTCTTTCTTTCTTTCCATTAACATATAATGTATTATTTGTTTCAAGAGTACAGGTCAGTGATACATCAGTCTTGCACAATTTACAGTGCTCACCATAGCACATACCCACCCCAATGTCCATTACGCTGCCACTAGAGTCCTCCCATCCCACTTTCATTCCAGTTTGTTTCCTGAGATTAAGAGTCTCTTATGGTTTGTCTCCCGCTCTGGTTTCATTTTTTTCCTCTCTTCCCCCATGATCCTTTGCCTTGTTTCTCAAATTCCTCATATCAGAAAGATCATATGATAATTGTCTTTCTCTGATGGACTTATGTCACTCAGCATAATACCCTCTAGTTCCATCCATTTCATTGCAAATGGCAAGATCTCATTTTTTGATGGCTGCATAGTATTCCAGTGTGTGTGTGTGTGTGTGTACCACATCTTCTTTATCCATTCAGCTGTTGATGGACATCTAGGCTCTTTCCATAGTTTGGCTGTTGTGGACATTGCTGCTGTAAACATTGGGGTGCACGTGCCCCTTCAGATCACTACATTTGTATCTTTAGGGTAAATACCCAGTAGTGTGATTGCTAGGTCGTAGGGTAGCTCTATTTTTAACTTTTCAAGGAACCTCCATGCTGTTTTCCAGAGTGGCTGCACCAGCTTGCATTCCCACCAACAGTGTTGGAGGGTTCCCCTTTCTCCTCATACTCACCAACATCTGTCATTTCCTGACTTGTTAATTTTAGTCATTCTGACTGGTAATGGTAAGAGGTAAACAACTTACCTCTGGTAAACAAGGTAAACAACTGGTAAGAGGTAAACAACCTTCTTTCTACATCACCATCCTGCCTCAGAAAACTTCAGTTTTTGAAATGCTTTCTGTATGCTCTATTTTATTGACAATCATGCAGTCTGTACTAGTAAAGCTTTTGTCAGAGACTTAATATCTAGCTTTATTTCTTAACACACATAACATTGAAGATCATTAAAAATATGCAAACAAAAAATGAGATATAATTTTTCTGTTATAAAATTGACTGAATTTAGAATAATCTTGTACTGATGAGTTTAAGTCAGTGTGAACTTTCTGAAGACCAGCCTGGCAACATATATATGCATACATACATATATATATATACATAACACAGTCACATGTACGCACATACACATTACTGCTCAGAACAAAGAATAATGATCCCACTGTTTTCTCTTCTAGTTAGCTCACAGTGCTGTTTTTTCAGTTTTTGGTGCTGCCTTTATAGAAAGACACAGATAAACTCATCCAGCAGAGTGGGACTGGGATAATGAGAAGGCTAGAAATAACTAATAACATATTCATGCTCTTGACCCAGCATTTTCATGGAACTTACCCTGTGGAAGTAACAAGTTAGTGATGCAAAGATTGAGGATATTCATTTCAGCAATGTTATAGAGAAAAATTAGTAATATTCTCAGATCCTTAGTAAGGTATTAATGAAGTAACCTGGGCCCATTTTGAAATAATTTAATACTTTTATTTTTACTTTAATTTTATTCTTTTTTAAAGTTTTTATTTATTTATGTGAGAGAGAGCGAGCGAGCACACAAGCAGGGGGAGCAGCAGGCAGAGGGAGAAGCAGGCTCCTCATATTGAGCCTGATGCGGAACTTGATCCCAGGGTCCTGGGATCATGACGCGAGCCAAAGGCAGACGCTTAACGAACTGAGCCACCCAGGCGTCCCTTAATTTTTTTATTTTAAAACTACAGAAAAGTTAGAAGAACAGTAGAGAGGGCTTTTTTTTCTTTTTTACGACAAAAAGGATATTCTTGTACATAGTCATAGCATATCCCTTCAAATCAGTTGATTAAAATCAAATAGTACTTCCTAATCCTTAGACTTTATTCAAGATTTGCCAGTTGTCTTCATACTGTTTTATAGCAAAAGAATCCAGTGCACAATCTTGAATTGTATTCTGTTGTCAGGTCTCTTAGTTTCCTTAAATCTAGAACATTTGGAAGTCTTTCCCTTGACTTGTATACTCTGTATGAACGCTCTCCATTATTTTATGAAATTTAAGTTTGATGTTTCTTCATGGGTAGATTGGAGTTACGTATCTTTGGCAAGAATATCAGTGAAGGTAAAGCTGGGTTCTTACTGTATTCTAGCAAGGTTTGCATGTTTTCATTTTGTCCCATTACTGGTAGTGGTAACTTTGATCACTTGATTAAGGGAGTCTTATGCTTTTTCATTGTAAATTTATTCTTTGCCTCAGGTGGTACTTTGAGACTATGTAAATATTCCATTCCTCATCAGATTTTCCACTTTATTTTATCTTTGTTAGTATGAATTCATGATTCCCGTTTTAGTTAATGGGTCACAATTTGTTACTATCATCATTTATTCTGATGTTGAAATTGTCCAGATGTAGCCATTGGAAGCTCCTCCTAAGCTGGTTCCCATGCCCATTTTTTTTCTTTATTGTGGTAAAAACAAATAAAAAGTTACCATCTTAACCCCTTTTTCAGTGTACATTTCAATAGTGTAAGTCCTGTGACCTTCTGACTTGTCTTTGTCATTCTTTGAACACTTACTTTTTGTCATAGAAAAAAGGTATAGATTCATCTTACGTATTTCTGTCTGAGCCTGAAGTCACATATTTTTCCATGGGTCCTAGTTGTTTCTAGAGGAGAATGATACTTAGAAGCTAAGATCTGGATACTACAAGTGCTCATGGTTGTTCCCAGACCCCTTCAGGGGCAGAGTTAGGGAGTATATGTACCATAAACATTTACATCTATATTAATTTGTATATTTTTATATTTTGAAAATAATAAATTTACACCAGTATCCAGTTCTAGTCCAACACGACTGAATGTTTCCAGTTTTCTCCCTTTTCCTGTTTGGACCTCTTTTCTGAAAGTGAAGAACCTGGTTCCTGTTGTATTTAATATATATTCACTTACTTGTTTGGGCCTCTGTTCTTAGTTGTTTAGAACCCCGTCTTCCCCACCAGTGTGAATACCCTCCCCACCTGACTTGGGCTATGGCATCCCCTATTAGGCTGCTGCTTTTGCAGTTCTCCACAGGGATGTTCTCTTCAGCACATTCAGACTGTCATCCCCTCCTGTCCTCATATACATGCCTGTTTACCCCTCTAGGACTCCCAGCAGCGTGCTTCAGGTTTTCTTCCCATGTGAATGTCCTGACCCTGCTACGTTCTAACACACTTCCCATCCTTTGTGGGGATGCCCTCCTTACCCACTGGGGCTCTGACACCTTGCCCCAGGCTACTTCTTCCGCCCCAGGTACTTGTTTTCCATCTCATTTAGTCTGTGCTTAACCCTGCTCAACCCAGTCTGCAGATACCTACCTTGCTTGGCTTCACCTGATGGTGAAATTTTGAGCTGAATTGTTCAAGAAGGGGATGTATGAATAGGAATTAAAAACAAAACCAAAAAATCCAGGGATGCCTGAGTGGCTCAGTTGGAAGAACGTGTGACTCTTGATCTCAGGGGTTATGAGTTCAAGCTCCACACTGGGTGTAGAAATTAAATTACTTAAATAAATAAAACTTAAAAAAAAAAAATGAGGGCACTTGAAGTAATAAGCACTGGGTGTTAAATGCGATTGATGAATCAGTGAATGCTACCTCTGAAACTAATAATACAGTGTATGTTAAATAAAAATTTTTTCAAAAATCTTGAAACACAGTTAAAAGTTTTGGTATTATTTGGTTGATTCACTTACCTTGGAAAACGAGGTGTTTTATTGATTAGTGAAAAGTCTCCTCCTATTGGTGTCAAATCTAAGACGTATTTAAAAATAACAAAAAGGAGCGGCGCCTGGGTGGCTCAGTGGGTTAAAGCCTCTGCCTTGGGCTCAGGTCATGATCCCAGGGTCTTGGGATCGAGCCCCGCATCGGGCTCTCTGCTCAGCAGGGAGCCTCCTTCCTCCTCTGTCTCTCTCTGCCTGCTTCTCTGCCTACTTGTGATCTCTGTCAAATAAATAAATAAAATCTTTAAAAAAATAAATAAAAATAACAAAAAGGAAAGACAAAGGATTAATTTTTTAAAAAGTTAAGAGGAATGGGGCTGAGGTATAAAGAGATAGCTGTGGAGTATTGAGAAATGGACACAGAGTGATGAAGGAGAAACTAACTGCATAGTGTTATGAGGCATTCAGTGAAAGGATGGGCTACCTGTTTGCTTCATTTATGTCTGAAGGTATTACTGTTTTACAGTAGTTAATGTTTTTAATTTTAACTATAGTTCATCATGAAGAGGATGTATTTTATTGGTAATATTGAATAACAGAAGGTCATATATATACCAAGACAAAAGAATATGTAATCCTTTAAAAATAAGTCTTGAAGTCTTCAAGGACTAGTTTATATTCTGGAAAATGAACTCATCCAGAGCTCTTCAATCTCTTACCATTCCAGCTAAGATGATGTTATAAATAAATACATGAAAATAAAGTTGCCATCCCCTCCTGTGTTCCCTAATTGCATCTGGGTGATTTTTTTGAGTCCCCCAGACTAGAAATGTCAGCATGGTCTTTAAACAGTCCTTTCCCCCTTCCTGCCTATTTCTAGTCATTTCCTCTTCCATCAGTTCTGACAGCTCGGATACCCTGCCACACACTCCTCCTCCCATTCTGCCATTACCTGGCTCAGGCCTTCATTACTTTTTATGTGGGTTTTTGTATCAGCCTCATTCCAATTCAGTAAACTTTCTACAGGTGCCTTCTCTGCATCTTTGCCTTCGTTTAGACTGCAGCTCCTGTGTTGGAAAGGTAGTTAAACTAAATGCTGCTAGACGCCAGGTCCAGAAGTGATAGGGAAAGAACTGCCATGAATTCATTGCTTGACTCTCTGTGCATGTCCTAGGGATTGTTGTTGTGCTGAATTGGGGGTAAGAGAGAGCATTGGTGCCAAATCTTCCAGTCTTCTGAGAGAAGCTGGAAATGCATATTTTTATATGAAATCTTAGAATTTCTTCACTTCTGTTCTAGGTACTTCCCCAAAGAAAAGAGTGTCAACATTGCATTTTAATATGTGAAACACTGAGAAGTCCTGCAGGAAACAAACTTGTTTAAGATTCTGGACTCCTTAGTTTGGCCTAAGGGGCTCTTTACCACCTGATTCCTGCCTGCCATTCACTGATGTTAGAAAGAATGTGCTATGGGGCACCTGGGTGGCTCAGTGGGTTAAAGCCTCTGCCTTCGGCTCAGGTCATGATCCCAGGGTCCTGGGAATGAGCCCCACATCGGGCTCTCTGCTCAGCGGGGAGCCTGCTTCCTCCTCTCTCTCTGCCTGCCTCTCTGCCTACTTCTGATCTCTGTCAAATAAATAAATAAAAATCTTAAAAAAAAAAAGAAAGAAAGAATGTGCTAGGGTTGCCTGGGTGGCTCAGTCTGCTAAGCAGCTGCCTTCAGCTCAGGTCATGATGCCAGGGTCCTGGGATTGGGTCCATATCAGGCTCCTTGCTCAGCAGGGAGCCTGCTTCTCCCTCCCTAAGATTTTAAGAAGAAAATCTTAAAAGGAAGACTATGCTGGATCTTCTCATTTCTGTGTTTAATTGGATTCTCTTAACTGTAATGCCTCCATGTTGTTGACCTCACCCCTCATTCTGTTCATCTTTTGCTGGCTTTCCCATCTGCATTTTCATGACAGTGTGTTGTACCTCTGTCATAAAGTAATTATCCAGTTTATATTGTTCATGTATTGGATCTTTTTTCATTAAACTAAGACCTTTTTAAAAAGATTTTTTAAAAAATATTTACTTATTTGATAGAGACACAGTGAAAGAGGAAACCCAAGCAGGCCTCCCACTGAGCAGGGAGCCCAGTATGGGGCTCGATCCTAGGACCCTGGGATCATGACCTGAGCTGAAGGCAGATGCTTAACGACTGAGCCACCCAGGCACCCCAAACTAGGACCTTCTTGATGATAAAGACCTATGTTCATACTATACCATGCACTTCATAAAATGCCTAATGGTTGTAGAGTAGACGCTTAATGACAGAATGAGTGGTTGAGCCACTGAATGAAGGCAGGTTGGAACTTGACCTGGTGTGGTGGAAAAACATTAGTATTCTCACTGGTGTTCATATCCATTTCATATATATTTTCTGGCTCAAGTTTCTAGGAGCATGTTTTGTACTTTATTCTTTTGTTCATATGATACTTACGGCCCTCGATTGCTTGAGGAAATAAAGTTCATGCTCTGCACTATGATATTCAAGATATCCCATGGTCTAGCTTCAGTTCTCCATCTTGGTTTATCTCCCACTATTCCTTAGTGTGTATTCTTCCAGCCAAATGTGACCACATTTCATGATCAGACTCTTTCTGGCTTTGCTCAGCTGATACTTCAGATATTCCTGTCTCAACCTATTAAAATCCCAGTACCCTTCAAGACTTAGCTCAGGTTTTTTTTCTCAACTCTTAAAATGGAAGAAATGGTGTCCTATATGATCCTGGCACATTGGGGCTCTCTTATTTAACTTTAGTTAAAATGTATCTCTTATATTTACAGATGTAATTTTTATATCTTCTGGCTGATGACAGAGATCTTTTTAAAAAAAAAATTTTTTTTTTTAAAGATTTTACTTATTTATTTGACAGAGAGATCACAAGTAGGCAGAGGCAGGCAGAGAGAGAGAAAGGGAAGCAGGCTCTTTCCTGAGCAGAGAGCCCCATGCAGGGCTGGATCCCAGGACCCTGAGATCATTACCTGAGCCGAAGGCAGAGGCCTAACCCACTGAGCCACCCAGGTGCCCCATGAGGACAGAGATCTTAAACTCCGTACTTTGCTTATAGTAGATATGTAATATATGGTTTTAAATTAGACTATTACATAGAGTGTAGAAATAAAGATAGAAATTGTAATGAGATCAGTGCTTGGTTAAAATATTAGGCAGGTTGTCAGGGCGCCTGGGTGTCTCAGTGGGTTAAAGCTTGTGATCTCTGTCAAATAAATAAATAAAATCTTAAAAAAAATATTAGGCAGGTTGTAATAGTGTAAAGTGATACAAACTCATAATAACTACAATAGGATAAATGTGATTTTGTTTTTACTGTATGATTATAAGTAGGTTAGTTGAGGAGAGCCAAGGGTAAGTATTAGTTGATCTATGTAAGTGTCTTAGTCTGTGTAAATATGATGTAGTGTTATTTCTTTTAGTTTTTAGTGTACACTTGAAGAAAACATGAAATCTAAATAAAAGTTTTTCCTTTCTTTTATAGGAGTCAAGGAAGGACTGAGGTGAGATTATTTCTATGAAAATTTTATTTAAAACATGAGATTATTTTACTATGTATTAGTAATGGTAAAGAGAAGGTGGTGTTTGCATTCTGGAAAACTCCACATCAAACTAGTGGCTGATGGCGAGGAACACATAACAGTGTAAATGCCACTTTTGTGTGAATGAATGGACTCCTTTCTGGTTGTTCATTCTTAGCATTTTTCTGCTTTGACCTAAACTATCCCGTCTCGGTACTGTGAGGCTTACTGTTGCTTCAGTAATGCTTCAACGTTATTTCAGCGTGGCAGAGGCATTTTTGTCTGGATTTTTCAGGGCTTTAGATTTTGACCCATTAAGTCTAGGATGTAATTGTGGCACCTATCACATAGTAGAGAAATATTTAACAAATGGTTCATAATCTTTCCTGTGTGGTTGGAAGATTAGTACTTCATGTTTATAAATCTTTTGATGTAAAATGTGATGTTCCTTTGGGGAGATCTGGTATATAGCAAAAATCATTTTGAAAGAACATCTAGCATGTGGTTTTTATTCTAATCCTCAATATTGCATTATCTTTGTAAATATTTAGTTGTATTTCTTAAAATATTAAAAAATGAAATAGTACCATGTACTCCTACACTAGTCATTAAAACCTAAAAACTGCTTTTGGGAGTGTTTAAGCTTTCTTAGTAAATAGCTCACTTTTTCCCCCCTTAAATATAGTTGATTTTTTTTTTTTTTAAGATTTTATTTATTTATTTGACAGAGATCACAAGTAGGCAGAGAAGCAAGCAGAGAGAGAGGTGGAAGCAGGCTCCCTGCTGAGCAGAGAGCCCGATGCGGGGCTCGATCCTAGGACCCTGGGATCATGACCTGAGCCGAAGGCAGAGGCTTTAACCCACTGAGCCACCCAGGCGCCCCTACAATTGATTTCTTAATACTCTTACAATATTCACTCATTCAGCAAATACTGTTTCCCTTCTATGGTGCCAGGCATTTGCTATATATTTATTTATATTTATTATATATTTAAATATATATTTAAGTATATGTATTCATAAGGATATAAATGTAACAAGACATGATCCTTTGAATTCACAGACCTTAAGGGAAAAAAAATTATTTCTGTTTTGGAAATAGAATTTCTTCAGCCGTAAACCACAGAAAACATTTGAAAGCTGTCACCTATCTTTATAATAGTAGATTAGTTCCATTATTCTGACAAATGGGAATATATTCTCTTTCTCTGCTTAAGATTTATTTATTTTATTTGGGGTGGAGAGGAGCAGAGAGAGTCTTAAGCAGATTTTACAGTGAGTATGGAGTCTGATGTGGGCCTTGCTCTCACAACCCTGAGAGCACAACCTAAGCCAAAACCAAGAGTAGCCAAAACCAAGAGTTGGATGCTTAACTGACTCCACCACCAGGCGCCCCTAGATTCTCTTTTTATGATGAAATATTAAAGGTTTTTTGGATAAAGTTTTAATTAGAGAAATGGGTTTTTATTTTTTTACATTTTCCCAAAATTTTATTATGAAAAAGTCAAATAACAAGCAATGCTGCAAGAATTTCATGGTTAAGAGTAATTAATATTTGGGATGCCTGGATGGCTCAGTGGGTTAAGCCGCTGCCTTCGGCTCAGGTCATGATCCTGAGGTCCTCGGATCGAGTCCCGCGTCGGGCTCCTTGCTCAGCGGAGAGCCTGCCTCTCACTCCGCCTCTCTCTCCACCTCTGCCTGCCTCTCTGCCTGCATGTGTGCTTTCTCTCTCTCTTTCTGACAAATAAATAAAATCTTTAAAAAAAAAAAAGAGTAATTAATATTTTATTATCCTTAATATATCACATATTTACTCATCAATTTTAGAGAAATGTTTTAATAAAATGTCTAGAAACAAAGATTCACATTTTTAAAAAAGTATTTGTTTTATAATCAGAATTTCTGTGAATAATACTTTGAATACTTAAGCCTGTTGTAATAAGCTCTTGTTAATGTGTCTGTTAGGTGTCATTTACTTTGAATGAGGATCTTGCAAATATTCACGACATTGGTGGAAAACCAGCATCAGTCAGCACTCCTAGAGAACATCCATTTGTCTTACAAAGTGTTGGAGGACAGACATTAACAGTCTTTACTGAGAGCTCATCAGGTAAGTGGGAATAGAATTATTTAATGTGATTCCTGTATGTGTTGTATAGATTTTCTGTCTCAACATTTACTTTGAGGTCATTACCAAGGCTGCTCTACCTGTTGTTCTATCTCTATTCATATCATGCTATTTATTTTATTTCTCCAAGTACTTTCCTGTGATTAATGAAATTTTGGCTGTTACTCGAAGGGTTTAGTTTCCATTTGGGGTATGAAGAAATAGAACAAAGCAGATGGAAGATTGTGGTGCATCAACTGTCTTCTAGCATGTTGAAGAAACAGTATTCTGAGTTTTGCCAAGATAAGGTCATACTTGCCTGTTTTGGTAAATCAATATTCAGCAACTATAAGTTGTGCTTTAAAAAAATCTCTTAATATTAGGGAATATTTTAGTCAGAATTTTTGCTTTTGTGGGTTTCAATATTAAGAGGGACTTTTTAGTGCAGAGAGATGAACTGTTTGTAATTGGTTTTGACTTCCAAGAAGCTGTGTTAAGTATAGGTTGTAAATTTTATGTGCTCTCAGATATTTTACCAGTTCAATAATCAGGAGCAGGTGTTTCAGTTTGTGAATTAAATATAGAGGGAGCTTTTTTGCAGTGTACATCTCTGTTTATTTTCATTGTTATTTGATTTTTTAACCTTACCTGAATTTAGACTATTATTATTAACACAGCAGAGCAACTCACTTTAGTGGAACTAACTTCTCATATATGATTTAAAAAATTTATTGATTGGCTAAAGAAAATGATTTGTGGTTTCGTTGTATCTTCTTTAAATATTACAAAGAAAGCTGTAAGAAATTATAGGTGTTAAGAATGTTATTGTTTTAAAAAAGAATATGTTCAGATAAATCTTTTGTGGTGTCTTAGATTACCAGTAGCTGTATAAACTGATCAAAAAAACAGTCTTTTTTTCCCCCCTCCTTGGATATAGAGTGTAACAAAATGGTAAATTATAGGGGTGCCTGGGTGGCTCAGTTGTTGAGCATCATACTCCTGATTTCGGCTGATGTCGTGATCTCAGATTCCTGAGACTGGAGCCTCAGGTTGGTGGGGGTGGGGCTTTTCTCCCCCTGTCCCTCCCCTTGCTTGCTCTTGCTCTCTTTCTCTCTGTAAAATAAATAAATCTTTAAAAAAATACCCAAATGGTAAATTATAACTTTTATATCATGTGGTTTAAGATAAAAATTTTGTTTTATTGCATTATTCTGATGCTACAAATTTGTAATGTACTATTATGGGAGGAAGAAAATGTTAAACACATGCATTTTTTCTCTTGGAGAGGATTCAACTACTCAAGAAATATTTATTGTATGCCACATGATGCAGGGCATAGCATAGGTGTATCTAAGGACTCCGAAATTTGTTTTGTGATTGGTAAGATTTAGCAAGACCTATTGAACCTGTGAGGTTTTCTCTATCTTTGTGGTCGTCTTTGGAGTAGAAGAGGCATATGGCACCAAAACAGGAAACAGGAGGCAGAACCTTGAACAAAAGTTGAACTACATTTGCAGAGAAAGGTACCTTATTTCAGCTTTTTTACATTTTACTAAGTTGCTCATTTTTCGAATGCATGATATATTATGATACAAAAGATAGTGATTTGCAAAGGTAAGGTTTGTTATTCTCAAAATTCATCTTCCATTTTAATCTTTTAAATCCTTTAGTTAGTATTGTGCTCTTTTTGAACATTTTGTGTTCACATTTCTGGTTACAGTGTACTCCAAAGTGAATATGGTATTATAAGGATTATCTTGGCAGGGATATGGAAGAGGATCAAGATTGTCATCCTTCTTCTGGAGTTTGGACAATATGTTCTTGCTTTGTCCAACTGTGGTGATACAAATGCAGATCTAAGTTACTGTTAGATGCTTCGCACCCTAAGGAGTTTTTTCTTTCTTAATTTCTGTCATTTCTGTTTCACATTATTGTTCCTTGGCTCTCCTTGTACCTTTCTGTGCTTTAATTTCCTTATTTGTGAAATGGAATAAAAATTATTTATATTTAGGTCTAAATAAGAATTTTTTAAAGCACTTAGAATAGCACTCTACATTATAAATGCTCAGTAACTATTAGCTATTACTGTTATTAATTTTAGATCTTATTTTTTAAAGATCTATATATGTATATGTATACATATATATATTTTAAAGTAAGCTCCAGGCCAAGTGTGGGGCTTGAACTCATGACCCCAAGATCAAGTATCACATACTCTACTGACTAAGCCCACCAGGTACTCCTGTATTAGATCTTATTTTTTAAACACTTCAGGTTTCAAGTTTATTTTAGGGCATGTGCATGCATTTTAGCTTGTTTGTGTGTATATCATCTGATTAACTTCAGCCAATAGAGATTTTTATGTTTGGTGTTTTTTGATTGCTTTGATGACTGAGAAAAAGCTCTGTAGAGTTGTCATTGTTAACAGTGTATTTCCTTGAGGGGCACTGTGTCATTTGCCATTTCTAATCTTTAAGGTCTCAGTTCTACAGCTGGGTCCCTTGAATCTCTAGGAAGTCATGAATAGACAGTAGAGGCTTGGTAATTGCATGACATATTTCACCAAATGTTAGATGTAGAGTTGCCTGGGTAGCTCAGTTGGTTGAGCATTCCACTGTTGGTCTCAGCTCAGGTCTTGATCTCATGTTCGTGAATTTGAGCCTCACACTGGGCTCCACACTGGGCATGGAGCCTACTTAAAATTCAAAGATATATATATAAATCTTTTGAATTTTGTATATATATATATACACACACACACACATATATATATGCATATTTTTCTGTGGAACAGGACTGTAGCTTTCGTTGGAGACTCCGAGGGGTCCGTGACCCAAAAAAGCTTCAGAGTCCACACTCTAGTATTAGCTTGGTTGATCATGAACTGGCCAAAGTGTGAATAACTGAACCATTTTACAGTGAGTAAAGCCATTTATTTTACAATGAAATATGCATAAAGCTGGCATTATCTTAAATATTTTTATGTTTTCCCTCAAGCATAGAGCTGTGCCAGCTTATAAAAAATTGCTTTTCTTGGCTCTTCACTTTTAATAGTCTGTAGGTCTATAAAACATAGAATTTGATAAGAAGAGTTAAAACCTCACTTGTTCAATGTGTTAGGAGTTTAATTTTAATAACTTTATTCCTTCTATAATACACATTTTGCTGGTTTTTGAGAGGCCTCCTTGAACCAATTTTTTTCTAATGATTCAGTTCTACATATTAGAGCATCTTTGTGGGGATGGAGTTTGAGGAAACTGATGATATCTTTTACATTATCTCCTTAATACAATCTGCATTTCATGAGTGTTTTATGAACACAGTTTATTTCTAGTTGAGTATTCCTATCTGAGGGAACATGTTTTATTTTTAAGGACTGTTTTGGGTTGGCCCCTTTTTTGGTCCACATTTCTCTATGAAATTCTAAATCTATTTCCCTGTTAAATATTTTTATTAGCTAATATCCTTATCTTTCTGCCTTTGTCTAAGGAGAAATTCTTCATGTGTTTGGTCTTTATTTTTCTCCCCTTGGGTCTTTGGTTTAGTATTTTTAGCTACTATTGGTAATTAAATAACTTCGATTTCTTCGTAATTTACACCCCATCTTTGTCCAAACTTAGGTTTTCTTTATAATTGCAAATTCTAGACTAAAATTGTTCATTCATCTATTTAACAGATTTTTTTTAATGCTGGGCCCTGTGTTAGAATAAGGCTAGACTGGCATACCTGGGTGACTCCATGAGTTGGGCATCTGCCTTCTACTCCGGTCATGGTCCCAGGTCCTGGGATGGAGCTTGTCAGGCTCCCGGCTGAGTGGGGAGTCTGCTTCTCCCTCTGCCTCTCCCTCTGCTTTTGTTGCCTCGCATTCTCTCAAGTAAATAAATAAAAATATTTAATAAAAAAAATCAGACTTCTATTCGGCTGGGCAGCTGGTATACTCACTATAGAAAGTGCTCTAATGGAGTTGTGTATAAAGAAGAAAAAAGAGTAAATGAAAGAACTGGGAAAGACTTCAAATGTGGAGATAATATTTGAGCTGGACCTTGAAGTAAGCATGCCTTGATAGGAGGCAAGAAGGTAAGATAGAATGCATTTTTCTTGCCTCCAAATAGCCTGTTCTTCACTTTGCTTTCTCCTACCTGTCATACTTCGTCGTAATCTATCTAAAAATCTATTAAATAGTCCTGGTTACATCAAAGCAAAATAGCTCAGTTGTGGATTTGATAGTCTAGTTTAGAGATGAAAAAGTTTGACCTGGTGCAGTGGAAGTGGAAAAGAGAATACTGTTCTAGAGACAGGAGAGGTAATTTTGACAGCTTTTGGTGATGAATTAACTGGGAGAATTGGATGAGTGGGAAGTCCAGAATGGTTTCCAGGCTTTTTCAGCTTGAGCATCTGGATAAGTGGGGAGACCATTACTGAGTTAGGAAATATTGGAGGAGATGGGCAGGATTAAAACTGATGGACCATGGTGGTGGTTTTGCTCTAAATTTTCATTATCTTTGACCCCTCTGCAGCAGTTCATTAATTCAGCAAACTGATATTTGTACCTACTGTCTGCAGGACCTCTTTTATTTAGACTTGGGATACTTTAGTGAGCAAAATCCCAGCCTTCCTAGTGCTTACATTTTAGTAAAAGGAAACAGCAACAAATAATAAATGTAAAGAGTAAATCTTTTTGCAGTCTAGAAGGTGGTGAGTTATCTGGGGAAAAAAGCAGAAAGTGGAATCAGGCAGGAGTCCTGAGTTTAAGGTGGGACTTTCAAGTTTAATATTTTAATTTATTTTTAAGTCGGCTCTGTACTTAACCAACGTTGGGCTTGACAGTAAGGTTTGTATTAGTCATTTTGCTCCTGAATTAAACCTTACGGGCAGGTTACTATGTCTCATGCTTATCGCTGTTGTGTGTGGGCTAGGATTGGCCAATAGTGGATGGGTGTATTAAAGCATAGGTGTTAAAATAGTTTATTTTCCCCAAAGAATTACTACTACTCTAAAGGTACATTCTATAATGGTTTTTAAGTGAGGTGGTTTATTAGTAACTTCCTTCAAAGTTTCTTAAGACATTTGAGGTTCAAAATTGAATATTAAATTCCTTTCTCAGTTTTTTTCTTCCTCATTACATTTTTTGGCACAATTGATTCCTTTACTTTCTTTTTGCTAACTAGAGTAGTTCAGCAGTGTGTCCTGTAACACTTGGTTAACCACTGTACATATAATACCTCTTCCTGGGATAATAAAGCCGCTGAAATAATTGGAAGTATGTGCGAATATATTTGGTGATGGCCTGCCTTATTTACTGTCAAGCCTGAATTTGGTAACATATACCAACACATATTTGTCTTAGAACACATTAGTTTAAATTGGAGGAAAACTGTTATAACTGTGGGAATGCTCTTTGCGGATGCTGAATTATCAATCATGTTGGAAATACTGTAGAATTTATAATCTGCCTTGTGTGGATTATCCTGCAGGAATGGCAAATAAAGGATAAATATAGGTAGTATTTTTATTTAAAGTTGAATTTTTGACTGTTAGTGGGAAACATAACTTGGTATGTTTCCCCCATTTGTTGAGAATGGGATTTTAGCTGTATGATTTGCAGAGGTGGATTAAGCTTTATGTATATTTGTATGTGGTTGTTAGCATTCATACTACAGCTGTTTCTTCTGCTGTTGAATTTTTTTTCTTATCACTGCCTTTAAACATGAGTTACGTTCCGTTGCTTATTAGATCAGCACCATATTCTTGTTACTAGTTACCATGCAATGGGAGTCAGATTTTATTTAGCCTTATATATCATAATTGTAATTATTTTTTTTATAATTGTAATTATTTTGTATCACTTTAGTTCAATGGTTCTTGAACTTTTTGGTTTCAGGACACCTATACATTACATGTTAACATAAATAATATTTATATGAAAATACCCTGATTCCAAAAAAGAAGTAGATGGAAATGTTTTTCACATTCATATCTGGCTTAAAAGACAAGTTGATTCTCCTGTCCACTTCTGCATTCAGTCTATAGTGGTATGTTAATTTTGGTTGAAGTATCTGAAGGAAATTTTATTTCTTACAAATACTAAGTTAGGGAAGGGAGGAGTAATTCATGAAATTTTCAGATACTTGTGCATTTTCTTTTGCTACTACACCAAAATTCTGTAAGGGTGGTTTCTTAAAGGTTTGTTGCAGTATAGAATTTAAAACCAGATCAGTAAACTTTTAATACTCTGTTACACTGAAATCCATAGGTTGTGGGGTGCCTGGGTGGCTCAGTCAGTTAAGCATCTGCCTCCTGCTCAGGTCATGATCCCAGGGTTCTGGGATTGAGCCCCACATCAGACTCCCTGTACAGAGGGGGTTTTGCTTCTGCCTCCTGTTCCCCGTGCTTGTGCTCTCTTTCTGTCTCCCTCTCTGTCAAATAAATAAAATCCTTTAAAAAAAAAAAAAGAGAGAAGAAAGAAAAGAAATCCATAGGTTTTAACTAGTACTTTGTGAATGGATTTTTACGTACATGTGATTTTGTAACATCATATGTCCATCGTTTGGGGAATGTTGGTTCACTGAGCTATGCACTTCTTCCACATGTTGGAATTTTCCTTATATCAAAATTTTCCTTATATCAAAATTTTGCATTTATTAACATCAGTGATTTAATCAGAAAGTCTTTAGATAGCTGTCAAGCTTATTGTGGGTGGGTATACATGTTTTGAAATTGCTACTTTTCATTTTGAAAGTTTAAGTTTTATTAACTGGCATCAAATGCTCTTGGTTGTTTCTTTGAAAGGTTGGGCTTATTACATTCATTTTTGAGAAAGTAGATACCTGAGTCTGATAACTATAGTTTGTGTGTCTGCCCCCAGGCTTTCCACTCTTCCAGTGAATTATGTGCAAAGACTCTGTGGAAGGAGTAAGGAAGCTGGATTTTTTGCTTACTCTTGAGTAACGGCCATGCCACGGAACTGAACATTTGGAATCCTACCAGTTTCTGTCAGTTTTATTCTTGTCAGGAAGAGCAAAAACTGAAGCAAAAATGTATGACTTTAGTGTTTTGTATTTTTTCTGAACTGCCAGCAAGTTTTGTGGCTGGTTCAGCTTTGAAATTTCTGCCAGCTGCCTGAAGCAGGTCTGCTCTCTGAAGTTAAGCCTAATAGCAGAAAATGTTCCTTTATTCAGTGGCTGGAAAGAGAGTAAAAGGCATGTTTATATTCTTTTCATATTTAGGTATGCATGCATAAATGCACGGTTGGTATACACTGTAGATTTAATAATTTGGGGATGAAGGTGCGGAGAAAAAAACTGAAGGATGAAATTAAGGTTTGGAATCACGAGTTATTTAAGGCTGATTTTTTAAATGAAATATTTCAAGCCTATAATAAACTGTAGAGAATAGTATAACTAGTGTGTAACAGCTGTATTTCATAACTGTTTATATTTGCCATATTTTTTTAAGGATATAAAATGTTTTAGATACAGCTGACATTCTTTTTTTTTTCCTCGTCCCATCCCACCTCCCTATCCAGAGGTAACCGTTGTCCTGGAGTTTAGTGCATATGTTATTGTGACTCATTGTGAGAGTCTGCAGTTGCTTACAATAAAAATCTTAACAATTTTACTCAAGAAAACAGAATTCTTGGGGTGCCTGGGAGGCTCAGTGGGTTAAAGCCTCTGCCTTTGGCTCAGGTCATGATCCCAGGGTCCTGGGATTGAGCCCTACATCAGGCTCTCTGCTCAGCAGGGAGCCTGCTTCCCCCTCTCTCTCTGCCTTCCTCTCTGCCTACTTGTAATCTCTGTCTGTGAAATAAATAAATAAAATCTTAAAAACAAAAAAAAGAAAACAATTCTTTTTTTTGATGCATAATAATGTATTTTGGAAATTATCACTTCAAAAGAAAGGAGAAAATAGAAAATAAGGATAATTTTTAAGATTGTGATATAATTGACATGTAACATTGTATAAGTGTAAGTGTACAGTATGTTGAAGTGAACATTTATACTGTAGCATGACTGCCACTGTAGCATTCGCTAACACCTCTATCACCTCACATAATTAACATTTCCTCTAGTGTGGAGAACATTTGAAATCTCATCTCTTAGCAAGTTTAATGTTTACAATAGAGTTTTATTGTCTGTGGTCCCTGTACAGTATTAGATCTCCGGGACTTAGGTATCTATTAGAAGAAAACAAAATTCTTTAGAGACAGTTTAAGCAGTGTCATCTAAATTTGTAGCAACTAAGAAAGTTCAGTGCTTGTATTGAATGGGGTTTTTTTTTCTTTTTTTTTTAGTGTAGAATATATCTTGACAAGCCTTTTTGTTGTTGTTTTTGTTGTTTCTTTACTACATGAATTTTTTAATTCCTTAGAATTTAGTATAAATTATGCGATCAAAAGTAATTATTAATGAGAAACCTAAGAAATTCAGTCCCATGTGCAAAATACTAATTCATCAGTGGAAAGTATAAGGATAAAAGAAGACATTTTAAATTTTGTGTTAGCCTTGCCACCCATACATTTTTTATTTTGGTAATGTAGTCTCTTCTGTATCTGTATTGTAGTAATCACACTGTCAATATTTTGAATACGAGTCAGATAATAGTTATAGTATTATTCAGAAGAATTGATCTATAGTTTATGCAAGGAATATTGACATATTTGGCTTTTCATCAGTTTTAGTCATTGCTATGAGTTTGTTAAAGTAACCTAAGTTTCCAGTTCTGTTACTTATGAATTCTGCCTCAATTTTATTGCTTATCAAACTCAACATTCAAAGAACAAATAATCCAATCAAGAAATGGGCAGAGGACATGAACAGACATTTCTGCAAAGAAGACATTCAAATGGCCAGCAGACACATGAAAAATGGCTCAACATCACTTGGCATTAGGGAAATACAAATCAGAATCACAGTGAGATACCACCTCACACCAGTCAGAATGGCTAAAATTAGCAAATCAGGAAATGACAGATGTTGGTGAGGATGTGGAGAAAGAGGAACCCTCCCACACTGTTGGTCGGAATGCAAGCTGGTGCAGCCATTCTGGAAAAACAGTATGGAGGCTCCTCAAAAAGTTGAAAATAGAGCTACCCTGTGGCCCAGCAAATGCACTATGGGGTATTTACCCCAAAGATACAAATTTAGTGATCCGAAGGGGCGCGTGCACCCCAGTGTCTATAGCAGCAATGTCCACACTAGCCAAATTTTGGAAGGAACCTAGATGTCCATCAACAGATGAAGGGATAAAGAAGATGTGGTATGTTTATACAATGGAATACTATGCAGCTATCAAAAACCACGAAATTGTGCCATTTGACATGACATGGATGGAACTAGAGGGTATTATGCTAAGTCCATCAGAGAAAGAAAATTATCATATTATCTCTCTGATATGAGGAATTTGAGAGGTAGGGCGGTGGGTCATGGGGGCTAGAGAGGGGAAAAATGAAACAAGATGGGATCGGAAGGGAGACAAACCATAAGAGATTCTTAATCCCATGAAACAAACTGAGGGTTGCTGGGGGTGGGGGTTAGGGATAGGGTGGCTGGTTGATGGACATTGGGGAGGGTATGTGCTATGGTGAGTGCTGTGAAATGTGTAAGCCTCATGATTCACAGACCTGTATCCCTGGGGCAAATAATACATTATATGTTAATAAAAAATTTTTGTTGCCTAAAATCTATTGGAAGTTGCGGTTGTGACTTCTGTTAAATAACTTTATTTTGGACCTGTCTTCCCTGTATTCTTGTTTGTGATTTTCATGGAGAATGTCAAAAAGCCTCAAGTTTCTTTATTGTATGTCTTATTTGCTTGTTCCTAAAATTCAGTTTTTATCTCAAAACTGCTAATTTTCTGTTCTGTAAAGCTGTTACGAAGAACTTAGGAGGGGCTCCTGGGTGGCTCATTCGTTAAGCGTCCGCCCTCAGCTCAGGTCATGATCCCAGGGTCCTGTGATCCAGCCCCGAGTTGGGCTCCCTGCTCGGCCGGAAGCCTGCTTCTCTTACTCCCACTCCCCCTGTTTGTGTTCCCTCTCTTGCTACGTCTCTCTCTGTCAATTAAATAAATACAATTTTAAAAAAAGAAGAAGAACTTAGGAGGTTTTTATTATACCTGGAGGGACTGATACGCTGTACGAATGTATTTCTTTTTTTTCCTTTTTGATTTTCTATAGCCTCCATGTTACGAAGTTGGTTCTTTGTTTTGATTCATGTATACTTAAGATCTTAGGAAGACTTTGTCTTCTTTACAAAACCTACAACATGGTAAAGTCAATTTTACAGTGTTACAGTACTTGAGGTATTAAAACTAAGTCTTGAAATAATGTTAATTTAAAACTATTCTAATTGTTTTAAACTATCTTAATTTTTTTTTAAAGAAATTTCCCCGAGTTGACTCCCTTTTTTTTTTTTTGTAAGATTTTATTTATTTGACAGAGAGAGATCACAAGTAGGCAGAGAGGCAAGCAGAGAGAGAGAGAGAGAGAGACAGAGAGAGAGAGAGGAGGAGGAAGCAGGCTCCCTGCCTAGCAGAGAGCCCAATGCGGGACTCAATCCCAGGACCCTGAGATCATGACCTGAGCCGAAGGCAGAGGCTTAACCCACTGAGCCACCCAGGCAGCCCAAACTAGCTTAATTTTTTGAAAGTCATTTTCTTCGGCTGTTTCAAATAACTTTATTGCCATTATTTTTTTTTTAAACCTTATGCAAGATTGTTGCACACAGACATGGTTTTTGTCTCTGGTTCTTTGAACATAAGTATATTCTTTTATCCAAATTTAAAATTGAGAAAATGCAGTGTAGCTTAATTTTTTTTCTCTGCCATGGAGCCCCTTATTATAGGAAGAGAAGACACATTACTTGGTTGGCTTTATACTTTTTATTGCTTGAAACTGTATTCTGTTGATCTGGTGATAGTTCTAATACAGTAATTCCCTATGGGAAAAAGAAGCTTAAGACTTCAAAATTGATTTATTACTTTAAAAAGGAATTCATATTCTATGTTGTTGTTGTTTTAATTTTTATTTTTTTAAGTAAGCCCCTCACCCAGTGTGAGGCTTGAGCTCACCACCCCAAGATCAAGAGTTGCATGCTCTACTGACTGAGCCAGCCAGCTGCCTGTCTACATGTTTTGTTTTAATTTAATTTATTTTTTTAAAAGATTCTGTTTATTTATTTGACAGAGAGAGACACAACGAGAGAGGGAATAAAAGCAGGGGGAGTGGGAGAGGAAGAAGCAAGCTTCCCGCTGAGCAGGGAGCCCAATGTGGGGATCCCAGGACCCTGGGATCATGACCTGAGCCAAAGGCAGATGCTTAATGACTGAGCTACCCAGGCACCCCTATTTTATTTTATTTTATTTCATTTTATTTTATTGCATTTCATTTTAAATATTTTACTTATATGTTTGACAGAGAGAGAGAGCACACACAAGCAGGGGGAGTAGCCAGCAGAGAGAGAGGGAGAAGCAGACTCCCCACTGAGCAGAGAGCCTGACATGGGGCTTGATCCCAGGACCCTAGGATCATGACCTGAGCTGAAAGCAGGTGCTTAACCTACTGAGCCACTCAGCAACCCCCATGCATGTTTTTTTTCAATTAGTATTTTTTTTTTTAACATACAATGTATTATTTGTTTCAGGGCTAAAAGTCTGTGATTCATCAGTCTTCTGCAATTCACAGCCCTCACCATAGCATGTACTCTTTCCCAGAGCCATCTCCTAGCCCCCAGCCACCCTATCTCTCCCACCCCATTGACTCCAGCAGCCTTTAGTTTGTTTCCTGAAATTAAGAGTCTCTTATGGGGGACTCCTGGGTGGCTCAATCGGTTGAGCGTCTGCCTTTGGCTTAGATCATGATCCCAGGGTCCTGGGATCGAGTTTGGCATGGGGCTCCTTGCTCGGCAGGGGCCTGCTTTTCCCTCTGCCTGCTGCTCCCCCTCTTGTGCGCGCTTGCTCACGCTCTCTCTCTCTCTCTCTCTCTCTCTCTCGGACAAATAAATAAATAAAACCTTTAAAAAAAAAAAAGTCTCTTATGGTTTGTTTCCCTCTCTGGTTTCTTCTAGTTTCATTTTTTCCCTCCCTTCCGCTATGATCCTATCTTGTTTCTCAAATTCCTCAAATCAGCAAGATCATACGATAATTTTCTTTCTCTGATGGACTTATCTAATCGTTGTCTGCAGATTATGAATATATTTTTAAACTGCTGCTTTCTAGGTGTGTATCTTCATATAATTAGTGCAGTGGTTCTGAACTGGGGGCAACTTTGACAGCTCTGGAGACATTTTTGATTGTCACAGCTGACTGTTAGTGGCATCTGATTAATGATCAGGAATGCCACTAGACATCCTACCATGCACAGGACAAGGACAGCCCCTCACAGCGAGGAACCACGTAGCCCAAAATGTCAGTAGTGTCAAGGATGAGAAACCATGGTCTCATATAAGAGAAGCTGTTATTTTTAGCAGACAAGCTGTTTGATATAACTACTAGTGATATTAAAGTCATAAAATAAATGAGGTTTTTTTGAAGGTGCCAACAGGAGTGACCGAAACTTGTTTACCTTCCTAGTAATCGTTTTTGTTCTTCTCTTCCTTCTCTCTCTCTTTCTTCCTGCTGCTTTTCTTCTCTAATTGTGTCAGAAGAAATTTGTTTGCTTTTAGGAGACTACCCTTGAGGTTTTATCTTTATATGGATTTTTTAAAAATATCTACTCTTAAGCACCATGTTTTTTCACTAGCTATTGTTGGTCACATTACTTCTTTAAAACAGTTTGGGTGTTTGCCACAATCACAAAAGCACATTTTTCTTACTTAGTATGACTGAAGAAAACTCTTAGAGCAAAAAACTATGGTAATTTACACATGGCTTTTTATTGCTCTTGAAAAAAATTCTTACTCTTAGAAAGGTATGGCTTGTCTTCTCCTACCTCATCCACTTTAATTCAAGCTTGATTTAATTCTTCAAGCTTAAAGGTTCATATTTAGTAAAGAGAAAACAATATACAATATAAAGTTGAAATATGGCTGATTTCTCACCTATATATGAATATATTAGTGGAACAGAATTATCTGTAGGGCGTTTCATGGTAAAAGCTTACCAGGAAAGGGTCTCCTGGGTGGCTTAGTCAGTTAAGCATCTGACTCTTGATTTTAGCTCAGGTCATGATCTCAGGGTCGTGAGATGGAGCCCAGCATCAGCCTATGTGCTGGGTATGGAGCCTGCTTAAGATTCTCTCTCTCTCTCTCTCTCTCTCTCTCTCACTCCCCCTCTGCCCCCTTCTCCTCTTTTTTTTCCTCTTCTCTAAAATAATAATGATGATGATGATGATGATGTAAGCTTACCAGGAAAGAAAAATAAACTTTCTTTTCCCTTCCCCCACCCCCATTTGTTCTTTAACTTTTCACTATGGAAAATTTTTTTTTTTTTTAAAGATTTTATTTATTTATTTGACAGACAGAGATCACAAGTAGGCAGAGAGGCAGGCAGAGAGAGGGGGAAGCAGGCTCCCCGCTGAGCAGAGAGCCCGATGTGGGGCTCGATCCCACAACCCTGGGATCATGGCCTGAGCCGAAGGCAGAGGCTTTAACCCACTGAGCCACCCAGGCGCCCACTATGGAAAATTTTTAAGCATTCCAGTAGCAGAGAAGTAGTATAGTTAATCTTGTTTCAGCTATACCACAGCCACTGCCCTTTGTATCTCACAGGATGATTGATTGATTAATTTATAGATTTATAGAGAGGAGAGAAAGAAAGCAGAGGGGAGAGGGAGAGGGAATCTTAAGCAGGCTCCTTGCTCAGCCCAGAGCCCGATGCAGGGCTTTATCTCCCACCTGCGCCAGAACCACCAGTTGGATGCTTAACCGACTGAGCCACCCAGGAGCCCCATGGATCATTTTAAAGAAAATCTTACACAGTATGTCATTCGGTCTTAAAATTCTTCAGCACGTGTCTCCATAAGGATTCCTTTTAAAAAAATAAATAACCAGAGGGCGCCTGGGTGGCTCAGTTGGTTAAGCGACTGCCTTCGGCTCAGGTCATGATCCTGGAGTTCCAGGATCGAGTCCCGCATCGGGCTCCCAGCTCCATGGGGAGTCTGCTTCTCCCTCTGACCTTCTCCTCGCTCATGCTCTCTCTCACTGTCTCTCTCTCTCTCAAATAAATAAAATGTTTAAAAATAAATAAGTAAATAAATAACCAGAATGCTGTTAGGATACCTTGCAAAACAAAACAAAACAGTAATTCCAGTATCATAGATCTAGTCAGTGGGAGCTGTCATGCTCAAATTCCAATGTTCCCTGACCCTCCTTCTGATATATGATTCAATTCCTTTTTTTTTTTTTAAGATTTTATTTATTTATTTGACAGAGATCACAAGTAGGCAGAGAGGCAGGCAGAGAGAGAGAGAAGAGGAAGCGGGCTCCCTGCGGAGCAGACAGCCCGATGTGGGGCTCAATCCCGGGACCCCGGGACCATGACCCGAGCTGAAGGCAGAGGCCCCAACCCACTGAGCCACCCAGGCGCCCCGATGGTTCAGTTCTATCTGAAGTCATAGTGGTTTGCAGTTGCACAGCTCACAGTGTTCACCTATAAAGGTACCACTGGAGAAAATACCATTCACACAGTCATTTGAATTACTCTGAAGTCATGAAACACCCTCTGTAGAACTGTTTAATGAATTTGACTGAAAAAGAAGTGAGTATTGTGTATCAACTGAAAAAAATGACAGAAAAGAAATAATTTCTAGAGCTGTACTGAGGCACTGATATCTAACTTGTGACATTGTTGATGGGGTGAATTCCTGAGCTGTGTTTACTGAATGTACTGGGATTATTGTAGGATTGTATATAGTTAAAGTCAACAAATGGATGTGTTTATGAAGAAGAAAATTTTAATGCAATATGGCTGATCTCTAAAGAATAGAGGGCTTTTAGAACAGGTTAACTACAAAATAAAAGGTGGTGTAAATTTTATATGATGAATGGAATAAAAATGTTCATTAACTTTGATAGTTAATGTGATAGGGACTGTATCACTATATGTCTATATAAACAATGGGGACATTATATACAATTCGTATACAAACCTCAATTTAGAATATTTCTTACGGCAAAATAAAAAATTGAGAAAGAATAGAGAAATAGAGAACAGAGAAACCTCTTTAAGTTGAATTTAAGTTTAAAATCTCTTGAAGTCAGATCAGTTTATATGTCTTTAATGCAAAACAGCTTAGTAGATATTTTTATTTATTTATTTTTTAAAGATTTTATTTATTTATCTGACAGAGATCACAAGTAGGCAGAGAAGCAGGCAGAGAGAGAAGAGGAAGCAGGCTCTCTGCTGAGCAGAGAGCCCGATGCGGGGTTTGATTCCAGGACCCTGGGATTATGACCCGAGCCGAAGGTAGAGGCTTTAACCCACTGAGCCACCCAGGCGCCCCATACTTAGTAGATATTTTTAAGTCCTGAAATAAAAACTCATTCTTCCATGTTCTTACCGGGTGCTAGAAGTGGACAGCTGTGCCCTGGGCAGAGGTAAAACACTAATAGAGAGCCAGCATGCTCTGAAAGACTGCTGTGTTTGGAAAGAAATGCAGATTATTTTTTTAAGAGCGCTATGTACGTGTATCAGTCCACAGTTTCTTGCTTATACTGTATCATTAGCTATTCCAAAAGAAGAAGGGAACAGAAACCCCTACAGACACATTCTGTGTTCACATTTTCCTCCTACCCCCTGTAAAAGAGTCAGTCTTGAGAATATATTATGGTTAGAAGTTGTAGCCTTCTCCACTCACACAGAAAAACAGCACACCATGCAGGCTTGTTTACAACTTCAGTTTCTTTCTTTTATTTCTTTTCTTGATTTATTTGAGAGAGCAAGAGAGCGGGCACATGTGCACACACATGAATGTGTGGGGCAGAGGGAGAGGATTAGAGAGGCTCAAGCTGACTCCATGCTGAGCGCAGAGCCCAACATGGGGCTCCATCCCACCCTCCTGAGATCATGACCTGAGCCACAACTAACAGTTGGTCGCTTAACCTACTGTGCTACACAGGTGCCCAGTAGCTTTGGTTTCTTTTGTATAACTACAGAAACCTTAATGACTATGAGGATTTGGTAGGTGGTCGTCGTCGTCGTCGTCGTCTTCTTCTTCTTCTTCTTCTTCTTCTTCTTCTTCGTCGTCGTCTTTGTCGTCTTTGTCGTCTTTGTCGTCTTCGTCATCTTCGTCTTTTTCGTCTTCGTCGTCTTCGTCTTCTTCGTCTTCTTCGTCTTCGTCGTCTTCGTCTTCTTCGTCTTCTTCGTCTTCTTCTTCGTCTTCTTCTTCTTCTTCTTCGTTTTTTTCTTACTGTGTAACTTGTTTTGTACCATAAACACTGTCTTGAGGGGAATGCCTGTACTGTTCAGCAAAGGAAAATGCCTTCTCACAATCCTTTTTCTGCAGCCTTTAGGTGAAGGATTTTTCTTTTCTTCCCGAGTTAGGGACAAACTCCCATAGATTAAGGATTGTGGCATAGATACCATGGATGGTCTCAGTGCCTGCCCGTAGTCTTTCTGCCCTTGCCATTTCTGTGCATGCTGGCCAACTTCTAAATCTCAACATCTGTGTCTCTGTCTGAGTGCCCTTTCTGCTGCCCCCTGTTCTGCCCTCCTGGAGGACAGGTCAGAAATGCTAGGATATTAACCCTCATGCTGAGAACCACTCTCAACCAGTATCTGACAGGACTCGGTGGGTAAATATCCAGCTCCCTAAACCCTCAAGTGGGGTGTTCTGGAAGGATCCAAAACCAGATAGAGATAATAAACTGTAGCTCTCCCTTTACTCAGGTGAAAATGATGTCTTTATAGAGACAACCTTGACATATACCCCAGCTTTTAAAAAAGTCATAGACCAAATGTGGTATTATAATTCTTATTAAGTTATTTAATGCCATACTTCACAACTTACCACTAACACACAACTATTTTTGTGGGAGCATTGATGTGTTCTTTGATCCTCGGCCTTCTGAGTGTCTTGTGTATCCAAATGGTTTTAAACCCTACTGTGATTCCTAGGATTGCTGCCCATAAAGCATTCTTTAATAGGCCCAAATATTCTAAGGCTGAGATTCAGGAAGATTTAAAAGAGGAAGCCAAGATGTAGTTTCAGAACACATTGGTGTTTTTATGGTTGTGTGACTGCCGACATTGCTTTCTCTCCCCTGATCATTGCTTGTTTCTGCTGCCGTCTCGGTCAGCTGCCTGTTGCCATTCTGATTGACCATCGTCATCTTCCCACCTGTGTTCCCATCCAATGTGACTGACTGCGCTGCTGCTGCCTTCCCTAGGCTTTCATTAGTCCCACGAATAATGGAACTCAGTCTCACTGGGTAAACATGCCTTCTCATCCCTGCCCTTCTGTTCATTTGGATGCCCCCAAAGCCTCCATGAACTCTTAAGATCTCAGTAAGGTGCTCTCAGATACCATTCCTGATTCTTTTTCTCACTTCAGCCCCCAGTCTTTCATATACGCAGATTCTCTATTTACAGCTTTTTGAAGTAACTGTTTCAAAGCAGTAGAACTTCTGCACTGAATATAATTTACTCTGGAAGACAGTTGCACGGGAAAAATATTCTGTATACATAGTACCTCATTAGCTGAAAAAACTATCATTTGTGAGAAACCATTTCATTCCAACACTATAAAATTCATGAAAAGTAATTCACATAAATTAACTGCATCACTGATTCAGCTGACATTCGCCTCCCCCAAAGCCTGTACTTGCTTCTAAGTCTTGTCAGAAAAAAATATTAAAATATGTTAAGTGGGAAAAAGAAAAATTAATTGGAGCCTGTGTAATGGTAAGTTTACCAGATTGTCTCACAAAGATAACCATAGTCTGTATTAAGAAGAAAAATAAGTAAAATTTTAAAATGCGAGGACTGTGGACTCTGAGAAACAGACTGAGGGTTTTGGAAGGGAGTGGGGTGGGGGATCAGGTGAGCCTGGTGGTGGGTATTATGGAGGGCATGTATTGCATGGAGCACTGGGTGTGGTGCATAAACAATGAATCTTGGAACACTGAAAAAATAACGTTAAAAAAATAAAAATGCTAGGATCATGATTCTGTTTTGCTTGTTCTTAACATGTTAGTCCTTAAGTTTAGTATTTCTCTCTCTTTTTTAAAGATTTTATTTATTTATTTGACAGAGATACAGCAAGAGAGGGAACACAAGCAGGGGGAGTGGGAGAGGGAGAAGCAGGCTTCCTCCTGAGCTGAGAGCCTGATGTGGGACTCGATCCCAGGACCCTGGGATCATGACCTGAGCCAAAGGCAGACACAACCATCGGAGCCACCCAGGTGCCCCAAGTTTAGTATTTCTAATATTGCAGTATTTCTAAATAATACTGGTTATGTCCACTGTAAGACTTAGCTTGAAAGTTAAATAATTATTAGGAAGGAAATAAGGTTCCTCAGTATATGTAAGAGATTGTATAGAAAAGTCAAAGTCTTTAATGAGTGCATGAATTCAGAATCAAAACACATCTACCAATGTTCTGTATTTTGATCTGAGTGATGGTTACAGGGATGTGTTTACTTTGAGAAAATTCATCAAAGCTTATGAACTTATGACTTGGATACTTAAATGTAAGTTATAGTTCAGTAACATTTTTATTAATCAAGCAAAGCACAAGAAGAAAACACATTTTTCTAAAAATCTGTTTACCAGATCTCTTAGTTGATTCAAAAAGTTAATTATAGGTATTAAATCAAGTTGTATGCTTTTGCTGGGGGTTCCATAAAACAAGAACAGACTGAGTGGCTTAAACAACAAATTTATTTTCTCATAGTTCTGGAGGCTAAAAGTCTAAAATCAAGGTCCCATCATGTTTGGTTTCTTCTGAGGCCTCACTCCTTAGTGTGCAGATGGCTGCCTCTTTCTGCCTCTTCACATGGTTGTTCCTCTGTGCACATATACCCCTCGTGTGTGACCAGGTTTCTTCTTATAAGGGCACCAGTCATTTAGATTAGGGTCTACTTTAACTGTAGACTACAGTAACTGTAGAGTTAACATTTTATTATCCCTGATTTGGTTCGGATTTCCCCAGAAGCTCACTCTGTGTTATTTGATTGGGAACCTAGATATGACTCTGCAGCATGAGATGCGTCTGTCCCATGGTTTATGTGTCACTGGGAGTGGTACATACACTGCTACTTTAGCAGTAGGATCGTACTGGCCAAAGTTACAGAATTAGAAGGCGTGCTGTTTAAGTAGTAATTTACCCACATTATTAGTGGAGGAGGAGACTTGCGTTTTGACCTGGATCATTTCTGAATAAGAGGATGTGTGTGTGTTGGGATATTGATTGGAAGAGAACTCATTTTACTAATCTTATATTAAAGATAGTGACTTTGCTGCACAGATAAAAGGAGAGTATATTGGAAAAATAAGAAGTCATAGACTGTAGGTTGAGTTTTAAGTACTAGGCAAAGATGTTTTAGGACAAGATAGTCAAAGATACTGGGTCATTAGAGTAAAACACGGTCTAGCAAACCCTGTTCTATTGAAACTGATCTCGCCTGGATGTAGTGTTCTTTAATTTGGAAAACATGGTTCTCATGGTTCTTTCCTTTGAGTTTAATTTTAAAGGTAGAAGAGGAAGTACTTAAGGATTGTCAAGTTTAGGGGTGAACTTAGGAGTATAAGTCATGAATCTGTGTGTGTTATGACCACTAAAATAATGCTGGGGTAAGAAAGTAAATCCATCCTACAGGCCTGTTTTATTTGGCTTGCTTTTGTTTCGGTTTTTAATGCATACTGGTGATTTTAGGCAGGGCATTCATTCTCCAAATGGCCAGGCTAAGAGTGTAGCCGTTATGCCTTATTTATACTCACTTGTTTCATATACTTTTCTTACCTACCCCATCCCTGACAACTTCTGGGTTTAAAACAGCCTGGTATCTGTCCGGTTTGCTTTTTTGAGATAGCAGAGTTAATTTGAATGACTTTGAGAATGGAACTACAGACCAGTTTCCTTTCTCTGTGTTCATGTCTTTCCTGCCTTGGAAGGAATACCAAAGAAGTGAAGAGATGAGTAAAAAGCCAAGTTATACCTCTTTGGACACAGGACAGAATGATAATGTGTTCTGTGGTTCGTTCTTTAGAAGACTAGACAAACCTATTAAGCAAATAATAAGGAACCGTACTGGAATGCTATAGATTTTCCTTTCCACTTGAAGTTAGGGGAGGGAAAAAAAATCCCAGATTGAGAATCTTAATATTGCTGTTACCATACCCACTTTAGGAATGGAGTCTCATAGCTTATTTGGTTAGGGAATTAAGAAATTTAATGGTAGAGACCAGTGGAAGGATTTGTATTTCCCAGGTATAGTTTCAGATGAAAAGCAGTGTGATTCACTGTCTAAAAGATAAGTTTAGCCTATAAAAACATCATTTGTGGAATTAAAATGAAAAATAAATGTGTAATAAAACATCATTTGTACAATGTTTTACGAAGTACTTTTGTAATACTGCCGCATGAGCCTCAAGAACTCGGAGGGAAAAACTGGTAGCATGATGTGGGTTGGGCAGATTTAATTTAACCACCAGCTATGGGATCATTATTACACTATGCCCTGAGAATCCAATGTTTTGCAAAGACACACAGTTCCTGTCCTCAAAAGTGTCTGAATCGGGGGTAGGGAAGGGTTGGGTTTCAGTGGAAGCAAGAGAGGAAGCAACCAGATTATCCTGAATGAGACAGAAGCTTCCCTGAGAGCCTAGCATTTGAGTTAAGACCTGAAGTATTCCGAAGCAAGCAAAGCACGCCTGTTGATCACTGAGGCAGCACGTGCAGAGGTTTGAGAGCATCGTGCATTTGGGGAACATCGTTGGGAGTGTAAAGGCTGAGGCACAGAGTGCGGTGACATGGGACTAGATGTAGGTTCGGACTGGAGAGGGAGTCAGGCTCTGATGAGGACTGCTTTCCACTGCATTGATGAAGGAAAATGGTGACTCCTGAAAGTGTGTGAATCTTGGTGACACTGCTCTGGGAGTGTTGAAGGGTGGCAGCACGTTAAACAGTTCAGGAGGTAGGGGCTATGGTACGCAGCATCTCAAAGACTGACAGTGCTACTAGAATAAAGGTTTGGGGAAAGAGGAGAAAATTAATTATTTCATCCTCGGAATTTGTCAGGCACGCATCTTTTTTGGGCTTCCGTGTTCTCCTAAGAGACTCAGTTTCATTTTGAAGTTAATTGTCATGCAGCTATAAATATTTTATATACATTTTTATTTCATCTTTTATTGCTCATACTAAAGAATGAGGAATGTTTTGATCATTTCTGGATATAGTGTTTTTCAAAAGACAGCTGTTAGCTTTATTCACTCTAGCCGGCAAGTGCCTCATTCACTACTAGTGACTGTTTTTTATTCTCTCCCATTACTTTTATTCACAGAGTACACAGTACTTTTCATACCTCAGCACTTGAATATTTGTCATTCTAAATTGAATTTGCTTTAAATAACTTTTGTGAAGGATCTTGCATTTTGTGATCATTGTTCCATGCAGTTACTCTTCAGTGAAAAGAATTAGCTTTAATAATGTTTATAATTCTATATAAGGTCTTTTCGGTTACATTAATTACTAGCCCTCACTTGCAGCCAGTTTTTGATTGTCTTGACTGATATATTGTCTAATTGACTATCCAGATTGTTACCTGGGTATAGTGATGCTTTATAAATAGTGAGTAAATTTTTGAAATTTACTTCGTTTTTTAAAAATTTTATTTAAACTCAATTAATTAACATACACTGTATTATTGTTTCAGGAGTACAGATTTGTGCTTCATCAGTCTTATATAAAACATATATATAATATATAAAAGACTGATCATCAGTCTTATATAAGACATGTATATAATATATAATATAAAAGACTGATGAAGCACAGACCTGTACCCCTGAAACAAATAATACATTATATGTTAATTAATTGAATTTAAATTAAAAAATGTGGAAAAACAGGGGTGCCTGAGTGGCTCAGTTGGTTAAACCTCTGCCTTCAGTTCAGGTCATGATCTTGGGGTCCTGGGATCAAGCCCCACATTGGGCTCTCTGCTCAGTGGGGAGCCTGCTTCCCCCTCTCTCTCTGCCTGCTGCTCTGGTTACTTGTGATCTCTCTCTGTCAAATAAATAAATAAAATCTTTAAAAAAATATGTGGAAAAACAGGGGTGCCTGGGTGGCTCAGTTGGTTAAGCCTCTGCCTTCAGCTCAGGTCATGATCTCGGGGTCCTGGGATCAAGCCCCACATTGGGCTCTCTGCTCAGTGGGGAGTCTGCTTCCCCCTCCTCTCTCTGCCTGCTGCTCTGCCTACTTGTGATCGCTCTCTGTCAAATAAATAAATAAAATCTTTGAAAAAAAATGTGGAAAAACATAAAGCTAGCTATACCTACAAAAGAAAGAAAAAAAAAAAAAACCCAACCCAGTGTTCATTAAAGCACATACCCTCTCCCAGTGTCCATCACCCAGTTACCTCATCTCTCCACCCCCCCCCACTTCCCTCCAGCAACCCTCAGTTGTTTCTTATGATTAAGAGTCTCAGGTTTTGTCTCCCTGTCTAGAGAAACAAATTTTATCTGCTTTAGATTTAATCAGGTGATACATATTTGATACAAATCATTAAGAAGTGCTATTATGAAGTGCACTGCCTTATTTTGAAGGATATTCTACTGCTGTGTAAGCTCTTTAGAAAATCAGCTTTATTTGAAAATTGATTGTTATACCATATCTTTTTTTTTTTTAAGAGAGAACTAGAGCAAGTGGGTGGGGTGGCAGAGAGAGAGAGAAGAATCTTAAGAGAGAGAATCTTAAGCAGGCTCCACGCCCAGCACAGAACCTGATGCGGAGCTTGGTCTCACGGTCCTGAGATCATGACCTGAGCCAAAATCAAGAGTCAGATGCCCAGTCGACTGAGCCACCCTGGCACCTGATCATTATACCATTCCTGTAGAATATAGATATCTTTGTAAAACTGATCTTATAATATTTTAAATTGTTGAAGTTATAATTCTTTGGAAGTTTGGTGCTTAAGGTTATAGTTTAAATCTTTTAAATGGAAATTTTCAAGCGTAGTAGAATAATGTATGAAGCTCCATATACCTATCTATTATTATTCCTTTTCCTACCTCCTTTGTCCACTGCTGGATTCCTTTAAGCAAATTCCAGGTGTAACACTTCATCTGTGCATATGTTAGTATGGTTCTCAGATCCTGCTCTCTCTTTATGGATTGCTTTTTTCTCTCTCCTTAAAAAATATGTATAAAATCACAAATAGCTCCAAAATAAAAACTGTTTTTGCTTAAGCAGCATAGTATTTCTGAATTTTTCATAATTCCCAATATTCGTTTATTTATTTTTAATTTAAGTTCAATTAGCCAATATATAGTACATCATTAATTAGTTTTTGGTGTAGTGTTAGTGATTCATTAGTTGCACATAACACCTAGTGCTCATCATATCACACAGTTACCCCATCCCCCCACCCACCTCCCTTTCCACAGCCCTCAGTTTGTTTTCCCAAGTCAAGAGTCTCTCATGGTTTGGCTCTCCATTTATTTTATTTTTATTTTCAAGAAGATTTTATTTGTTTGTTAGGGAGAGAACATGAGAGAAGGAGAGAGTCAAAGGGAGAAGGCAGACTCCCTGCTGAGCAGGCTTGATCTCAGGACCCTGGGTTCATGACCTGAGCCAAAGGCAGATGGTTAACTAAGCTACCCAGGTGCCCCCCTTTTTTTCATTTATTTAAAAAAAATATTTATTTATTTGACAGCACAACCAACTAGGAGCAGCAGAGGGAGAGGGAGAAGCTCATAATTCCCTATTTTATCTATAAGTAAACTTGATATTTAGTGATTTCTTAGAAGATTTTATTTATTATTTTTATTAGTTTTTTAAAAGATTTGATTTATTATTTATTTGTCAGCAAGAGAGAGACAAAGAACACAAGCAGGAAGAGATGCAGGTAGAGGGAGAAGCAGGCTCCCCGCGAAGCAAGGAGTCTGATGTAGAACTCAATCCCAGGACCCTGAACTCTTTGACCTGAGCTGAAGGCAGACGCCTAACGGACTGAGCCACCCAGGTGTCCCAGGATTTTATTTATTTATTTGACAGAGAGATAGAGAGAGCCCAAGTAGGAAGAGCAGCAGAGAGAGGGAGAAGCAGGCTCTTTGCTGAGCAGGGAGCCCGATGCCAGGCCCCATCCCAGGATCTTGGGATCATGACCTGAGCTGAAGGCAACTGCTTAGCCCACTGAGCCACCCAGGTGCCCTTTTTTAGTGATCTTAAAAATAAAAAGGAGTATTTGCATTCTACTCTTTTTATATAACACCTTTATTGAAGTATAATTCATATATACCATACAATTTACCCATTTAGAGTGTAAAAGGTCAGTGGTTTTTAGTATATTCACAGAGACCTGCAGCTGGCACCACAGTCTTTTTTAAGAGCGTTTTTATCAACCCAAAAAGAAATGCCATACATAGGCAGTCACCTCTTATTCTCACTCCAGTCTCCCAAACCAAGGCAACCACTAATCTCCTTTCTGTCTCTATGGTTGTATTTAACTATTCTAGGCAATTCAGATAAGTGGAATCATACAATACATATTTGGTCTTTTGAGACTGGCATTTTCACTTAGCATGTTTCCAGGGTTCATCCATGATTTAGCATTGATCATGCTTAATTTCTTTTATTGCTGAATAATATTCCATCGTATGGATATGCCATGTTTTCTTTATCCATTCATCAGTTGATGGGCGTTTGGATTATTTCCACTCCGGGGCTATTAAGAACAATGTTGTTTAAGAGCATTTGTTTACAAGGTTTTTTGTTTGTGTGTTTTTTGAACTTACATTTCCAAATCTCTTGAGTATATAGTAGAATATATATATAGAATACATATAACATAGGAGTAAAATGCTAGGTCATATGGTAACTTCATGTTAAACCTTTTGAAAAACTGCCAGACTATTTTCCACAGCAGCTGCACAATTTTTCAGTCCCACTAGCAGTATTATGAGGGTTCTGATTTCCTCTACCTCTTCACCAACTCTTGATACAGTCTGTCCTTTTTATTATAGTCATGCACTGAGAGTGAAGTAGTCTGATAGTGGGTTTGATTTGCATTTCCCCGATAGCCAGTGTTGTTGAACATCTTTTCTTAGGTTTATTGGTCATTTGTATATCTTCTTAATTTTTTAAACTTTTTTTTTAAGATTAGATTTGTGGGAGAGAGAGAGTGTGTGAGTGAGTGAGCACGCACACAAGTGGGGGAGCAGCAGGCAGAGGGAGAAGCAGGCTCCATGCTGAGCAAGGAGCCCGATGTGGGACACAATCCTAGGACTGGCTTACGACCTGAACTGAAGGCAGACACTTAACCATCTGAGCCACCCAGGTATCACATATATATCTTTTTTTTTTTTTTTTTTTTTTTTTTAAGATTTTACTTGTTTATTGGATAGAGAGACAGCAAGAGAGGGAACACAAGCAGGGGAGACGCAGGCTTCCCGCTGAGCAAGGACCCTGGGATCATGACCTGCGCCGAAGGCAGCTGCTTAACGACTGAGCCACCCAGGCGCCCCTCGGATATATCTTTTTTAGTTGACTGAGCCACCCAGGCGCCCCTCGGATATATCTTTTTTAGTTGCTGGGGTATTTGTTTTTTTATTATTGAATTATAAGAGTTGTATGTATATACAAGTCCCTTGTCAGATAGATACATGATTTGCAAACCTATTTTCTCATTCTCGAGGTTGTCTTCTTACTTTCTTGACGGTTTATACTCTTTAAAGCATACAACTTTTAATTTTGATGAAATCCAACTTTTCTGTTTTTTCTTTTGTTTTTGTTGTTATATTTAAGAGTGCTTTGTCTAATTGAAGGTGATAAAGATTTATCTTATATTTTCTTCTATGAGTTATATAGTCTTAGCTCTTACTAAGTTATGTTCCATTATGAGTTAATTTTGTATACAGTATGAAGTAGAAGTCCAGCTTTATTCTTTTGCATGTGGATATCCAGTTGTCCCAGCACTATTGGTTGAAAAGGCTGGCTTTTCCCCCATTTAATTGTCTTGGCATTCTTGTTGAAAAATCAATTGATCAGGGATTGTTTATGAACTTTGAATTCCATTCCATCACTCCATGTATCTATCCTTCATGTCGGTACCACACAGTCTTGATTACTATAGCTTTTGTAGGAAGTTCTGAAATAGGAAAAGTTGAGAATCCTCTAGCTTTGTTCTTTTTCCTGATTGTTTGGCTCTTCTGGGTCCTTTGAGTTGCCATGTGAATTTTAAGATCAGCTTGTTAATTTCTGCAAAAAGGACCAATTGGGATTTTGGTAAGGATTGTGTTGAATCTATAGATCAACTTGGAGGATATTCTCATCTTAACAGTGTTGTTTCCAAGCCATGAACATGGATGTCTGCATTCATTTAGGTCTTTAAAAATTTTTTTTGTCTTCTAATTTTAGAGTGTTAGTTTTATGCTATATTGCCTTTTTAAAAAATTAAGTAATGACTTGTTATTTGTATAAAAAGAGAGATGTTGGGCGCCTGGGTGCTCAGTTGGTTGAGCGCCTGCCTTCAGCTCAGGTTGTGATCGCAGGGTCCTGGGATCAAGTCCCATGTCGGTCCCCTTGCTCCATGGGGATCCCACTTCTCCCTCTGCCTGCTGCTTCCCCTGCTTGTGCACGTGCTCTCTCTCTCTGACAAATAAATAAATAAAATCTTTTTTAAAAAAGATGTTCATTAAGAAAAATTGTAACAGTACAGAAACATTCAAATCACCTTGAGTTCCTACTACCAAGAAGTAAATAATTATCATTTGGTTAATATTGCAACTAGACATCATAGAGCTACATAGACCCAGAAATAAGGGTGTAGGGGGAGAGAAATTATGTGTCCTATTTCTTCAGTTACTTTGGTTAGACTTCTATTTTGAGATAATCGTAGATTCATATGAAGCTGTAAAAAGTAATGTAGAGATCTTTGTTTTCTTTACCCAGTTTCCTTCAATGCTAACATACTGCCAAACTATAATACGATCCATTGTAGTACTGCACAGTCTGCTGCATCGGTGTTGACATCCATACAGTCCTCTGACACTCAGATTTCCCCAGTTTTACTTTTACTTACTGATGTGTATACATGCGTGTGTTTAGTTCCATGCAATTTTACCACATGTGGTTTCCTGTACCCGCCACCACTGTCAAGGTACAGACAGTTCTATTCCCACAAGGATTCTTTGTTTCAGCCTTTTGTAACCATGCCACCTTCCTCCCAGCCCCATTTCCTGCTTTCCCCCACCCCATCCTTAACCCCTGGTAACCATTGGTCTTTTTTCCATTTCTATAATTTTATCATTAAAAAAATACTATATAAGTGTTATATAAGTGCTCCCCCCCCCCCACTTAAATTCCCTGGACATTTATCTAAGGTTTTGCATGTGTCAGTAGTTCATTTCTTTCTCTCACTGAGTATTTCCATGGTATGGAGGAATCATAGTATAGTCATTCGTTGAAGGACATCTGTGTTGTTTCCCATTTTTTGCTAGTACAAATAAAGCTGCTATGAACATTTGTGTATAGATTTTTGTGTAAACATAAGTTTTCATTTCTCTGGGATAAATGCCTAAGAGTGCATTTGCTGGGTCATATGATAATTACATGTTAAATTTTATAAGAAACTGCCAAAATTTTCCAGAGTGGCTATTTTTAAAAATAAGTATAAGTAATTTAAAAAACATTTAAAAAAGTGAGCCTAACAAATACAGGAAAGACACATAAACACAAACAGTTGAAATGGAACATGTCCAGCCCCTCAGAAGCTGCTGGGTATCTTATCCTTCTTCCATCATAATGTACTCCTTCCTCCACAAAGGTAACTGTTACCATTGACATTTATGATAATCCCTTTATTTTTCTTTCATAATTAGCATTTAAATCTTCATTCCTTTGCAATTTTTTTTTATTTCTTTTCAGCGTAACAGTATTCATTGTTTTTGTACCACACCCAGTGCTCCATGTAATACTTGCCCTCCTCCCACCCCCCACCCCCCCCCCCGCCCCTTCAAGACCCTCAGGTTGTTTTTCAGTCCATAGTCTCTCATGGTTCACCTCCCCTTCCAATTTCCCTCAACTCCCTTCTCTCCATCTCCCCATGTCTTCCATGTTATTTGTTATGCTCCACAAATAAGTGAAACCATATGATAATTGACTCTCTGCTTGACTTATTTCACTCAGCATAATCTCTTCCAGTCCCGTCCATGTTGATACAAAAGTTGGGTATTCATCCTTTCTGATGGAGGCATAATACTCCATAGTGTATATGGACCACATCCTCCTTATCCTTTCGTCCGTTGAAGGGCATCTTGGTTCTTTCCACAGTTTGGCGACCGTGGCCATTGCCCTTTGCAATATTTTTTACTTCATTTTTGATTGTTAAAAAGAATCATACAGAATGCATTCTTTTTTGCATCGCTTTTTAACTGAACACTATTTTCTAGGACTGATTAATGTTGTATATAGCAGTAGCTTATTAAATTCTTTTCTGTATTCCAAAGTGTGTATTTAACATAGTTTAATTTTTACTGTTGGTGGGTATTTGAGGTGTTTATAATTTGTGGCTCATTACCAGTGCTGCTATCACATTTTTGTACAATTGCCCCAGTTCATAGATTTTTAAAAGGCATATTCCTAACTGGGCTTTGGTCATAGGACGTATTTGTTTTTTCTTCTAGTTGGTAATGCCAAACTGTTTTTTTTTTTTTAAGATTTTATTTATTTATTTGACAGACAGAGATCACAAGTAGGCAGAGAGGCAGGCAGCAGTAGGGGTTGGGGGGAAAGCGGGGAACAAGCTCCCCGCTGAGCAGAGAACCCGATGTAGGGCTCTATCCCAGGACCCTGGGATCGTGACCTGAGCCAAAGGCAGAGGCTTTAACCCACTGAGCCACCCAGGCACCCCTGCCAAACTGTTTTTCAAAGGAGTTATACCAGTTTATATTTCCATCAGCACTGTGAGTTTTTTTGTTTCAGCTCTTCTCCAGTAGTATAGTCCAATTATTATTTTTAAGGTTAACTGTTAAAAATGGATGTGTAGTGATTTCTCATTGTGGTTTGATTTGACATTCCCCTGATTTCTAATGAAGTTGAGTCCTTTTCATTATTGTCCATTTGGATTTCCTGTTTTATGAAATGCTTGTTGAGATCTCTCACCTATTTTTTACTGGGTTGACTTTCTCTTTTTGAGTTGTAGTTCTTTGTAAATTGTGGGTGTAGCCCTTAGTTATATGGTTATAAGTGTCTTTTATTCTGTGACTCACCTTCTCATTCTCTTAAAGGTGACTTTGATGAACAGAAGTTACTATCTTTGGTACATTCCATTTTATTAATCTTTTATGATTTGAGGTTTTTGTGTCCCATTGCAGTGCCCAAGACCATAAAGGTATTCTCATACCGTTTTCCAGAAGGTTTTTTTGTATTGTCTTTCACATTTTGATCTGCAGTCAACTGGAATTGGTTTTTCTGTATGGTGTGAGATAGGAGTCAAATTTTATTTTTCCTCGATATTGATGATTATCATGTACGACTATCTTTTTCTCACTGTTATGCATTGCCACCTTTGCCATAGGTATTTATTGAAGCAGAAGTCTGTTTTTAGATTGCCTATCTGTTCCATTAGTTGATTCATTTATCCTTGTGCTGTACCAAACAACTTTCTTACTGTACCTTGTACTAAGTCTTGATATCTAGGACAGGAAGCCCCTTGCCATCCTGTTCTTCAGGAGTATCTTGGTTATTTTTGGCCTCTCAGCATTTCTGTGTAAATTTTAGAATCATCTTATCTTCCATAAGCACTTGACTGGTTTATTTTTTTTTTTAAAGATTTTATTTATTTATTTGAGAAAGAGACAATGAGAGAGAGCATGAGCAAGGAGAAGGTCAGAGGGAGAAGCAGATTCCCCATGGAGCTGGGAGCCCGATGCGGGACTCGATCAGGAACTCCAGGATCATGACCTGAGCCTAAGGCAGTCGTCCAACCAACTGAGCCACCCAGGCGTCCCGACTGGTTTATTTTTTGTTGGAATTGTATTGTTCTGTATAGCAACTTAGGAAAAATTAGCATCTTTTATTGACTTTTGTAATATATGAACATTTGTGAGGTCTTTAAATTTTTTTTTTAAGATTTATTTATTTATTTATTTTAGAGAGAGCTTGCAGTGGGGAGGGACCTAAGGGGAGGGGAAGAGAATCTCAAGCAGGCTCCCTAATGAGCACAGAGCCCAACACGGGCTTAATCTCAGGACTCAGATCATGACCTGAGCTGAAACCAAAAGTCAGACACTTAGCCAACTGAGCCACCACCCAGATGCCCTTGTGAGGTCTTTAATTTTTCTCAGTAAAGTTTATAGTTTTTTCTTTGGATATCTTATACACTTTTATCATTTCTAGATATTTGATATTTTTGACACTAAAGTACCTCTTTTAAAAGATTGTCATCACTTTGTTTCTGGAATATAGAAATACAGTTGAATTTTAATATTGACCTTGTGCTCTTCAACCTTCTTTAACTGCCTTATTCATTCTAATAGTTTATCTATAAATTTTTTTAGTTTATAAATTTAAAAAAAATTCATACCTATGTAATCATAAAATCTGCAAATAAAACCTCAGTTTTGTGTCTTTCTTTCCAAATACTATACCTTTCATTTCTTTTTCTTGCATTATTGTACTAGTTGGGGATATTAATAGGGTCATGTCTGTTTAACATTTCATCTTTATGTTTGCTGTAGGTTCTAGTTAGTTGGTTGTTTTGGGTAGGCAATCCTCATCAGATTAGGGAAATTCCTGTTTCTTCCTAATTTGCTAAGCAATCCGATGAATGAATGAATAATGAATTTTATCAAATATTTTTTCTGTCTCAAGATCTATTGATATTATAAAATTTACTTATGTGGAAAGTTATGTTGATTTTTAAAATTGCTAATCAAACTTCCATTTCTGGAATAACTAACTTGGCTTTGACTTGTAATACTTTTAATATTGCTAGATTCAGTTTGCTTATCTTTTGTTTCATATTTTTACATGAATTGTTCCATGTTCATGAATTGTTCTAAGTTCATGAATTTATTTGACCCATAATTTTCCTTTCTCCTAATGTTTTTATCAAGTTCTGGTATTGAGGTTACACTGTACTCATAAAATGAGTTGGGGAAGTGATCCTTTTCTTGTTACGAAGATGATTTTTTATAAGACCGGGTATATTTCTTCCTTAAACAATTAGCAGAATTCACTGATTAGTCTAACTAGAAATGGAATTTTCTTTGTGGGCAGTTTTTAAATGATGGAGTTGGGGAGCAAATCTGTATAGCATTTCTACACATCTTGTGACAGCTTTTATCTCAGACTATCCTTTTAAGAATGTTTATATAACAAAAAGCCTTGAAATACAGAAATAGGGTCTTTCTACAGGGCAAAGGTTGTTAGGTTTGCTGGCAGCCTCGATATGAGATCAGTAGTTTTCTAAGCCTGGGGTTCTTCAGCTGTGACCCACACCCTCTGTGTACATACTATCTACCTGAGCCTCTTTTAGGTTGCTGCCATGGGCAGATAGCAGAGGCAAAAGGAACTGGATACAAATGTAAAAATCATGCTGTCTGCTTTGTGGTGAATAATGAAATCCTTTTCCCCTGGCCTAGGAGTCTCCTATCTTCTGCAGGCATCTATGAAATTGTGGTAGGAGTTTTCGAGTAACTTGGGTAAAATGTCAGACCCTTCTCAGTTGTTGACAGGAAGTTGATTTATTTATAGGACTGTTTGAATTTCCTCTATCTTCTTGTGTCATTTTTGGTGAATTTTGACTTTCTTCCTTTTATCTAAATTGTCAAGTTTATTAGAATGAATTTCCACTTGTTTTCTTTTAAAATGTCCATAAAATTCGTAATAATGCCTTTGTTCTTCATTCCTGATACTGGTAATTTGTGTTTTTGCTGAGTGTAGAATTCTAGGCTGATAGATACTTTCCTTCAACTCATTGAAGATAGTCACAGCCTTCAGTTGTTTTTGTCATGGAGAATTCTGCTTAGTTTGTTGCTTCTTTTAAAGTAATCTTTTTATTCTCTGTGGCTACTTGAAATTTTTCTCTTTATATTTCATTTCTACAGTGTTAATATGATACATAAGTGGAGATTTCTTTTTACGTAAGCTGCCTGGGATTCATTGAGCCTCTTGTATCTGTTGATTGCTCTTTCGTGAAGTTGAAAAATTTCAGACGCCATCCCTTTAAATGTTGCCTCTGTTCCATTTCTTTTTTTTCCCTCCTTCTGAGACTGATTAAACTAAATGTTTTAAATAGATGCTCAGCCTTTTCACTCTTTTATATCTCTTTTCTCATTTTTCTAGCTTTCTTCTTTTCATGCTGTGTTGTGCTATGCTATATTTCAGCTCACTGAAGTTTTCTTCTGTTGTGTCTAAAATCTCAACCAGTGAGGTTTAAATGTTACTTACTGTATTTGTTATTTCTAGATCTCCTATTTGGTTCTTGTTGAATCTCTGAGAATCTTCCTGATGTACACAAGGAGGAGTTTTTGGCAGTCATCTTCAGAGACAGTCTACCACAGCCACATTTAAACCATGTTCAAGGCTTGACATTTTTCTGGTAGGATAGCCAGAGGATTGAAACCAGTTTGATCATTAGGGTGACCATGTAACGGGCCATCCAACTGGAACATTTTTGAGAGGTAAAAAGAAGTGTTATAATCCAGACTGTCTTGGGAAATCTAGGACCTGTGGTCATCCCAGTTATGATTTATTGTGGACTTTTCCATGTCCTGTTCACTCACCTTGGGAGTACAGTCCTTTGGGATGTTAATTTTTTATGGTAAGAGACTCCTCTTATGCTTTCCACCTTGTGCAGGATTTTGAGTTCTGTTTATTTTCCCCACTGCTTTCTTTGGGAGATTGTCTAAATAGGGTGTCTCATTTTCTCAGGATTGATGCATGACCTCACAGATTTTTGTTTTCCCTATATTTGGAGATTGGTGATTACTTATTGTCTTGTGGTCTTTTTGATACTTTTAAGATTTAATTCAGCTTTTATAGTTTTCTGTGGGAGCTTTGATCTAAATAACTTAGGCCACCATTATAGGGAATAAATACAAATGTGGTTAATTTACTTTAATTAACAGAAGAAAGAAAATGGAAAGAATTGTTTAGTGTCAAATAAGTGCTTCTTTTCCAGAAAAAAATATGAGTTCCCATGAGCTGCCTCTTAGTTGTGGAATGAGGTTGTGGGTGTGAGGTGGGAGCAGTTAAGGGTTTCAAGTCATTATGTTTGTTTTTTTAACTCCAGGTCCCACTTTGTGATAAACTTGTTAATTCCTTTTATGAAAAATTAGGACATTATTTCCCTCAAAATGTAATTTCTCAATTTTTATGAGTTACATTTTCACTTTATTGAGGCTTTAAAGGTTAACATTCTGTTCCACAGCTAATTCCCCTGCTGTTTAACCTTAGTGTTAGCTGTAAATAGATTTTGTGCTTTTTTTCTAGTTTTCTGATCATGCCATTTTATTCCTGAATTATTTATTTTTATGTGTCTGTATATTGTCTAGATTTCCACATTAGATCCTAATTTATTTTTAAAAAGGTTTCATGCATGACTTTTTAAAAATACAGTTTTTCTTTTCAGTTTCATTGTAGAATTTTTTTTTAAAGATTTTATTTATTTGACAGACCGAGATCACAAGTAGGCAGAGAGAGAGAGAGAGAGAGAGAGGGAAGCAGGCTCCCTGCTGAGCAGAGAGCCTGATGCGAGGCTCAATCCCAGGACCCTGAGATCATGACCCGAGCCAAAGGCAGAGGCTTTAACCCACTGAGCCACCCAGGCACCCCTCATTGTAGAATTTTTGTCTCCATTTTAGACTCAAGATTTTATGTCTTTTTTAGATATATAGTTATAATTTTATATATAGAAGATAGATTATATATGTTTTATTCCTCAAGGAGTTATAGGCAATTAATGAATATTTACTTTTAAGCTAATTAAACACTTTGGTGGAAGAATTGATTTACTTATTTGGTGGAAGAATTGATGTACTTATTTTCTCTCCTTGCTTCTTATCTTTATTTCCTCTGATGTTGAAATACAATTCTTAATAAGTACATTTTGTCTTAATTATAAGCTCTGATTTAATTTGGTCACTATGCTTGTATCATGTAAAAAATGGTCATTTTGGGTTTTTTTAGTTTTGTGTATTTGTAGTGAAATGGATTGAATTGTTATTTCTGGTATTTATATAGTTGAGTCCTCTTAATTTAATGTACTGCTTTAATAAATTTTTATACAATAAAATTACTCAATGATTTTTTCACATACATCTTAGTATTTTCTTTAGAGGGATATAGTGATGTGGAAAGCATGACTTTTTCTTTAAAAATATTTTTTCATTTTGGTAGATTGTCAGTCTCTTTAGTGGTCCGTGCCATTTGTGGTCATCAAAAAACAAAAGAGATGTGACATCAGTTCTTTATATACCTCATTCCCTTCTTGCTAGCTGCCTCAAAAAGGAAAGGGTCACACATTTCAATTAATGACAGCTTGGAATTTATTTTCTTATTAATGGTTTTAAGGAGAGTTGTTATTATTTCTTAAGAATAAGAAATCAGGGGACGCCTGGGTGGCTCCGTTGGTTGGACGACTGCCTTCGGCTCAGGTCATGATCCCGGAGTCCTGGGATCGAGTCTCGCATCGGGCTCCCAGCTCCATGGGGAGTCTGCTTCTCCCTCTGACCTTCTCCTTGCTCATGCTCTCTCTCACTGTCTCTCTCTCAAATAAATAAATAAAATCTTAAAAAAAAAAAAAAAAAAAAAAGAATAAGAAATCAGGATAAAAGCTTGGTCCAGAGAGGTTTTTGGGGAATCTTGGAATGAATCGCCAAGAGTGTTTTAAATATATCGATTATTTACATATATAAACATTTCTTTCTTCTGTTCTTTCTTAAAATATTTTATTTATTATAGAGAGAGAGTGCGCACGCACACCAGTGGGGGTGGGGGACAGAGGAAGAAGCTGAACAGGAAGCCCAATGTGAGGCTTGATCCCAGGATCCTGGGATCATGACCAGAGTTGAAGGCAAATGCTTAACCGCCAGAGCTACCTAGGTGCCCCTCTACTGTTCTTAAAAAATTTTCAGGTGAGGGGCACCTGGGTGGCTCAGTTGTTAAGTGTCTGCCTTTGGCTCGGGTCATGATTCCGGGGTCCCGGGATTGAGCCCCACATCGGACTCCCTGCTCATTGGGAGGCCTGCTTCTCCCTCTCCCACTCTCCCTACTTGTAGTTGCTCTCTGGCTGTCTCTCTCTTTTAAAAAAAAAAAAAAAAAAAAAAATTTTTCAGGTGAGTTGAAAATCTTACCTCTGAATCACATTTACGTTATAAGTTTGTTTGGTGAACACTCTTTTTCATAGACTCAGGAAAAAAAATTTTTTTCTACTTTTCAAAGCTAGGGGGAGAATTTAGACTGACAGTGTTATGTTGTACTAATTGAGAGTGGTTTCTGGAAATGAATGCTGAATTAAAACCCTCTTTAGTCTCTCATTAGGAAGGATGCCTGAGTGCCTCAGTCAGTTAAGCGTCTGCCTTCGGCTCAGGTCATGATCTCTGGGTCCTGGGATCGAGTCCCACATTGGGCTCCTTGCTCAGTGGGGACCCCGCTTCTCCCTCTGCCTGCCCCTGCCACTCCCCCTGCTTATGCTTTCTCTCTCTCTCTCTCTCTGTCTGATAAATAAAATTTTTAGAAAGAAAATCTCTCAGTAGGAGCTCTGAAACCTTAGACATACTTGGTCAAACTTCAGTTTGTACATCAGACACAGCAATGAGAATAATGCCTGGCACAAGCTAATGCTTAATAAACATTAGTGTCTTTTTATTCTTCTTTATTTTATCCCTTTATTTTTATATTTATTATTAATATTTTTCATTTCTAATCTGAGCTAGGAATTTGAATAGAGATGAACAGTAGACTTAAAGGTGAGAGTCTTAGGCTACAGAGACAGCTTTAAATAAATGTCCACTGTAAACATGTTTTTAAAATAAGGGTCTAAGAAAGTGAATTGCTATGGTAATTAAATTACAGTTTAACTTAAAATAAAATTTAAAAGATATCTATCATTAATATGAAGCCAAGCAGAAGGTATTATTAATAACAGCTTTAGTTAGGTGTGTGTTCAATTCAGAAAGACTGACCAAGCAATGCCATTGGTCCTATTCCTCTCTTTGGTTTTATAAAAGATTGGTAGGAGCTATGTTCGCAGGCATTTTCCTTGAGTGCTTTAGAATAAGAACATTTCTCAATTTGTCCTCATCTTCTTTGGTTATATTTAGTACATATAAGTGACCAGAAGCTAAGAGATGCCCAGGTTCCAAGGTAGTAGTTGGGACTATTTAACTCTTACTAATCTTAGTTGATATCTTTTGCTTATTAGCCAATTTTCAAAATACTTTTTCTTTCCAATGGACTCCTAACATATATATTCTCGTGTTTAAAACTTCTAAGTATTTATTAGTAATTTGTCTCTCAGGTAGCTATGTAAAATAAGGTATTAAGGAACAATAACTTCATATTTTATCTTTTAAAGCTGTATAGTACAAAACACTACATATTTAGAATTAAATATGAAATAAATTTACTAATATGTGGATGCATGAGTGTTGCTCTTAAAAGAGCAACAGATTTGTGTTGTATAACCTGAGGAAAAAAAACAAAACCCACCACTATTGACCTTTGGGTCACTTTTTATCTGATCTTTTTTTTTTTTTTTTTTTTTAAAGTGTGTGAGCTTTAGCATCAGTGCTCCAGTATTTTCAGTGTAAGAGAAAGGCAGCAGTTGCTCTTCTTGATCCTTCTGTTGACGTGTTCTTGGGGAAAGTGTCTAATTGTTTGAGTAGTTTAACACAAGCTTATTAATTTGGAATATTGAAGATAAGAGTACTAGCTACTTAGAAAACAAATGGCTGCCCTGCTGGTTAAAGCCTCAGACCCCTCTCTGTGTGGAAATCGCTCCTTATGTAACTCTTCATTCATGCCTTGCTGTTCCTAAGAAATTGGCCATGTATGTCTGCCAGCTTCCACCAGTTCAGTTTTTCAGTCTATGTTTCTCCTTCCCAGGTTGTTGTTGTTGTTTTTTTTTAAGATTTTACTTATTTGACTTATTTGACAGAGGGAGACCACAAGTAGGCAGAGCAGCAGGCAGAGAGAGAGGGGGGAGCAGGGAGAGCCTGATATGGGGCTCGATCTCAGGACCCTGGTATCATGACCTGAGCCAAAGGCATAGGCTTAACCCACTGAGCCACCCAGGCGCCCCTCTCCTTCCCAGTTTTCTTTCTTCACTTCCTCTCAGTACTCTAAAACAGAGCATGCGAGATGCTTTTTGATCCTAAGTATTTTATTTTTTTTAAGATTTTATTTGTCAGAGAGAGAGCACAAGCAGGGGGAATGGCAGGCAGAGGGAGAAACAGGCTCCCTGCTGAGCAAAGAGCCTGATGCAGGGCTAGATCCCAGTACTCTGGGATCATGACCTGAGCCTTAGGCAGCCGCTAAACTGACTGAGACACCCAGGTGTCTCAATCCTAAGTATTTTTTTTTAATTGTTTGATACTACTGGAAAGGAGAAGAGAATTATGTTTTTTTTTCTGTCCATCCTCTTACTCCACTACCCCCTAAGTAGGGATAGAGGGTATAGTACAAATGTTGACGGTATCTCAGAAATTTGTGAAGTTGTTCCTTCGCTTACTTTATATAAATACACTCTCCACCCCACCAAAACCCCTCTCTCCCAGTTGCCTAAAGATATTCTACTTTTTCTTAGATGTTCCCATGGAAGAATTTTTAGTTCATTTTTAGCAATCAGTTTGGTGGTTATTCCCGGGGAGCTAGGTATTATTCTGGATTATTCAATAATTATTCTGTACCTGAATGAGGAAAATCTCCTTGGCTCATAGAGGTTTCTTTCCTGGTTAGACTTACTCCCTGACCTATCAGTCACACCCTTTCCTTTCTGTGACTGTGGCTCAGCATGTCTCAGAAATGGATTCTATCTTGGTTTTTTCTTGCATCAAACTCACCAGACTGGGGCGCCTGGGTGGCTCAGGAGGTTAAGCCTCTGCCTTCGGCTCAGATCATGATCTCAGGGTCCTGGGATCGAGCCCCAAATCGGGTTCTCTGCTCAGCGGGGAGCCAGCTTCCCCCCGCCAACTTCTCTTCCTGTCTGTCTGCCTACTTGTGATCTCTCTGTCTGTCAAATAAATAAATAAAATCTTTAAAAAAAAAAAAAAAAAAAAAACCTCACCAGACTGGCACTGGCTGGATTCCCTTTTGGTTAACTTCGGCATCTTTTGGTATCTTATGCCAAGTCTTGGCCCAGTCTAATAAGGGGAGTTGCTAACCATTCTTCAACATTATCTTGCCCATTTTCAAGGCTGCATTGTAACAAGTAAACATATATGTATCATAAATGCCTGCGATTGTATATATTGGTTGTTTTATAAATTAATCACCTGTGGGTTTTAGATTCTTTTGTTTGATGTTTCTCTCCAGTAATCACCCAATCCTTATTAATAAATTATTCCTGTACATAGCTATATATAGTCTTTCCTTTTTCTTTCTATAGGGGATTCTATAAAAACGTACATGGATATGGGGCGCCTGGGTGGCTTAGTTGGTTAAGCGTCTGACTCTTGATTTCAGCCCAGGTTATGATCTCAGGGTCATGAGATTGAACCCCATGTGGGCCTCTATGCTCCATGGGGAGTCTGCTTGAGATTCTCTCTCCCTCTGCCCCATCCCGTTAACAGGTACATGCACGCGGGCTCTCTCCCTCTCTCTCAAATAAATAAATCTTTTATACACACACACACACACACACACACACACACACACACATACACATACATACATACATACACACACATTCACACAGATAGAAAAAATACATAAAAATCAAAGTAGTTCTTTTAGGGGGCGCCTGAGTGGCTCACTTGGTTAAGCATCCAACTCTTAATCTCAGCTTAGGTCTTATCTCAGGGTTGTGAGTTTTAGCCCCTCCTTGGGCTCCACACTGGGTGTGGAGCCTATTTAAAAGAAAAAAAGAATTGTTAGGATATAGGATCGTAGGTATCTGCATTCATATTATTTTTAATATTTAAAAAAAAAATAAGTAGTGGGGCACCTGGCTGGCTCACTCAGAAGAGCATGTGACTCTTGATCTCAGGGTTGTAAGTTTGAGCTCCACATTGAATGTAGAGATTACTTAAAAATAAGAAGAAATTTTAATAATTTTTTAAAAAGTTCATCAAATGATATGCCTAAAATAAATGCTAAATGGTCTAGTTTTTTCTGCAGCTGCATAAAAGTCAGGTAATTAAATTCAAGGAACTACTGAGATTAAAGTTAGTATCATTCAATAATTCTTAATCTTAAAAACTGGTTATAAACATCTTGTTATTAAAAAAAGTCTCTTGTAACAAGGCAAAATCAGTGGAGTGAAATTAGGAAGAAATCAGACTTGTTCAATTTTATACTTTAATGATATAGAAAATATGTCTAAACATCTTAGAGGACAAGAATCAAAATTACTTTTTGAAAAGTTGGGCCTGTCTTCAAAAAGGAATTTTCCAAAGTTAACTAGATTAAAAAAAAAAAAACCAAAAAAAACAAAAAACAAACTACTAACTGTTTGCTTTTAAATGTGCCTAAATACTCTGGAATCTTGGGTTTGGAAAAACCTGTTGTGCTCTTAGGTTAACAGTTATGTTTTATGATAGGGAACAGTTTTTTTTAAAGACCTATAATAAAGAAGTACATTATAATTGCCTCACTCTTTCATGTCCAATTCAGTATTTTTTCTGAAATAATCAGTGATCTGAATAAAGATAGAGGTTCTACATTTTATATACAGTATCCCTAACATTGTACTTTTTTTTACATTTTTGGAAATTTTTAAGCGAAGGTTATTTATAGCAGCTTATGAGATTTATATCAGTGATTTTTGTTTGATAGAAACTCTTGAACCCGGTGTTTATTTTGGTCAAGAAGTAGGAACACAGTCAGCTCTTCATAAATTATTTTAGGTAAATTTAAAATTTCATCTTAGTTGTTTCCCTCTGCCCAGCATACTTTCCTTTATTACCACTCCCTCGGTGCTTGTTAACAGAAGCAAATTAATTTTAATATTAACTTAAGCAAAATATGATTAGGAAGACCAGTCTGCTGTGTAAGTAGCCATATATATTTCAGAGCTAAATACAAGTAATTTCTAAGTTGCACGCTGTTTTGGATAGTCCATATTACACCTCTGCTTTATTAGCAAGGATAATTATGAGTCTGATGCTCTAATTTTAACCTTGACTGACATCATTGCAGTTTAAGACATTTAACCAGAATTTATTAGGTGGGGTATCTCTAAGATTGTGTTATCACATATATTACTGCTGACTGGATTTATACTGCTGATGAAACAGCTGCAACAATTATTTTGTTCTTGTAGATTTTATACATGAAGATAGAATATAAAAAGTCCCAGGAAACTCATCATATGCATTTTTAATACAGATGAAAACTGTGTTGGCCTATAGCAATTTAAAGTATATTCTTATATATATTTATAGTGTTCATCAAAGTATTAAGCATGTTTGTTAAAAGTTCTGCATTCTGTTCATGTCTAAGTTGAAAGCCTAATTAATGTAAATGTGAATTTTTGTGCATGGTATTCATGATTATGTCATGAAGATATCTTTATACTGGATAAGATAATAATCAGTGGTTATTGAAAGTCTATAGTGTGTGAGGCACTTTACGTATAATTTAGAATTTCATTTAGGTCTTATAAAAGGTCCGCCAGCTAATCATTATCTCCATTTTGTTATGGGGATGTTCAAGTTCAAAGAAGTTAAGAATCTTGCTTACATCATGTAAACAAGTTAGTGGAGGTTAATTGAATTTGAATCCAGGTCTGACTCCAGTGGTCATGTGTGCTCTACTTTTTCTTCATAATATCTCCATTCTGTGGACGGTACAAGTCCTAAAAAGTTAACCTTTTCCTCAAACTTGATATATGAAAATCTGGATTTACTAGTAGACAAATTTGGGATATCCTTTATTCTTGTGAGATGGTTCATCTCATGTTCTTTAAATGACCCCGCATGACATTAAAAATATTATTTGCTTTCCCCTAGTTCAGTTTGTCACTCAACATTTTACGAGTACCTACATTGTGAGATTTCATCAAGTGAGGCGAACCTGGGTTTTGGTACTCTGTATTCAGCACAGACTTTTTGAACACCAGGTTCTAAGTGTTAAGAGATGTAAGTGGCTGGCAAAAGCAGACATAGTTCCTGCTGGCTCTGGAGCTAGTTAGTATACCTGTGTTTCAAGTCTGGGTTACACTTTTACCTCTTAATAACTGTATGATCTTAGGTTCCTTAGCCCTCCTAAGTCTCTATTTCTTCACCTGAAAGAAGGAAAGAATGATAGTACCTTTCTTAGGGTCATTGTGAAGATTAATTGAGATAATGTATGTTCTTATGTCGTATTAGGCATGTAATGAAACAATAAGCATTACCTTTTTTTCTTTTTTGAAGCATTACCTTTTAATATCATCTTTATTTTTTTTTATTTTTTTTGGGGGGGGGGCTTTTATATATTAAATGAAAAGCTTTTATTGGGCGCTGCCCGCGGTGCTGCGCTCCCTCCCGCGCCGGGCCAGTCTTAATATCATCTTTAAAAGAGCAATTGAACTATAATGAAATTTCTTTAAAAAAATAACAAGCCTCGGGGTGCCGCGTGGCTCAGTGGGTTAAGCCTCTGTCTTTGGCTCAGGTCATGATCTCGGGGTCCTGGGATCGAGCCCTGCATCAGGCTCTCTGCTCAGCGGGAGCCTGCTTCCCCCTCTCTCTCTGCCTGCCTCTCCGCCTACTTGTGATCTCTGTCCAATAAATAAATAATAACAAGTCTCATTAGTATTATTAGCTTCAGTCTGGGATGGTAGTCATCTTTTACCTGCAGAGTCTCATTAAGTGTTTCATTTGCTCTGCACACAGCCATACACATTTTAGAAATATACTACACTATCAGCTGTGTTTTGTTTTTCATATTTTAAGGACACTACTAGAAGCATTGCATGGGATAATTCCAAATGCAGGGGTATGTATGTTTGGCTTGTGGCAAGTAAACTATTTTTTGTTACTTTCCTTTTGAAAAAGAAGATAGTCACTTTGTGATTTATTCTGTGAAGCAATGAGAATTTCTGTGAGAAGAATTTAAGGAAGAAATTCTTCATTGACTCCAAACAGAAATACATCACTCTTACGATTGGCATTTTGTATGATTTCTTGAGTCATTTTTAGTGGAAAATATTTCTAAATATTTTAAGATATAGGAAAACTGAAAATGAGATTTTCTGTATACTTAAACATAGTATTTATGCACTTGGATATGTAAATTCAAATGCAGCTAACTGAATTTAAAAAGGTACACTTATAAAAAGTCGTACAAGAGTAATTGATCTAGTCAGATGACCTTCAATAACTAAATTGTTTTAGAATATTATGATCAAGAATGTAACGATGTGTTAAATGCATCCAGTTATCATTTCTTTTGGAAACATACGTTAAAATGAATGACAGATTTCTTTAAGTAGTGGTTTCTGTTGGTAATAATTTGTTACGACAGTTAAATTCTCTTTTTGTGAATTCATGCAAAAACCTATACTACCTCTAAGGTGATTTGTTTAGTGATATCTCCTGTAGAAAGATATGTCAGGGCTATTTTCATTATCTGTAATGAAATCTTGTTAGAGAAAATCTTGCTTTGACATTAAATCATTCTCATTTTTTTTCATTACCAAAGTCCAAATGCCAAGGAAAAGTCAACTCACAAGCTGGAGAAGTATGTAAACAATTCAATTACAGGGAACTGTTTTAAAATAGACTTTACTATATTTTACTATTTTCATAGTTTCTTTAAATCCTGATTAAGCCGTGTTAAAGTACATAAGAGATAATTTGATGTTTTATTAGAAACTTTTATACATAAAGGAAGATTGTGTGGTTGATATGGATTTTTTTTTTTAAAGATTTTATTTATTTATTTGACAGAGATCACAAGTAGGCAGAGAAGCAGGCAGAGAGAGAGGAGGAAGCAGGCTCCCTGCCGAGCAGAGAGCCCGATGTGGGGCTCGATCCCAGGACCCTGGGATCATGACCTGAGCTGAAGGCAGAGGCTTTAACCCGCCGAGCCACCCAGGCGCCCTATGGAATTTTTTTTTTAAGTGGATTTTTTAAGGGACTTTCTGGTATAATTTTAAAATTTTTCCTTTAGTATGTGCGGCCAACTTTTCCATTCCCTTTGATTTATTAAGTGAGAGAGTTCTGAGGACGAATATTAGCTTTGCTGCTAATTTACTGTAAGTTTTTAATGTGTAAGCAAACTTTTGGCATATATGCTAATTTATATAACTCACGATTTTCAGCAATCTTTTGTGGAAATTTATTAAAATTAAGATTTAGTTACCTGTTTTAATGGTCAAATTTTAAAGGAGCAAATTTAAGATATAATTTATTCGTAGAAGCTAAAGAAAATAAGAGGCATAGAAATTATTTAGCTGCTCTTTTGGAGGGAAAAATGCATTCACATTTAGAGCTAAGTTTCTGCATTATTTCATTGAGAAGCCATATATAAAACTTAATTAAAATCATAACTTCCCATTTAGCATATAATTAAAGAAACTAACACAACTGAGTGAATTTGAGATTTAGCATCAAAATATGTATTGGAAAGAATAAAGTTCTTTTGTAAGAATAATGTTTAATGATGCACATTTAATATTTTTGAGCTTTAAAAATGAATAGATTCAAAGGATGTTCTGAAAATGAACTCCTTTATTATTTTGATACCACATAAACTGTTAAGGCTAAGTTATCCATGCTCTGTTGGAGCTCAGCCTGCAAAGAAATGAATTTGCTGATTTTTGTCACTTGCAAGACCAGCCAGGGTTACTGTAGCCTGTCAGTTGATTACATCAATGCATAATACTGTGTGAAATCATCAAGTGGTACTCTCTGTTTTGAAAGAGACACATTTAACTTTTTATTGTAATTATTAATACAAGCAAAGAAGCTAATAGTGCTTTTATATTTTTATTGGCATCACGCAGTTTTTTAGGAATGTTCAGCAATATGTCAATTCAGCTATAATTATAGCATGAAATACAGGAACTACAAATAAGCTTTTGGTGCCTGCCGTTAAAATTAAATCAGTAACTTTAATACCTTCTTACAGTTACATTTGGTTTCGCTGTAGCTCTGTGTTAGTACATCTGCACATCTCCTTTGCTCTCAGTAGTTAATTTTTACCAGTTCAGTTTCTTTGTAGTTTTGCAGAAAGGATTTTAAATCTTACAGCCCTTTAACATATTTTTATTACCATTTACTTAAATGATAGATAATGTACATGCTTGTTCATTGTGCAAGTACCCAAGACATTCTCATTAAAAGCTTCAGAAGTAAACAAATAGCAAAAGCATTCAGTCTTTATTTACAATATATAGAACATCACTGTTTTCATTTTAAGTATAAGAGTCTGATCAGCAGGAACACCCTTGAGAAGGGCATCTTTAGCGATAAAATTTACATACCGTTAGCTCACAGTAATTGATTAGCAGCAGGGCTCTGAGTACAGAGCTGGCCCGGCACACGTTATTTGGGATGCCTTTGATGCCGTGGTTTTCCGAAGCTTGCTGGCTGCATGCTTGTTGCCTTTGTTCATGACACAGGTAATTACTTGATAAAATGAAGTGCATCGCTGTGAACAATTGACCCTTTGGAACAATCCAGGCTGGTCAGCAGTCTAAAGCCACACTTTAAGGCCATCATTATAGCCTCAAACTTGAGAGTTTCCAGGGTACAGACAAAGGTGTTGTCTTCCTTTAGTACAAGTCGAGTGCCATTTTCAGACTTTATGAAGTATTTGAATTGAATGATATTTGATGATATTGAAAACTCCTCTGGAAATCCATCCAGCCTGCTTTTGGACACCAGAACAATGCGAGATTTGATTTTTGATATGAAATCAGGAGCATTACAGAAAATTCTCAGTCCTTGTGAGCGATCATGGTTATCTGTTATTTCCAAGAAAGTAGTCTCTCTGGGTGTTAGCTGTTCTTTTTCCCACCTGGATTTCACTTCCTCCGCCAGTCCCTTGAGCTGAAAGAATTCTGCTTCTTGTGCAAGAAGTTGATTTTCTCGAAACCCTTCAGGCAGTAGAAGTTCTCCATTTCGTAGGAAGTTTAGGACATGTCTGAAGAGGAGTCCATCCCTGTCTATGAAATAGTGACCATCAGCATCAAACGGGCAGAGTATTTTTCCATTTACTATACCTTCAAGGAAAGTGTCTGGGTACTTGGTCAGTGTTTGTTTTTGAGTAATGTATAAATATCCACCAACGTTGAGGGTCATCAGTGTGGACTTGCAGTTCTGTCCTTGATCAGCATCTTCCAGGCTGTTGTGTTTGCCTTCATACTCCTTTTCTTTTTCTCTTCTGTTTATTTTACGCTCCATTTTTGAAAATTCTATTTCAGCCTGGTCTTCTTGGCTCTGAGATTTTTAAAAAAGAAACACTACCACACAAGCACGCCTTTATTCAGCCTCAGCCTGGTGATGGAATGGAAATGCTGGCAGCATCGCCTGCGCTGTCAGCTCGGTTTTGCAGTAGGTGGCGTATCAGCTATGTGTGCGGGAGCTTTCTGGAGTAAGACAAGGGAAAAAAAAGATAATTTGCATTTAACTGTGTCGGGGAAGGAATTTGTTGTTTAAGGATTTTCATGTATATTCTTTGAAATAATAAAAGTTACTCAAGATAAATTGAATGTCCTCTTAGCAGTTAAGCAATTACAAAATGTTTAATTTTCCAGCTAAGTTTGAGTATGTTTCCATTTCTAAGTGTTTTTTAAGTTATGGCTCAATCAGGCAAGCTTAATATTGAATAGTATTGTTAACTTCTGGAGAATAATGTGTTATTGAATTAGTATCATCTTTCAAAGTAAATCATAAATAGGAAACCTAAAGAGAAAGGGAGTAGATGTATAAAATATTTTTTCCTAGAAAAAGTCACACATTTCACAGTGTGTAGTAATTTTAGAGACCCAAATGAGAATATTAAACCTGTTATTTGTGATACTGCACATGAATTTAATTGGATTTGCATGTGATTCTGATTTGGGGATTTTTAGTATGTGAGAAGAAATTTTCTTAAAACCGTTTAACAAAAGGTTCTTTCTTTCTTTCTTCCTTTCTTTCTTTTTTTCCTTTTCTTTATTTCAAGGAAAAACATCAAATATACAGGCTTTGCAGTAATCATTTACATTTCTTTTTGGTTAAGATTTCCTGTGGAAAATTCATAAGCTTCTTTTGCCCTAAAGCTTCTCCAGTGCTGAACAAAGACTTGGGCTGCAATAGAAAATACTATAACTGTGTATGTGAGTATGCGCACGTGCGTGTGTGTTTCAGAAGATAAAAGATTCAGAATACCTGCTATAAAATAGTGTCATGGTAAATTTCACTGAGGGGTTTGTTTTTTTTTTTTTAATTGTTGCTGGTTTTTCTCCCCCCACCGTGTTCACCAAAGGCAAGAGAAAGGGCTAGAGACAGCTTTTTTTTTTTTTTTTTTTTTTTTAAACTTGGGAATGGAACAGCTTTCAGTCTGATGTTTTTCCCTGTTTCTTTCTTTTTTTCCCTTCCCTTCTAGCTTGCCTTCAAAAGCATTTTAGAGATCTGAGCTTTCATTTCTAGAGTTTAAAGGCCCAGTGGTAAGAAATGTGAACATTTTCCCCTATACCCTATTATTTGACTGGTCTATCTGCTAAATTATTCTGAGAAACTACATTATTCTCAGAATTAAATCAGATTTAATATTAAATTGACTTCTGTTATGTTAAAGGTATTTTTAAATTATTCAACTGTATGCTGGTGGAAATCCTGGATTAGAGTCTTCTAAAAATGCTTACCTTGTATTTTCTCTAAATAATGTTAGATTTTCTTCGGATATAAAAAATTATATCCTTAATTATAGCAGGTAACATATTGATCTTTGAAATTATCAAAAGTCCATTGAAATTAAACTAGAAATCTAATGCATAAACATTTTTAGAGCTGAGTTTTTACTTAGAAAACATAAAATTCAACCTCCTCATTTTACCAAAAATAAAATTACATTCTAGAGAGTTTTTATTTAGTGTTTTATCTAGAACATTACAGTTTGCTAATGATAAGCCAGCACTTGAACTAAACCTTCCTCTCAGTCCTGCATCTTTTAAGAAAAGTCTACTCTTATATTGTTTCTTTTTTTAAGATTTTATTTATTTGTCAGAGAGAGAGAGAGAACACAAGCAGGGGGAACAGCAGGCAGAGCGAGAAGCAAGCTCCCCACTGAGCAAGGAGCCAGACGTGGGACTTGATCCCAGGACTTTGGGATCATGAACTGAGTCAAAGGCAGACATTTAACTGACTGAACCACGCAGGCATCCTGTATTCTAACAGTTTCATATGTGTGCTGACTTTGTTGTTTTGGAATCAAATCTTTTTCTATGGATTTGTTTTTTTTGTTTTTTTTTTTAAGATTTTATTTATTTGACAGAGAGAAATCACAAATAGGCAGAGAGGCAGGCACGGGGGGTTGGGGGGGGGGCGGAGGAAGCAGATTCCCTGCGGAGCAGAGAGCCAGACGCGGGGTTTGATCCCAGGACCCTGGGATCCTGACCTGAGCCGAAGGCAGAGGCTTTAACCCACTGAGCCACCCGGGTGCTCCTGGATTTGGTTTTTTAAGAAATACTGAATATATTTTTTCAGTACAACTTTGGAAATGTGTGGAGTTCATATGTTTATAGTCCCTGTACCATGTTATAAGCAGAATCAACAAAGGCATAATCATTTCATTGATAGGTCTAGTCCTCTTTAAATGAATTTTATGAACATCAGAATCAATAGAACATAACTGTAGTGTAGTGATGGAACCCAGGTTTTGTGTGTTTAAATCAAATGATGTAGTAGAATACCATGTAATACAGGCCTCCTTCCTTACATCCTGTTTGGCCCATTTGTAGAAGCCATCGTGGGGAAATAAAGCTAGTGCTGCCAGAAGATAGGCTTTCCCAGGATGGGATGGTGAGGCAGGGCTGCTGCAGTCTGGACTGCCGCCTCTGCAGTCATCACTCCAGGGCTGCCTTCCACTTGCTAACTCACTTTCGGTTCCTGCTGCCTGGTTTTGAAGACTATTGATGTGTGTTCCGGGTTTCTGCTGGCTTGCCTTGACAGACTCTGAACCACACCAGCGTGTGCCCCTGACCCTGATTGCTTTTTTTTTTTCCCACTCTAGACTTCACTCTGGTGTTCTTGGCTTCTGCACACCTGACGTGTATGAGTTGTTTGCCACCCGCATGGCCAGGCAACAAGAGTGTAATGGAGGCTTTGTCTTAGTGCCTGACTAGAAGTTAGTTGATAGGAATCCATAGCACTTTTTTGTGTGTGTCCTGCTGCCCCCAACTTGCAGTCTTGAAGAAAAGTGGCTCCCGGTAGTCCTCACTTTACCCCCATTACTACACGTTATCCCCTTTAAAGTAACATGATCTCATTTTACAGAAGTTACAGGGGCTTGTTGATCACTGACTGCTGCCTGTTGGGGTACACCTGCCCCTTACGGGAAAGCCAGGTTGTTTTCTTTTTCCTGTTCTGTTCTAAAATTGTATTTGCCTGCTTGGGTGGGTGGAAGGTGGGGAAAGCTCGTCCTGGATATTGTCTATCAGGTCCCCATGGCCCTAAGACTATAAAAATCGTGCTTTAGTACCTGTGCCAAGGAAAACGTGGTGTGATTATGTGTCTCCATGTTGCTGTAGATAGAAACTGCAGTTAATCAGTTCAGCAGTTTCAGCAAAAGGCTTAACCCACACGTTAAAGATTAGCTCACTTAGATCCACTTGACCACTAGACTTGAGGATTTTGTCTCCTTTGCAGGCAGAAGGTTTTTTGTTTTTTTGTTTTTTTTTTAAAGTTAGGGAGGCCCTGTTTTCTACTCAGTACCCTAGACCTTTGTTAGAGTTAGAGCACCTCTATCTTAAGCATCTGGAATCACACATATAAAAGAGCCCTTTAGCCAGCTCTGAGGATTTAAACAGTAGCATTGTTACATTCTTGGTATAAGTTTATCTGTTAATTAGGCCCAGTGCCTAATCAAATTCTAGCAAAACCTTCCACTAATATAATGATGCTAATCCTCCACTACCTGTATTAGGCAGAACTTATTCCAGGCCAGTGGGAGGAGTTTCCATCTTATCTACCACCTCCTGATGGAAGAGGTCATTGTCATTGCCGTGGTTGACACAGGATGTCGTCATAATATATGCTTGCTCCATTTATATGCCATGGAAGGAAGTAGAACATTACCAAGAAGGTATCTCTCTTAGTTGGAAGATAAAAGACCTGATAATTGCTCCCAGGCTCAACATATCACTCTTCTATGAAATTCAGACACTCCTTTTCAAGGAAAAGGGTTGGTCTTAGGAGCCGCCTTTAAAATAAGAACATTATGGTTAAACAGCTGCCTTCAGCTCAGGTTATGATCTCAGAATCCTGGGATGGAGCCCCATGTTGGGCTCCCTGCTCAACCGGAAGTCTGCTTCTCTCTCTCCCACATCCCCTGTTTGTGCTCTCTCACTCACACTCTCTCAAATAAACGAATAAAATCTTTAAAAAAATAAAATAAGAACATTGTGCGCACCTGGGTGGCTCAGTCGGTTAAGCATCTGCCTTTGGCTCAAGTCATAATCCCAGGGTGCTGGGATCGAGCCCCATGTCTGCTCCTTGCTCAGCAGGGAGTCTGCTTCTCCCTCTCCCTCTGCCTCCTGCCCCCGCTGCCCCACTCATGTTCTCCACCCACCCTTCTCAATCTTTCTAAATAAAATCTTTTAAAAAAAATAAAATAAGGGGCACCTAGATGGCTCAGTTGGGTTCCCTGCTCAGCGGGAAGCCTGCTTCTCCCTCTCCCCTTGCTTGTATTCCCTCTCTCACTGTCTCTCTCTCTCAAATAAATAATATCTTCAAAAAAATTAAATAAATAAAATAAGAACATTGTGCTTTTGTCTCCATCTATACTAGATCTTTTCGGTTGATTTCACCTCCATGTGTTCTGCCTGCCTTTCAAAAAGATTAGTTCTTATTACCGTAGAAAGAAAGTAAAAGCAACTGTAGCTAGTGCGGATGCTGTCAATTTTTTCTTAAATCTGGCACTCTGTCTCTACCCTGGACTTTGCCACATTTTTTCAAGCTTATTGATCTGAGTCTTTCTTTCTAACTTGAATTTGATGCCCTCCTGCCTGACTCCATGATGATAGCTTTATCTCTTCATGTTCCCAAATTTGGCTAACCCTTGGCCATCTTACTTTTATGTCCTGTGATTCCTCTTTGCTTTGAACTGTGGCTTTCACAAGCTAAGTGTCACTTTTTGAATGTGTGGCTCACCTCTTTTTCATAGCCTCTTGTTAATAGCATTTAATATGAGAAACATTCCTTTCGATACTCAGCTCTGGCTATTTTACTTTAGCCTCTGTGTGAAAAAATAAAAATTCATTGAAAATATAAATAAGAATGAATTACAGTGTAATGTATTAACATTTTAAGAATCAAAGATTTTTCCATGTTAATCTAATTCCATTTGAATGCCGAAAGTTTAGTTCAGTTTTGAAATACAAAATCATCTGCATTAGCTATTGTCTGGTACTGGGATTGTACTAACACTAGTGCTGCCTCACCTGCCTTATGAGCTGATTGGCCACAGGGTCTAACCAGCTGTGTGGAATGCATGAATCCTCCTAGGACTCATTGGATATAACTTCTGATAGGAACGTGATGTGGATGGGTGATTCTTGTCAGATGAGTATCTTTGAGAATGTTTTGTGGTGTTGAGCTGAGTCTTCAGAGAAGCCCAGGAATCTTTGCAAACCTTTAAGCCTCATATGAGGAGTACAGAAAAGAATAAAGCACTATGGATTAAAAGGAGCACAAATTAAAAAGACAGATTAAATGAGAACTTCAAGCAAAATTCCATCCCACATTTCTTTGCTTTTCATTAATTACAGAGATGACTTTGAAAACAACTTACAAATCATATTAATTCCTATTTTAAATATAGTTGGGAAGATGAGTGTTTCAAGGAAAGCAGTGTTTTATAATTGTGTAAGCAGAAGTCATTTAGGTTTTTTAAATGAATTTTCTCTTTTTTGAAGTGTAGCCTCTGCATTATTATTCACTGGAAAATTCTATTGTAACCAGATGAACAAAGCACTTTAATGGCCATCAAATGAACACTGAAATTATGTTTTTGTATAGAACTCATTTTTATAGTGCTCTTTAGCCAAGTGGAATTTTGCCTTCTCTTTGGGAAGAAGATACTTGTAAAATGTTCATAACCACTGTCTACAGTCTCAAAATGAGGGACATGACTTTGAAAACTTGTAAAGGTAATATTTTATGAAATCAATGACCAGGGGTAGCTGGGTGGGTCAGTAGACTAAGCACTCAACTTGATATTGGCTCAGGTCATGATCTCAAATAGTTGTGAGATAGAGCTCCATGTTGGGCTTCCTGATCAGTGGGAAGTCTGCTGAAGATTCTTTCCCTGTCTCTCCCTACCCTTTCCCCTGACTTGTGTACACTTTTTCTCTCAAATAAATAAACAAATCTGTTAAAAAAAAAAAGAAGAAGAAGAAAAGAAAGAAATCCATGACCTAAAAATTTAGTCTCTGTTCCTAAATGCTGTCCCCTACCTAACTCAGCATTCCTTCTGTTATCCTCTTTTCTTTAGATCTTCTTGTGTCTTTATTGATGAGATGGTGTGGAGGGGCCTGAACAGCAGGACAGGATATGATAGTTCATATGAGCAAATGCAGTTTCTTAGAGAGTACAGAGATTGGAAATTAGGGATGGAGAACTCTTCCATGTTCCACATCTAACATTTCTGTTTTTCCTTTTTTTTTTTTTTTTTTTAAAGATTCTATTTATTTGTTTGAGAGAGAGACAGTGAGAGACAGCATGAGTGAGGAGAAGGTCAGAGGGAGACGCAGGCTCCCCAAGAAGCAGGGAGCCTGATGCAGGACTTGATCCCAGGACTCCAGGATCATGACCTGAGCTGAAGGCAGTCACTTAACCAACTGAGCCACTCAGGTGCCTGCACATCTAACATTTCTAAAATCTTACATCTTAAAATCATGGCAGTGGTTTGTTTTAGTGCATATAAAATAATGTATATTATAGTTGGTGCTTTCTTAGTGTTGATAAATATTTGAGCAGTTCTGTGAGCTCTATTACTTTCATACCACCAGAAAATAAAATTAATAGAGATGCAGGGAGAGGAAGAAAGGGGGCCTGGAGGTGAGGAACAATATTAGGGCAGCAGTTTTAAACTCTGGCTACTGCATATTAGAATTATCTACTGGCATAAAAATACCACCAGCTCTTGCCCTCCTCACAAGTCAGTTAGAATAGAAATCTCTGACTTGGGGCCCAGTAGTTTCTAAAAAGCTCCCCAGGTGATTCTGATGATCAAGCAGAGTTGAAGAACCACCATATTAAGGAAATCAATGAGTTCAGGAAAGGAAACTTATATCAGAGTTCTTAATGGTGGGGACATAATTTCTACCCTTTAGTTGTGAGGATACTTAACAATTAAAGTATCTTGAAATTCATAAAGAACTAAACTAGTATATGGCATCACTGCTATTACCAATTAAACATAGTGAATAGAACAGGAGTTACTGAAGCTGAAAGTAATGAAACTTGAATCCTATTAGTTGACTTAAAAATATGTGCCATTGGGTTGTCTATAAAGTATTTCATTCATATAATTAATCAACTATATATTGCAGTCTTTCTAAGTGTAAGGGTCTCTTTTTCTTTCTTGGTATCACTCATCTTAACCAGCTCAGTGTTTGGTACTATTTAATAGTAATAGAGCATTATAACGAAAGTCTGTTCTCTTGGATACTTAATCTTTCCTGGAAGGATTTGTTTTTCTCTTCCCTTTAATCACTTTTGCTGTTGTTTTTAAATTATCCCTAATTTCAAGTGCAGCAGCCAAAGCTGGACTGCACCCTTTGTTGACGGTCTAACTAAAATAAAATATTAATGGTATTAGGATTTTCCTGACCTTTTCATTATTACAGCACAGCATTACTTCATGTTTTTTATAAAGCTGTATTTTATTTCTGGGTTTTATCCAGCTTCTTATTCTTGAAAGCAACTTTGAGATTAGGGATTATGTCTGTTTATACATCAAAATGTCATGCCCACCTCTGTATTCAAGAGGTTTTTATATTGGCTAATTATATATGTGATGGTAACAATCATAAAGGAGACTGTGATCTGAGTTATAGGAGGAGCAATAAATAACTTGTGGACTTGCTTTGTGAACATTAAAACAAAAATGTTTGTTCTTAAGAAGCTCATTCACTGAATTATTTCCTTGATCCGAAGTCTGTTATGGCTTCTGTGGACTATAGAACAGTCCAGATTCCTTTGTCTTTAAGGCTTCCATCCTTTTTTCTAAGATTTATGTATGTATTATTTGAGAGAGAGAAGGAGGGCATGAGTGGGGGGGCAGGGAGGGGTAGGGCAGGCAGACTTCCCCCTGAGCACAGAACCTGAGGCGACTCAATCTCATGACCCTGAGATCATAACCTGAGCCCAAGTCGAGAATGGGATAGGCTTAACCGACTGAGCCACCCGGGTGCCCTAAGGCGTCTTTGATTTTGTACTTAAACTAACCAGTTCTTTGGGTTTTGTTTTGTTTTTTTCCCTACTCCTAGGCAACTACTCTTGTCATTCACAGATACTTTTTGATCAGCATTACGATGTCCCTTGTATAAGAATGTACCTACAGCCTTCTTTAGTCCATAGAGGAACTGTTGAAGAGTAGTACTATGAGTGAGGAGGTTAAACTCTTTTCTAAAGCTTAGGTCTAGTCCTCAAAATATGGTTTCAGTATTTGGTTAGAATTGGGAATTTCCAGTGTATTAGGCATATTTATAATTCGAATATTAAATGAAAACATTACATAAATAACTTCGGGGAATATTTATATGATTGCTCATTTGTTACTTTTGAGATAAATAATCAAGTCCTAACTCTGTAGGTTTACTGAAATCTGAACATGAACATTTATTCCTAAAATTTTTGAAGGTTAAACATAGATCAGAACACCAGTTGACAAATTTGAATAGAATAAGGATCACCTTAATTAAATAGATGGCAAGTTTGCCTCACTGGCTTGTTAATATGCCAAGTCGTTTATATTGATAGGCCTTACTTACTCTGTGAACCACGGGCAAAAAACTTCCATGAAAAGATTTTAAGTGAAGAGATTAGAAACTAGTAGGAATATTTAAAGTGGTTTACCTTTTAAATCACCTGCTCTGTGGAAATATTTTTTCTTCAGTCCTTTTCCAGATGATAGACACAGATGTGATCTAAATAGAATCAGGAGAGTCGCTTCAAAAGTTGTAAGGAACAGTCCCAAATATTGTTCCTAGCCCACTTATCTGTGTTTTGACTGGAGTTGGAAGTGTTCTTAAAGGCCTCCACATTGAACTGGATCCAGAGTGGCTTTGTGGAAATGAATGCCTATAACTTCCTGATGCCTAACATCTTCCTAACATATCTGCCTGTCATTAACTACATGCCAATGCTAATAAACATCTTCCAAGCTTGTTCATTACTTTAACTTGTTTCAGCCAGGCATGCCCTTAACTTGTAAAAAGAGCCTGTCCGTTATTTTTCTCTTTCTTCAACATAGTCTATCTCAGTTGAGATAAAGAGCAGGAAGATCCAGCTTAGAGCAGAAGTTTCTCAGCATTTTGTTGTTATTGTTGTTCCCAGAAAGTTTCTAATTTCTCCTCAAAGAAAGTTTAATTACATCTAAGTCTTTTAGAAAATCTAAGTCCAACCAAAGTAAACACTCATGAAATGATAAAACATCTCCAGTTGGAAGAGAAGGCCAGTTTTCTGTTTGTTTATTTGTTTGTCTTGTTTTGGTTTTTTTGTGGGTTTTTTTTGTTTTGTTTTTTGTTTTGAGAAGTCCAGTTTTTTAAGTGAAAGAGATTTGGAACTAGATCTGAGTGAGATACCACAGTAACTTCATTACATAGATGCTGAAGCTGAGAGGTGGGAAGTAGCCTCACCAAAGTGACCTCACTGTTTAGTGACAGAATCAGAACTAGAAACTCTTAAGTTCTTTTTTTATAGTATGTGTTTTGTATACTTAACCTTTAAAATTTTCTCTCAATTTTTTTCTGAAAGTAGGTGGTAGGGTAGGGTAGATCAATAAAATACTATTACCAATAGTATGTGTTCATACTCGTTAAGATTCTTTTGGTTGCAAGTAACAGAAACCAGTAAGTAAATGGATCTAGCAAAAAAGGTGGGCATGGGGGGAGATAAAATTTAGAAATGATTCTGGACTATTTCCCAGAATCCAGTTCTGGTGTGGGTCCCTTAGTTTGAAATTCAGAAGGAGGCACAAACACACAGAGCGAAAGAGGGAGGAGACAAAAGTCATTGTTCACTCTGTTCCCACCACCTTCAGTGTCCTTCTGTTTCACCTGTGTGTCTAGCTTATAATCCTTAAAAAGTTCTTCTTTGTGCAGTGGAGTCCCACAGCCCATAGGGAAGGACCAATAGTCTATCAGGTAAATTCAAAAGTAGAGAATCATAAAATGATATTAATATGAATTCTTACTGCCTTAAACATTTTACCTTAAGAGTTCAAATGTACATATAGCCACCAATGTACATGTAGGATAAGGCCTTTGATTTCAGTATAATATGCTGGTTGAGCATCTCTTTTCTCTTTCTTGGGAAAATTCAACCCATAATCTAGATTTATTATTAATTTTTTATTTATTTATTATTAATTTTTGCTTCTTAGAAAGGAGCAAAAATTTAGACACTGAAACAACATGAATGCAGAATCCTTCTAGACTTTTATGTTTCTCTAATAATCTCCTATTATCTCTCCAGTGTTTTGACAGTAGTTTTTTTTTTTTAAGCAACTTACTTTTTATATTAAGTCTTGCCAAAGCACTAAACCTGGTTTTCACAGAAACATCTCCTTCCCCCATACTTACAATTAATGGGATTATATAATATATAATCAAATTGCATAATAACTAACAGTAAAACTAGCATAAACAAGTTCTAATATAGTTAGAGCAGAAGTGTGTGGGAGTACTAGAGATGAACCTAACTACCCACTATGGGCAAGCTATGGGCATCTGTCACTGTATTTAAAAGAGGGGACTTGAGAACATTGATAATCTAGAAGTGGGGTAAGTGGAGGTCTATTAAAAGTGATTCTGGTGGGGGCACCTGGGTGGCTCAGTGGGTTAAAGCCTCTGCCTTCGGCTCAGGTCATGATCCCAGGGTCCTAGGATTGAGCCCCACATCGGGCTCTCTGCTTATCAGGGAGCCTGCTTCCTCCTCTCTCTCTCTCTGCCTGCCTCTCTGCCTACTTGTGATCTCTGTCTGTCAAATAAATAAATAAATAAAATCTTTTTAAAAAAAAAAGTGATTCTGGTGTATTAACATGATTTATATACCTCCTACTAGACTAGCAGCTCTTAAAAATGTGATCTGGAGGGATTCCTGAGACCTTTTCAAGGAGCCTATAAAGTCAAAACTATTCATAATAATACCAAGCCTTTCTGCCTTTTTCAGTTCCGATTTTCTAAATATTTCTTAGTTTTAGTTCCTAATATGATAAATAGCAAAAGGTACAACCCACATAAAAGCTCTTCGGGGGCCCTCAATACTTTTTAAGAATCTGTGTCACAGAAGTCATTTGAATGGCTGCACTAGACTCTACTCCTTGAGGACAGGAGCCATGCTTTATGTCTTTGTTATTCCTGATGTGTTTCAAGTGTTCGTGCTCTTTTTTTTTTTTTTTTTAAAGATTTTATTTATTTATTTGACAGAGAGAGATCACAAGTAGACAGGCAGGCAGAGAGAGAGAGAGAGAGAGGGAAGCAGGCTGCCCGCCGAGCAGAGAGCCCGATGCGGGACTCGATCCCAGGACCCTGAGATCATGACCTGAGCTGAAGGCAGCGGCTTAACCCACTGAGCCACCCAGGCGCCCCTCGTGCTCTTTTAAACTAGCCTAACAAAGTGGTTTCAAGTGAGGGTTCCTGTATTAATGAATATGGTCTGTAATAAACAGCAGTGGTGTCCAAATGGGTGCTTTCAGATGCCTTTATATTTTTATTTTTTTTTAAAGATTTTATTTATTTATTTATTTGACAGAGATCACAAGTAGGCAGAGAGTCAGGTGGGGGGCGGGGGGAGAAGGAGGCTCAGGGCGCCTGATGCAGGGCTTGATCCCAGGACCCTGGGATCATGACCTGAGCCGAAGGCAGAGGCTTTAACCCACTGAGCCACCCAGGCGCCCCAAGATGCCTTTAAAATATAATGTATTTAATACCTTTCCCCCTAAGTCTTAAGCAATGTTTTGAAGAGGAAAAGAAGCATGGTTAGTGGAAAGAATATGGAAACATTTTCCTGTAAGGCTTTTAAAAATTGTGAAGGCTTTAAATCTTGCTTAGGAGGTTTTATCATAAGTAAATTGGCTTTTAAAATTTACTTAAAAGGAGAAGGGGGGCACCTGGGTTGCTCAGTGGGTTAAAGCCTCTGCTTTTGGTTCAGGTCATGATCTCAGGGTCCTGGGATTGAGCCCCGCATCAGGCTCTCTGCTCAGTGGGGAGCCTGCTCCCCCCACCCCTTCTCTGCCTGTCTCTCTGCCTACTTGTAATCTTTGTCAAATACATAACTAAAATCTTTAAAAAAAAAAAAAAGGAGAAAGGGAACAAGCTAACAGAGATGTGGGGTGATTTAAGAGCAACCAGTCAGTGGGAAAATCCATTGCAGATGATTAAGACTGCTCTTTCACTTGAGAAGCATTGGAAAGCTATTTTAGATTTGAAAAGGGGGTGTGATGGACAGGAAATTATGGTTTGGGGAATGTGAATTTTATTGCTTTGTGAGAGTGACCTTGATTGGAGAATAGTGATGAGAGTAATTTCCAAGTTGATATGGGCAGGTGCTTTGAAAACTTACTCTCTCAGGTATTATATGGAGAACATTGACAGCAGATCCTTTAACTAAAAATTAAATTCAGCCTATCTACCTGAAGTACATATTACTTTAAATAAGTGGGGAAACATTCACAGATGGTATTAACAGATAGCTCTTTTAGTATGCAGTGAAACACCTATATATATAAGTAACTTGTTTTCAGGGATGGTATAGTATTCTAAGTTTGTTTAGTTTTTTTAAAAGGATTGATTTGTGTTTTAATAGAGGAATTTCTCATGCATTTAACATATTTTATACGTAGAAATTCCCCAGATCTTGCTATTGTTATACCAGTAATTTTTCTAGATAGAACTTTCAGCTTCAGTGGAAATGCAAACTCAAATATAAGATTTGGGAAATTCACATTTTAAAGATTTTATTTATTTATTTGACAGACAGATACCACAAGTAGGCAGAGAGGCAGGCAGAGAGAGAGGGAAGAAGCAGGCTCCCTGCTGAGCAGAGAGCCCGACGTGGGGCTCGATCCCAGGACCCTGAGACCATGACCCGAGCTGAAGGCAGAGGCTTTAACCCACTGAGCCACCCAGGCGCCCGGAAATTCACATTTTAATATCAGTCTTACTAAACTGATTAACAAGGGGAAATTATTTTTAGACATTTAAATGTAATACAAAATAATTATGGTTTCGTTTCCTTCCTAACATTTTGGTATAAGGTAGGCATGCTTCTCATCATTGCTTTTTCCAGACATCTGATAGTGTGTACTTGAGATTAGTTGCATATGTTGCACTGAGGAATTCTTCAACTGTTGGATTGCCCATGCATTCACAGTTAGGGGCTACAGTAAGGAGTCTCCTGGAGTTTGGAGACAAAATAAAGAAAAGTCACCATAAGGAAGATTTTCTAATGTAAATCATGTGGGCGTGGTACAAGCTGCACTCTACATTTTGGTCCATTTATCTGCCCTCCTCCCCCACCCCAGGAAACTGTGTGCTTCTTGGAAAGAGTACTGTGTCTTACTCATCTTTGATTCCAAATGCTTAGATGGTGCCCTTTACATAGTAGGCATTTAGTTAATGTTGGGGAATGCACGAAGTCATTTGCCCTGAAGAGATGAATCATAAATGCATTGCTGATGAGCCAAAGGATTTCCTGAATCTCTTCTCAAAACCTGGATGAATTCTCATGAAATTAAGACTGAACCATAGCTTCCTAACCATAGTTGTACATTTCCAGACAGTAGGAGAGCTGGTGCCATCATGGCATAGTCTATGTGTACTATTAAGGTCTGTAAGGTGAATTTACCAGTGTTTGGTCCATAGTAGTCACATAGTAAGTGCTAACTGTTGTTTACCTTTTTGGTTTCTCTTGAATTTTGTGTCAGCGTCACCTTAAGAATTCTTACTATTGGTAGGAAAAATTGCCCCTCTGTTTGGACAAATATCCATAGCAGTTAAAGCTCTAACTTGGACATACCCAAGTTAATAAATCTGCTGGAAAATAGAAGTCAGAGCAACTGGCAGGCAGAAGTGGTACACAGTATAGCCTAGACAGTGTTTAGCCTAAACAACTAGCCTTGCCCAGTTTATAGTATTTTCTAGGCTAGCTATTCTAGTCACGGTGTATTCTAGAATTTTATTTGCGTGTGTGTGTGTGTGTGGTCACCCACACATACAGATATATATTACCTTTAATTTTAGTGGTTTAGACTAGCTGGGTTTTCAGAAGTTACTTCTCTGCCAAAGTTGTTGTAGTCTCCACTCCCTTCAAATTTTTTAAAATTTGATTTTATGCCCTAGTAAGTCACCCTCTTTAGAAAAAGTTAAATATATAAAAGTTGTATTGGCAAGGGACTGCAGCAGCCCAGTAAACAAACCTGACAAGCTCAGTTTTTTGCTCACCAAGAGTAAGGTTTTTCTCTATTCTGGCTAATGATGGTACTATAAACTTACAAGTATTCCTTTTGTTCTTTGATTTGTATTATTACATTTGATTCTAATCATTATTACTGTGGTTAGTATGTTAAGGTAAAATCTTAAAAATGGTCAGGGTTTTACCTCTGAATACATTTGTTAAATTTTTTTTTTTTCTTTCCATTCAAGACAAACTTTCATTGGAAGGAATAGTGGTACAAAGAGCTGAATGCCGACCTGCGGCCAGTGAAAACTACATGAGATTAAAAAGGTTGGTGTTCTTTAACTTTAAGATAATACCCGATATTTCCTTTTGGGGATTGAAATATGTATATTAGATTGCTTCTTTTTTTTTTTTTTTAAGATTTTATTTATTTTATTTGACAGAGAGAGATCACAAGTAGGCAGAGAGGCAGGCAGAGAGAGAGAGAGAGGAGGAAGCAGGCTCCCTGCTGAGCAGAGAGCCTGATGCGGGTCTCGATCCCAGGACCCTGGGATCATGACCTGAGCGGAAGGCAGAGGCTTTAATCCACTGAGCCACCCAGGTGTCCCTATTAGATTGCTTCTTAACTGCATGAAAACTGTGGCTATGTTGAAAGTGTTTTCTTCAAAGGCTGTTTTACTTTAAGACTACGTTAAGAACAAACTTATAGTTATAAAATAATTAAGTCCTGGGGTTATAATGTACAGCTTGGTGACTATAGTTAATATTACTGTTTTGCATATTTGAAAGTTGCTAAGAGAATAGATCTTAAAAATTCTCATCACAAGAAGTAAATATGGTGACATGATGTTAACTAGACTTATTATGGTGATCATTTTGCAATATATATATTTCAAATCATTATGTTGTATACCTAAAACTAATGTAATGGTATATGTCAATTATACTTCAATTAAAAAAAAAAAACCCAAGTAAGAATTTCTTTGGCAAGGGAATTTTCAGAACCTGGCTGTGTATTTGGGTTGTTTTAAGCTACTCTCTTAATATAACCTGGAGTCAAACTTTTTATACTTCTTTTTATACTAGTCAACATTATAGATCTTGATTCTCTAAACACATGTAATGTATTTGTACTATTTTATTTTTAAAGGCTATACTTTTTGCATAATGAAATTTCTAAAATACTATACAGTATAAAGCAAGTATAGTTGCTAGAATATCATCCTTTTCTCTTGATTTACAGAGAACTTTTTATAAACTTACTACTTTGTTAGAGATTTCACATATGATCCTCCCTCCCCCAGTGTTGTATATGGTTAACATTTTGTAATCAATATTTGAAGATGATGATTGCAAATTCTTGGTACTCCAATTTTTTGACTTTCAGAGAGCAATTTTTTAAAACCCTGAAGGCTTTTTTTGTTTTAAGTAAATTCTGCACCTCCTGTGGGGCTCGAACTCACAGCCCCAAGATTAAGAGTCATATGCCGTATTAACTGAGCCAGCAAGGCACCCCTTGTTTTCTACTTTATATTGAATGTATTTCAGCCTTGTGTACTTCAGAATTGTAAGTTTGTTCATTCAGCACTACCACGTGAAAGAGTAGTGAACAAAACAGGCAAAACTCTCGCCCTTGTGGAACTTACATTTTAGCAGATTATAGCTATCCAGAGCTCATAATGGGAGCACACTGTTTGGGTGCTAGCAGTAGCCTCTCTGGATAGCAGGGTTCTCACAGCTGGAAGTAGCTGCTTCAGGGGCGCCTGGCTGGTGCAGTTAGTTAAGCATCCAGTGCTTGGTTTCAGCTTAGGCGGCAATCGGGGTCTTGGGATCAAGCTCCACGTCAGGCTCACCACCCGACATGGAGTCTGCTTAAAGATTCTCTCTCCCTCACTCTCTGCCCTACTCCCCCGCCACACGTGTGCACGTGCTGTCTCTCGCTCTCTAAAATAAATATATAGATCTTAAAAAAAAAAAAAAAAAAAAAAGGAAGGTGGCTGCTTGAGCTGGATCCTCTATAATGCCACATCATCTTTTTAATTTCCCTCCTTTCTCAATTAGATTAGAGTGCGTCTCTCAGGAACAAAACAAAAGACTGTTTTCTTGTCCAATAATTCTTCTCATTTAAATGCCTCCCCAGGGCAAGGGAAAGGATGACAAAATGAAAATTTTTTTTTAACTGAAAATAACTTTGGAACACAGGCAGGAGGTGTTTCTGTCTTTGTGTTTAGCCTATGAAGTTGATCATACAGTGTGTGTTTTTGAAGACTTATCATCTTCAAATAACCACTGAAATTGCAAAGTACAAAATCTGGTTACTGAGCTGCTTGCCAAGATCTTTTTTGTGGTCCTAATTTTCTTTAAAGGTTTGTAAAGATTTCTGATGGTGAGATTAGGCAAGTTGCCTGTTGTGTTAATGAAATGGCTGCTTTTTTTCTTACCAAAAGATACAAAAATTGTTCAGCCTTTTGAGTGTGCTAAGAGACCAGCCATTATATATTTCAGTTACTTAAGTGACTTAAGGAAACAGGGTGATTCAGGAGATGATAATCATGTGAGTTTCATAAAATAGATGATACATGACATGTCTTGAAATATGCACTCATATAAAGACTTGGGGAAGACATTGGGGAACGCTGTGTGAGCCTGGAATGCGGGATTGTTTGAGGCAGAACAAACAGAATCTCCACCCTAAACCTCTGCTTTGAGCTCCAAACTTGGATATTCAAGAATCTGGTTGAATGTCCACTAGACATTTTAAATACATGAAAAACTGTTCTCCCAGGCTTTCCCCCAAAACCTGCTCTACCAGTGGTCTTTCTCATCTGAGTTAGTACAAACTCTGTTCTCCTGTTTTCTTAATCCAAAATTCTTGGTGACATTTTTGAATCCTCTTTCACACATACATCCATTGTGTCAGAAAAGTCTTACTGACTGTACCTTCAGATTATTACACATCTACAAGTCTGTTTCTCACCACCCACATGATCTATCATGAAGTCTCACCTAGATCACTGCAGTAGCCTCCTAGCAGCATTCCTTCTTCTGTCCCTGCCCACTCTGGTCTGCTGCCAGTGCAGGAGTCAGAGCAGTTCTTCCAGAATCTGTCAAGTCATGCCATTCCTCTGCTCACTGGTCACTCACAGTGCTTCCTTCATTACTCAGAGTAAAATTCAAGTCCTTCCAGTTCTCTGCAGGGATCGACGTGATCATGCTTCTACTTCTTCCCACTTCTCCCCATCCTTAGCTCCTCTCCCTTCATTCCCCCTTTACTTACTCTGAGCTCCTAGCAGTCCTGAGCACTCTAGACACTTCCTTATCAGGGCCTTTACACCAGATTTTCTTTTCTACCGGGAACATCCTTTCTGCAGAAAACTGCATAGCTCACTCCATGCCTCTTTCAAGTCTCTTCTGAGATTCTGCTTTTCCAATAAGGTCTACCCTGACCAACCTACTTCTTTCTATACTTTTATTTTCTTATAGACCATACCATTCATAATATACTATGTAATTTACTTGTATTTATTGCCAGCTTTGCCCTAGTGTAGTTTAAACTTCCATGGTTGGTTCTTTGGTGTGTATGTGTACGCATGGACACACGTGCACACAGTCATCTATTTTGTTCATTTATACACACACACAACCCCAGATGTTTAAAATAGTTCGTGACAGGGCACCTGGGTGGCTCAGTCGGTTAAGCATCTGCCTTTGGCTCAGGTCATGATTTCAGGGTCCTGGGATGAACCCTGCATCTGGCTCTCTGGCAGGGAGTCTCCTTCTTCCTCTCACTCTGCCCTTCCCATGCACCCCTTTTCCCCCACTCATGCTCACACTCGCTCTCTTGTGCGTGCTCTCTCCCCCTCTCAAATAAAATTAAAAAAAAAAAAAAATAGTTCATGACATGTAGTAGGTAGTCAGTAAGTATTTTTTTGAGTGAATAAGGGGCCGGAGATAAGGTTTAAAATATTGAAAATCTTTATATTCTTGCTAAATTATCTGTTAAACAGTCTTAATATGCTTTGGTAAGGAATTTGGACTCTGTGCTGTGGCTGTTAGGGAGGCACTGAAGAATTCGAAGCTGTATGGAGAGCAAAGAGATTTCTGTTTTGGATAGGTCATCCTGGCCATAATGTAAGACCAAAAGCAGGGAGGTAAGCTAGAGGCTGATGTAATAACCCACGTACAAAATGTCTAAGTGACTAAACAAAGTGGTTCTAATCAGAAGGGAAATGAAAGACAAAGTTTTGAGGATATTTGGAGGTAGAGTCGATAGGACTTAGGAACCCATCTCCTACTTAAGCGGTCATGGGACAGGGGATTTCTCTAGGACCAGACTGATGGTGGTGGCTCATGTGTTGTGGCTTGGATGCACTTATGTTACGAATCCTCAGACTGATGAAGGGAGAGGGACAGGAGAGACCATAGAGTTTCCATGTCCATGTTAATGTAAATCTTGGTTGACAGTTTACATTAAAACTTAAAAAAGCAGAAAGTACTTAACCTGCAAGAAGAATAATGATGGGTAGATTAATCAAAATAGGAAAGTAATATAAGCTGTAAGTTGTATCTCATGTGCAGCTTTGAACAACGAGGGGTTGGGGTGTCCACCCTTTGCACAGTTGAAACTCTGCATGTAACTTTCGACTTCCCAAAACCACTACTAGTAGCTACTATTGACTGGAAGCCTTACCAATAACATAGTCAGTTAACACATATTTTATATGTTATATGTATTATTACTGTATTCTTACAATAAAGTAAGCCAGAGGAGAAAAAAATGTTAAGAAAATCATAAGGAAGAAAAAATACATTTATGGTACTGCACTGTAAAAAAAGAAAATCCATATATAAGTGGACCTGTGCAGTTCAGACTTACACCATTCAAGAGTCAACCTGTATTTTGTTTATCGTTACTTAACATTTTCACGTGTGTCATGAGATCATTGAGGTAAGGCTCAATTATAAAAAATCACTAGTTAACTGTTCTTGCTCCAGAGAGTTTACAGTTGTTTGTTTTTTAAGATTTTATTTATTCATTTGAGAGAGAGAGAGAGAGAGCATGAAAGGGGAGAGGTCAGAGGGAGAAGCAGAAGCCCTGCTAAGCAGGGAGCCTGTGATGAGACTCGATCCCAGGACTCCAGGATCATGACCTGAGCTGAAGGCAGTCGCATAACCAACTCAGCCACCCAGACACCCTATAATCTGGGGTACGTGTGTGTATGTATGTGTGAGTGTGTGTTTTCCTTCAGATTCGGGAGTGTACAGTTTTTGAAACTGAAGGAAAACACACACACACACACACACACACACACACACACACACACACACAACCAGATTATCCAAAACGTCTGTTTACTGACCGTATAGTTGCAAGAATAGAAATATAGTGGTGCTTTTGATTAGTGGACAGGCAGATATCCCGATGGAGGTGACATCAAAGTAGAAGTCTTTGAGAACAGAATTGGCAGGTCAGTATTTAAGATATCTGGCACCTGGATATTTCACACATACACTCCAAAGTTTTCAGGGCCTCCTTCTGACTGCCTGGTCCCATTTAATGGTATTTGAGTTTTTGGATAATCTGGCTCTTGTCTCACTTTTTGGCTGTATTTTTAGCTGTTCTCCTTTTGACACACATCATCTAGTTGTGTCACACTACACATTGTTATCCTGGATGTGCTGGGCACTTCTAAGTATTATGCTGCGTCTTCTACCTAGAATACCTCATCTAACTTCTGCCAGGATCCTATAAGCTTTTCAAATCAACCCACGTGTTACTTACTGAGTGAAACTTTCTCGTATCTTCCGAAACTCTGCACTCCAGTTAGGATCTGCCACTTCTTTTCTACGTTCCCACATACTTACCTATTCAATTTAATGGTACATATAAATGTGTACGTTTTCTGTTGTTTAGGCGTGCATTGTTGCATCTTCTCCAAGACTATGAACTTTGTAAGAACAGGGACTGTGGGTTTTTCTTCATTTCTCACTCTCTCTTATTCCCTTCCTGTTTGTATTTGGAACACTTAGCATAGTGCATTACAAATAATAAATACCCAGAAGTGTTTGTGGGGTTGAAAAAAAAGGAATGGCAAAACTAGGTACAGAAATGTAGGAATCTGCAGCATTCAGCTTTTTAAATTTTTTTTTTTTAACTCAGAGCTGCACTTGAAACCTGGACTGATTGATTTTTCAATTCATATATACATGCATATGTGCACACACATGCTCATACATCCATACATCCTTATCTTCCTTTGGGAGGGGGAAAGTGATTATAAAACAAATATAGAAACATTTCATCAACGACAAAAAGTTTTTCAAAATATAAAGTTATAATTAAATAGTTTTCCATTTACAGAGGACTGGAGGAGAGAGCCTTTTTATCAAAGAAGACCTTTCCCTAAGTCAGTGAGTTTTTTTCTTTAACCATTGAGGTTTTACTATATAATATTTGCAGATAGTAGCTGAACTACACTGTTAGCAACATAAATGTATATATTTACAAAGTATATTTTATACTTATATAAAATAATCTTTAAGAATGATTAGTGCTACTTTAGTGGGAATTTAATTTTAGTAATAAGTACTTATAGCTGTCTGCTATTAAATTTTAGGTGATAAATTAGCCACATGTTATGAACATAGACCATATTAAACATAAGGAAGATTCTATTAGTTTGTAAGATTCTGTTATTCATTTAAAGGTGGAAATAAGTATTGCAGTAAATGCAAGAAATATATGAACTTATCAGTCAATAAAATTCAGGACAAGAAAGAAATTAATCCTATGCTGTAATTTTCCTTTGTACAATCCCATCACATTATAAAATCCTGCAAGCATCCGTTTAGCCACCAAGAAAAGCTAAAACACAAAAAGGAAAAAGTATTTCACAGCTTCTGTTACTTTTTTTTTTATCTGATATACATTTGAATTGATCTAAATAATATTAGGAAATTTATTTTGAGTTGGTGAATGTAAATATATTTAATATCAACTCACATTTGACATACTAATTAAAATTTATGGGGTGCCTGGGTCCCTCAGTCAGTTAAGCGTCTGACTCTTGATTTTGGCTCAAGTCATGCTCTCAGGGATCCTGGGGAACAAGCACTACGTGTTGGGCTCTGTAGAAAGTCTCTTAGAGATTCTATCCCTCTCCCTTTCCCCCTCCCCCTCCCTCTCTAAAAGTTGTTTTAAATTATTTAATTAGTGTTTTATTAAGAGTAACTTTAAGCATCTTGAGGCTTTTTTTGTGTGTCCAACATGGGGCTTGAACTCAGAACCCCAAGATCAAGAGTTACACCCTGCACCAACTGAGCCAGCCAGGTGCCCCCTTGAGGCTTTTTTAATAGTCAAATGACAAATTACACATTCACCAAGCTTTTAATTCATGTTGTACTCTTTAAAATATAAAGGGACATAAAGATAAGACAGTTACCCTAATGTGTGTTTTCTTATAGAAAAGTCATAGTAATGGGAGAATATGTGACTTTTAACTTCTACATGTTTATGTCACCAACTGATCTAAAAATACTTGTCTCAGAATTTTTATTTGTAATTTTTTCAGTGTTTGTGGGCTTTCATCAAAAACCTAAGAAAAACCTTTCTCTTTGGGAACAGAATATAGACTACAGAAGAGAAAAATCAGTCTTTTTTCTATGCAAAGACACCAGATAGTAGGAAGCAAGTTGTGATTCACTTCTTTCTTGGGGAGAGGTTACCAGGCTGTACCTGCCTAGATTCCTGATGTTTCATATTATGGTAAAAGATGTCTTAGCATGTGTTATTATAAGGGAAGTGGAAAAGGACCCCCTCACTCAGTAGATCTTTATGTAATTTGTGGGTGATGTGATTCATGTGGGTGAACTAGATTCAGGCCCAAAGAAGTTTCTGCAAATAAAATTTTTGTTCAATGCAATAACAGCACTGAAACATTTTCTTTTTTCCACATTTCAACTAGTATGTGGATATATTTAGTACTTGTAGTTTTGACTCTTTTCCATGTAAATTTTGTAAAGAATAATTATTTTGTAAATGATTTTTCTTACATAGTAGGATGAGTCTCTTATAGCTGTATCCCTTTATATTTAAAAAATAAATGCAGGATGAATTACAAATAAGGTAATAGTATAACTTATCGTTTAAAACGGATACTTTTGGGAAAGAAAGCAGCCACTAACCAGAGAAGATGACATCTTAAGACAGCAGTGCAAATCGTTCCAGATAAAATGGGGATGTCAGGTCAATATGAATAGCCTGGATACACTGAAATGCTAACTTTTTAAAATGGGAACTAAAAGATAAGAGTCAAATAATGAAAGTGCTGGTGCTTAGGAAATGTGTACAGTACCAGGAATTCTAGACTGGGTCGAACTGCTATGGCTGAGCATAAACTGTGTGCTTCCCAGTAGCCACACAATGTTGGGCATGCAATGGTGCTGTGTTAATGTTTTCATGTAAATTTTTATATGAAGTTTATTAAAATCAGTAATAAGCTAAAAATAAGTTTTATTAAAAACCATTTTTCTTTTAATCCTCAATAAAATTTGAGATCATAACAGCAACTCAGAATTCTATAAAGATAATTTCATGACCCAGGAAATATAATATTAGATTGTAGCTTTCTGGTAGTCTCATTTGAAATAGTTTTTGGTGAATGTTGAGGTTAATGATTAATATATTTTTATCAGTATCAGTTAAGGTACTTTCATTTCCTATTAGAAAAGCCAGTATGGAGGGGCTTGGGCCGCTCAGTCTTTAGGCGTCCATCTTGGGCGCGGGTCATGATCCCAGAGTCCTGGGATGGAGCCCCACATGGGGCTCCCTGCTCAGCAGGAAGCCTGTTTTTCCCTCTCCTATTCCCCCTCCTTGTGTTCCCTCTCTCGCTGCTTCTCTCTGTCAAATAAGTAAATAAAATCTTAAAAGAAAAGGAAAGAAAAAAGAAAGCCAGTGCAGACTTAAAAATCAGAGAAATTCATTTCTTAATTAAATGAAAATTTCATTTAAAAAATTAAAAATAGGGGTGCCTGGGTGGCTCAGTGGGCTAAGCCTCTGCCTTCGACTCAGGTCATGATCTCAGGGTCCTGAGATCGAGCCCCGCATCGGGCTCTCTGCTCAGCAGGGAGCCTGCTTCCCCCTCTCTCTCTGCCTGGCACTCTGCCTACTTGTGATCTCTCTCTCTCTGTCAAATAAATAAATAAAAGCTTAAAAAAAATAAAAATAAAAGGCTTAAAAATAGAAGAAATTCATTGACTCACATAAATAAAATCCAGTGGTATTGTGGGCTTTAGCCATGCTTTATCTAGACATTCTCAACATCATCAGTGCTGTAGCTCTGTTCCTAATGTTCTTCGGTCTTTCTCCAGCTTGACTGTCCTAAGGAACCCAGATGTATGATTTTTAAAATATGGAGCTGTATGTCTTTTTTAATCAAAAAAAATTTTTAAAGGCCAGGAAACAGGAAGTCCTTCTGAAGAGCTAACCCAAGAAGGCAGCTGGCCTTCTTTGCCCTAAGCATGCTGTTATTCTCACAGCCTTACCCCTGTACTGCTCCTTTTTAATTATCATCTTAAGTGAGGGATTATGTGAAAGGGGCTGATGTCATCATTAAAATACAGTTTTTAAGCACATTATAAATAGATAGCTGTAGTAAAAGTGCAAAAATACCAGTGCAGTAAAACTACCCAAAAAAGGTAGGCAAAGTGTTTTACCTAGAATTTTTTTTTTTTAAGATTGTATTTATTTATTTGACAGAGAGAGATCACAGTAGGCAGAGAGGCAGGCAGAGAGAGAGAGGAGGAAGCAGGCTCCCCGCTGAGCAGGACCCTGGGATCATGACCCGAGCCGAAGGCAGAGGCCTAACCCACTGAGCCACCCAGGCGCCCCTAGAATTTTTTTTTTAACAGACTAAAACATTTCCTCATAGGGAATGTTATTTGGAGGAGGAAGACTTCTTAGTCCTTGATAACAATCTTTTTAAAAAAAAGAAGGAGAAAATCTTTGGGAGATTGCCCTGTAAAAATGCCTCCATTTCCTCTGAAGAGCCATTAACAGCTGTTGTCCCCAGCATTGAGCTACACCTGAAGATTTAGTATTCTGATGAAAGAAGGATCTCCAAACGATTGTAAAAGCTATTGGGAATATATATAAAGAATTAAAGCATTGGCATAATTTTTACTTTATTATTTTTTATAAAGATTTTATTTGAGGGAGAGAGAGAGCATGAGTAGTGGGGAGAAGGAGAAACAGCTCCCCACCCTTGAGCAGGGAACCTGCTTCAGGGCTCAATCCCAGGACCCTGGGATCATGACCTGCGCCAAAGGCAGACATTCAGCCAACTTGAGACACCCAGGCACCTCCCCCCGCAACCATTGGCATAATTAAACAACAAAGTTTTCATCTGATTTCCTTCTTTCAAATTCTCTGGCATTTTCACTGGAAGAAAGAGGTGAGGAACTTTCTGAGTAGGTATTGCCTCACTGTAAGCATCTCTTGTCTTTGGAGTTCCATAGCCCCTCTGCCTGTTCTCTTGGGGTTCTGGCCCCTTCTTATTCTGCTGCCATTCCACCTCAAATGGGCATTGTTTTAAAACTGGCCACTTTGACACTTGCCAGATGTATCCTGTGCATTCTTCTCCCACTGTCTGCTGTGCTCTGTTCTTGGTTTTCTGCTTGCCAAACTCCTTATTATCCTTTAAGATTCCGTTCAAATGTGAAAATGTCACCAACCATTTTTTTCCACACAGGATAATCACCATCTCCACCAAGCTCCTGCTATACTTTTTTCTAATAAACCACTAATCGCATTTTGCTTTTTATTAACTTTATTTATCTCTACTAGATAGTGAGCTCCTTAAGGTCAGGAAATACATCTAATCTTTGTTCTAACAGCTTTATGTTCAGTAAATTCTCATAAGTGACCAAAAATAAAAATTTTAAAGTTATGGATTTATTGTTATACCATGATTAGTGAATCTCTTAAGAATTAATACTCTTTAAAAAAAAAAAAAGAATTAATACTCTTTTAAAAATGCATTTAGCTGTGTTTAAATTTAAATTCTAAGTCCTGAGAAGCAGTACTGGCATGTGGTAGTGTTTGTACAAAGCCTCACAGCTTTGCAGGATAAAAATACCTCAGTACACAATTTGTCTTTGTTCACTCACAGTTGAAAATCAACAGGGCTCACCTTAGGTAAAACTGTGAAGTAGGGAAAGTTTATCTTTATTATCCAGGCATCTCCTTTTATCATTCCTTTCCCCCTTAGTAATGTCTATCTTTAGGTACCGACTTTTTATCGTATTCTGATCTTTTCTAGTCTCTCAATTCTGAATACATTTTAAGAATGAATAGGCATCAAACTGGGTATTTGATTTTAAACCTTTTATTACCACATGTGAATAATAGCCATTAGATTACCTGTTCAAAGTATTTGAGTAGGCACTTTTTTTTTTATGGGAAAGGAAGAAAAGTCATTGAAATTACACCATGTATAGGTTGGCCCTAAACACAAAATCTGAGTAGTCCTTTTAGTTTGTGGTGGGACTTGTCACCAGGACAACCATCTCTGCTTCCTGGGCTGAGTGGGTAGATCTGGCCTGCCTGCATTTGTTGAAGATTTGTTCGGAGGATTTAAAACTTGCTGCTGAATGCGACCCACAGAAGTGGTCAAATTCCCTTAGGCAGGATTAGCACCATCACTAGTCCATGTAGTGTCTTTGTACAAACTTGTAAAAGATGATCCTTCCTTCAGTGTTTTTTATTTTTGTCTGTCAGGGAATCATGGCAATTTACATATTTCGTTGAACAAGACATTATTGCCATCTTACAGAAAATTGTCACAAGAATTATACAAATCTTTACCCTCTCTTTGAATGTGCTCCATCAGTGTGACCCTGTGGCGCACTACAAAATGGGCCAGCCTGGGAATGAACGGCACTCCCTTGTTTGCTGCAAGCCCAGATGTCCATTTTTCTTACGAGTTGGCTTGTCTAAGCCAATCTAAGTTGCTTGTCTGGTCCTTGTAGGCACTGAAATTTTCAACCCTTGGTCTGTGGTTTCATGAAGCACTTGAAGAATAAGGAAATATAGCACATGTTTCTTTGTTAGGGAATCAGGGTCCCACTTACCATTTAGTAATTGAATCAGCAGGAATAATGATAATCAAGTCTTTAACTCCTAGGAAGTACTAATTTAGACTTTGAGATGACTATGCTTTAAATATTCTTAACAGTTTGCTAAAGTACAAGAAGATCTTACTTATAAACATCATATAGATTGTCCTTGCTTGAGACTCTTAATGAAGCTGCCATGGGATATATTGTAAAGAAAAATTAAAAAAAAAAAATTTTTTTTAAGTTTTTATTTATTTGTTTGACAGAGATCATAAGCAGGCAGAGAGGCAGGCAGAGAGAGAGGAAGGGAAGCAGGCTCCCTGCTGAACAGAGAGCTCGATGCGGGGCTCGATCCTAGGACCCTGGGATCATGACCTGAGCCAAAGGCAGAGGCTTTAACCCACTGAGCCACGCAGGTGCCCAAGAAAACTTGAATTTTAAGAAAGAATTCTAGATATAAGTAGAGAAAGAGAAGACATTGTTTAAAAAAAATTTTTAAAGACTTCCTGGTTGGGGTGGTGGGGTTGGTGGTGGGGGACACATGCCTGCGTGGCTCAGTTGGTAAAGCACATCCAACTCTTGAGTTTTGGCTCAGGTCATGATCTCAGGGTCATGAGATCTAGCCCCACATTGGGCTCTGTGCTGGGCATGGAGCCTACTTGGGTTTCTCTCTCTCTCTCTCTCTCTCTCTCTCTCCCCCTCACTCTCTAACTAAATAAATAAAGTCACTCAGTCAGTCTGCCGAGGAGAACTGATTTTCAGGTAGGACAGCTCTGCCTGCATGGTGGGCTGCCCACTCTTAAATGCCTTCATGTTCTATTAGATGTTCAATTTAAATATTCTTTGCATTTTCACAAATAAAAAACTGAGTTAAGTGATTTGCCCAGGCTCACAGTTTGTGAATGGCAAAGCTGAAATTTGAGCCCAGATTCAGTTGATTCCAGTACATTAGATGACCGGGAACCTCTTCTAGCCTTAATATTTTCAAAAGCTTGCGTGGCTTTTCAGTAGGAAAGGGAAGGGAGTTTGTTCTCTTTCCCTCTCTCTTGTAGAGGAAGATCCTTATCCTATTGCCCTACAACTTAAACTACTATTGTTAGTACCATGGTTCTATTATATTATAAAATGAATAGGATAACATTTTCAGGATTTATAAAAGATATTTTATGGCTTCATTGTTTCATTTTAGAATTTTTGTCGAGTTTCAGCTCCTACAACTTAAAAATGAACTTTGATAGCATAATTTAATTTCAAAGCTCTGTATATCTGCAGGGGAGAGGAGAATCTTCAATGATTTTATGTATCTGTGGAGTTTGTTATTTTACTTTTGGGAAGTTTATGTAAATTCTATAATGCTTTGGGTAGTTTTGATGCACTAGTAGTTGTGCTGTTTTGAAGATGTACTTCTCTAGAATATGTCCTAGTATGAGAGTTGCTACATACTGTGTACTGATTTTTTTTTTTAGCCCTTTGAAGGCCTCGGAATGTCCAAAACCCTTTTCTCATAATGTGTTAGATATTTGAGGAAAACGGAAAGGATGGCATTAATAATGATGATAATGTTCAGGCCAAAACTTTTCAGACTGAAAAACAGTAGGCTTGTAGGGAAAATAGAGGAAGGTGTGGGCTTATATAAATAAGCTTATATAAAACAAAACGTGCCAGCAAATGGTATTTCCACTAAACGGCAGCTCCCTGAGGACAAGACTTTTTGTCTGCTTTTTTGGCTGGTGCATCTCTAATGACTGGAAGAGTACCTGGCACCCAGTAGGCGCACAGTAAATACTAGTTGAATGAGGAAGGAATGAAAGGTATACGACTTAGGTTTTATGCCTTTTGTCGGGCAGGCTGCCCAGGACTTTGATCACAATGAGTCATTTCTTTTTAAGCTGTTACATGCCAAGTTGATTTATCTACTTCTGTTACTTCCCCATATTTCATAGCTTCAAGGTGTTATTTATTACTCATTTGTTCAACAGATATATATTAAGCATTAAGATATATATTAAGCATCTAATGCATCTATTATACTAAGCAATGCAGCATTTAAAGGAAACCAGAGCTTATCTGTTTTGGGAAATGGATCATAGATGGGTATTGAATAATAATTTAGGGTAGCGTCTTGTTGTATACAATATGAGAAGTTGACACAGGCAGTAAATACCAAGATTCGGAAAATACGGATTTGATGAAGTCAGTGAAAAGAGTCATAGGCTTTGAATAGATAAAGAGCAGGAGGGAGAGATTCTAGGAGGAACATGTACATCAAAATCTGGGACAAAGCAATTGGAGTGTTTTAGGGAATGTAGTGGGTCTGCCTGGTAGGCTTAATACACGGAGGGCTGACTGTAGGGTGTTGTAGTGTTGTCGTGAACAGGTAGATGGTCCACTGGAGTGCCTGTCACTCGGAGGGAGGTTCTTAGGTATCCTTCAGGGTTCTGTCTTTAGCATATTCTCCTCCCTTGGTCAGTGTGACCCTCTTTAATTTTCGTCTGGCCTTTGTAGTCTTTGTAGCTTTTGCTTATCTCTTCAACTCTAGCCCTCCTATGTTGTCTTGCTAAGTGATCCCCCCCGCCTTTAAAAAATATATACACAACAACTCTGGAATTTGTATTTCCAGCTCAGACCTCTCTTTGGACCTTCACACCCATGTATTTGCCACAGTTCACTGGAAAACTCCCCTTGGATGTCTCATAGGCCACTTAGCTTCACATCCCTGAAATTGAATTCCTAGTTGTTACCCACCTTCCCACCCCAAATGTAGGTCTTTCTCCAGTCTTCCCCATTTCTACTCAGTTACTCAGGTTAATAAACGACCTGGGAGTTATCCATGATTCCTCTTCTCATGACAAGACACAGCCAGGCCATCTTCCAGTTCTGTCAGCGGTGCCAGCACTGCACACGCTGACCTTCTTTCTTATCGGTGCTGCTACTACACAAGTCTGAGCTGCCTTCTTCACTCACCTAAATTTAGGACCAACTACGTAATTTGTAGGGTCTGTTGCAAAACAAAATTCTACAGTCCCTTATTAAGTTAAGAATTTCAAAACAGTGACAGCATTGCATCAGATCAAGTCAAGACCCTTCTACGTGTGGGCCCAGGGCACGGTAGACTGCTCCTGCCCCTGCGACTGGCTCTGCTATCGCAGTAGCCTCCTAACCAGTGGCTCCCTGCTTCCCCCTGTGGGCCATTCTTCACACAGCATCACTAGCATAGACGAGATCATACCGCTTCCCTACTTAGCATGTACGATATCCTATATGTCTACCTTCCAAACTCTGTGTCCTTGGACCCTGAAGCTTCTTCATCCTCTTCTCCCACCGTACCCTGTTCTCATTCACTAGACAGAATGACCTCTTCTTGGTCCCTCAGAACAAAACCCATCTCCAGGCTCCTCTTTCAGTCTAAGAACAAGTCTTTCACTAGATCTTATCCTCCTTTCCATCAGGCAGTTCTCAGGTCGTATGTCACCTCCTCTGACAGGCCTCTCCTGACCACTCCTAGGTGAAAGAGTATAGCTACCTCCCCACCCCACCACCACAGCCTAGTTAGTTGCCATGCCATGACTCAGTTTTATTGTATTTTTAGCACTTATTACTGTATGGCACTATCTTTGTTAATCATTAATCATTACTGTTGACTGTATTCCTGTCACCTAGCATGGTGCCTGCCATTTGGTAATGATGAATAAATAATTGTTTCATGAATGAATGTTTTTCATAATCCTTTTAGCCTCTTACATTTTGGAGATTTATCTGAAGAGCAGCAGGTTTATTTTTCCTTTGTTAGATTCTAATAATCTTTTATCTGTTGAATTCTTATAAAATTGAATTACTTATGTTTAATTTACAAATATTCCAAGCTTAATTTTAAAATGCCAAATTATTTTCTCTTTAAAATGGCATAATTCTGAAATGACACATACTTACCTGTATTGTAGCTTGGACAACAAATTAAAGATGCTATTGCCCATTGAAGCTGATGTTGATACTGTAGAGTGAGCAGGGTTCCTCTCCCCACCCCCATCAGTATTTTATACCATAATATCGAAGGTTTCACAGCCCAAAGCTTCACAAATATGTGTAAACCCATTCATTCAGTAGCCACTGAGCACCCATTATGTACTACACACTCAGGAACAAAAGATGAGGAAGGCATTTTTCCTGCCCTTGAATTGCTCACTGTAGATAATTCTTTCTTTGATATGCAGCATTCTGTGTAGTTTCAAAAAGAAAAAATTACTCAGTCTGCTTCATGAACTATACGTGATCTTCTGGCTTTTAAAACATGAACGCCCAACCCAAAATAATTCAGTTGTTATAGGAGAAACACTGTCATACACATACAGTTTATGAGGCGAACATGAATATGAAATATTGTAAAATTAATTTACAAATCTGTTGTTTACCAGTACTGTCTGGTACACACAACAATTGTGGAGAGGGTGGGTGTGGTACGGCCAAATGCTATTGTTAACAGAATTTGCAGTACTTCCCACATAATTACATTGACTGCCATATGGCATTTTATTGCAGTTCATTTAAATTACAAGGAGTTTATACTTCTGTTTGTGCTCTTTAGTGCCTTTTAGCAGCACTGTTTTTTATACTACATACTTTAGATACCCCTTTGTCGTAAAAAAAATTATCTTTCAAGATAAACGTAATTTATAAAATAGAGTACCATGACTTTTCTCGAAATAGTCCCCATGTGGATTCTAAATGGTAACTAAATGATTGCGTATATGCTGTACAGTTCCCTGAATCTTGCTAATCATACCAACAAAACAGTAACTGAAATTATTTTTTTCAAGAACATATTGTTCTGAAAATTATCTCTTGTTGGTTAAGTACATTAGCGTCTTTTTCCTTCCTGGAACTCTAGAGGAATGAGTTGCTTCTAATGGTTATTTTCTAGATAGCTACTACTCAGTTCTTTTTAAAAGTTCGTAGCTTTAAATAATTTTTTTTTAAGATTTATTTATTGGGGGGGGGAGTGTGTGTGTAGTGGGGAGGGGTAAAAGGATGAGAGAGTCTCAAGCAGACTCTGTGCTGAGCATGGGGCCTGACGCAAGGCTCAGTCTCACAACCCTGAGATCATGACCTGCGCCAAAGTCAGGAGTCGGATGCTTAACTGACAGTGCCACCCAGGCACCCCACTTTAAACAATTTTTTATTAGCTTTAGAATGAAAGTCGTTCTGAAATATGTTACATATTATACCTACATCCATACCTCATATACAAAGTCTGTTGGGAACGTAATCTAGCCTTCTCTTTAACATCATTTTTCTTTTGAACACCTGTTTTGAGTTCTATAGTAGATGCCTTCAGATCCTGTCAAAAAGAGTAGGATCATTTACCCTTTCACCAGATGACCACAAAGTATTATGCTTTTTTGTGAGTTCATTTGCTTGTTTTCATATATTTTTCAACCCCTCTTAACAGTTCTCATTTTGTCATGTTCATGGTGTTACTAGCTGCTGCAGCCCCTCTCTTCATTCTGATTTAGTGTTTTTAATTTCCTGTGAGCTAGGAAACCAGTTTTATAATTCTGTTAAAATGAATAATGTGTGCAAAGAGTAGCCTGAGTAGACTCTGAGTGAAGGTCTAATGGGCTTGTCTATGAGTCAAGTGCCCAGAGCTGTCGTGCTTGGCCTTGTGACATCTGTTTTGGTTGCTGAGATGTTCTTTTTTGCTTCTTTCCTAGTTCTGGTTAGGGCAGATGTCACTACCTAATAAATAGAAAATAAGTAGAATATCTCATTTTGGGACCTTTTCTTTGGGTCAGTTGGTCCTTGTGAACATGATACACTTGAAGCATCTATCTGAAACTCAGATATTTAATTAAGTATTGATAATTAAATTCCCTGACATCTTTCCAAGTGCTTTGCTATGAAACTGAGTCATGCGACTAAATGAGCTCTTATTAAGCTGTTGATTGCCAAAGCTTGTTTCTCTGCTCTTTATTCAAGTTTCTGTCATGGATGAAGTTTAAAAATCAGTTGATTGTTAACAACGTAGCAAGATACTCTGCAGTCAGTCCCAATGTCCATTCATTAAACCTTCAACATACATTCTAGGATACCTTCTTTGTCAGGCATTGTGCTAGGCACTACACTTACAGTGAATAAGAAAGACAGGGTTTCTGTGATTATGGCTTTCAGTAGTACCCAGTCTTTCTTAAACTTTAACATATGTATGCAGATCACCTGAGAACTTCGTTTAAAAATGTTGGGCCAAGGCCCCAGAGTTTTTGACTCAGTAGGTATTAAGTTGGTACTAGAAATAAGTACTGTTCATGGGCACCCTGATGATTCTAAGGTAATGGCCGTCCGAGCACATTTTGAGAAATTCAGATCTCGCAGATGAGGAATTCTTAACAAGGAGTACAGTTTTCAAGTAACACGTGGACCCGAGCAATGTAATGCTGTATTTTAACCTGATTGCTAGTTCATCTGTAAACTGTCTCAAAAGTGTTTTTTAAATCATTGGCTTATGTTTCTACCTATTCCCTTTATGTTGAGTTGAAATGACTGGAAACTATGATTAAATCGAAGTGTGGTAATTTCTTATCTCTTAAATAACCCACCAACAAATTAATCTTTTCCATAAGAATAACACTGCCCTATGGCAGGCTGCCTCCCAGAGACCACAGATCTTTGACAGCAACAGCAAAGACAAAACATTTCCTCCCAACAGCTTCTTTCAAAATGAAATGTCCTTGAATGCATAAGAAATCCTTGTCAGTGGTTGTCTCCAGGGAGGAAGATCTAGGGGAGATCTGGGGGAGACTTGTTTTTAATCCCTATGCTTTTGCACGTTACACATTTTATACCATGTGACTGCATTACTTAATCCAAAATAAATTTGAGGAGGTATGTCATGGCTATTACCACAGGTCTAGAAGTATACTGTTGGTCGCTGTTTCACTGTAGTGGCCTCCTAAGTCTACCTTTCTTTTGGACACCTTCCCCATTCAGCATATCCTAGAGGGTGGAGCCCTTCCTCTGCTGAGCACTTTATTCCAATGACTCCTCCCTTCTTCAGAGGTTTATGATACAACCTTACCATAAGCTTCATTCTTACACATCCTAGAGTCTGTTTCTACTTCACTGGTCTAGTTTTATGTCTGAAAGGTGCTATTTTAATTATTGTGGCTTAATAGTGCATGTTAATGCCCAGCATATTATGAACTGCATTATTGTTCCTTTGAAAATTTTTCTTGGTTTGGGACGCCAGGGTGGCTTAGTTGGTTAAGCATCTGCCTTCATCTCAGGTCGTGATTCCTCTTGGGATCAAGTCGCCCATCAGGCTCCTTGCTGAGCAAGGAGCCTACTTCTCCCTCTGCCTGCAGCTCCCCCTGCTCGTGCACTCTCTCTCTTTCTCAGAAATAAATAAATAAAATCTTCAAAAAAATTTTTTTTCTTAATTCTTCTTACCCATTTGTTCTTTCATGTCAATTTCCAAGAATTTTTTTAAAAAATTTTAAACCCATTATTTGGGAAGAAACAGCTTCTTAGCATAGTTAATCTTCCTATTCCAAAACACAGTTGTCCTCTTCCATTTATTCAAGACTTCTTTTTATATATTTCAATAATAATTTGTAGTTTTCTTCATAGAAGGTTGAACATTTTTGGTAAGGGTTGCCCTGTGTATTTATATTTTTGTTGCTATGGTAAATGCTTTTTCTCAAAAAAAAAAAAAATTATATAGTTGGAAGGTAGGAAGACTACTCTTATATATTTGCACTGTTTCTAAGCTATCGTTTTCCTTTTTTTAAAAGTATGTAATTGTTTGCAGATGTATCCAGACATTCAAAAAGTACTTAATTAGGGGCGCCTCGGTGGCTCAGTGGGTTAAAGCCTCTGCCTTCTGCTCAGGTCATGATCCCAAGGTCCGGGATCGAGCCCCAAATCAGGCTCTCTGCTCAGCAGGGAGCCTGCTTTCCTTCCTCTCTCTGCCTGCCTCTCTGCCTACTTGTGATCTATCTGTCAAATAAATAAATAAAATATTTTTTTTTAAAAGTACTTAATTAGCATATGAAATTTAGAGTATTATATAAATGTACATATCCGTAGTTGTTATTCTATTAAAAATGTGAAATAAAACTTCTGTGTCCTTAAGTTCCTGAGCTTATTGATCAGAGATACACAATAACTTTAAAAAAAAAAATCCTCAGGGGCGCCTGGGTGGCTCAGTCATTAAGCGTCTGCTTTCGGCTCAGGTCATGATCACAGGGTCCTGGGATCGAGACCCGCATCGGGCTCCCTGCTCCGTGGGAAGCCTGCTTCTCCCTCTCCCACTCCCCCTGCTTATGTTTCCTCTCTCACTATGTCTCTCTCTGTCAAATAAATAAATAAAATCTTAAAAAAAAAAATACTCAGTTTGGGTTTATTAAAACTCTTCCATGGAAGAAACAAAGTTGAGCATTGAGGAACCTAGGTTGTAAGTCTGGGCAGTTTTTCTAAATACGCATATGCATATTTGAGAACGTATGCATATGTTGCACAGGCATATGCATATGTGAAAAATACCAAATTGTTGCAGAGGCATATGTGAAAACCACCAAATTGTACACAACAGAAATCAGCTCCCTTTATAACGGTTATCCCTCAGTTAAAACTGTTTTAAAGTATCACAAAACTTTTGCTTGAGTTAGGTTTCCTCTCTGATAGTCTTGCCCCTTTTTCTGCTTTCATTAAAGATTACTATTATAGGGGCGCCTGGGTGGCTCAGTGGTTTAAGCCTCTGCCTTCGGCCCAGGTCATGATCTCAGGGTCCTGGGATCGAGCCCCGCATCAGGCTCTCTGCTCGGCGGGGAGCCTGCTTCCTCCTCTCTCTCTGCCTACTTGTGATCCCCCCCCCCATCAAATAAATAAATAAAATCTTTTAAAAAAAAAGAAAATTGCTGTTATAGTTTTTGCTAGTGGGCTTTAAAAGGAGTGTAGATCCGTAGCTAACATAGTACCTGACAGGTAATAGGCACTCTGAATGTCTTCGATGGACTGTAATTGAGTAACATACTGATTGTTTTCCTTCTTGAACGTGACGCTTGTAGCACTGGCTTTGGGTGGCTGTGGGAGTACTGTAGTCCAGTGAGAGCCGCCAGAGAGAGAGGTGAGTGAAGGATGAGGGAAGTGGAGCAACCACGTAGGGAGTAAGGGGCTGCTTTGCTTGGAAGGTGATGGCCCAGAGAGGAGTTTGCCATGCACACTGGGAATGAAGGATAGAAAAGAAGGTGGCACATTCCAGGAATGGTCAGGAATCCTTAGAAGTTCAAGAGGCTCTTATGTTCCGTTATTTGTATTGCCCTCTCCACCAGCTTGTAGCTCTTTCATGTTGGTTTCTTTCACGGTACCTCGTTCTGGGCCTGGCTTGTATTAGGTCTCCAGAACCCTCTGGAATTCAGCATCATAGGCACGCTTACCGTATGCACATACCATTCTGCCCTTCCTCTCACTGGTACCTGGTATCATGTAGCTTTTCTTCATCCCTTGTTTATTGTTGTCCCTAAGACCAGTCTCTCCTTACCCTGGTTCATTCTCCTTTTTGTGGTCAGTTAATTTTCATTTTAAAGTGAGCCCTTTCCCATAGTTCCACAGTTTTGACAACTGACTCATAAAGCTTAGTTTGGCATAAGAGAGCTTCTGTAGCCTGACCTAACAATCTTTTTACCACATATTTTTCACCTCTTCTCCCTCCCACTCCCCCTCCCTTAGTACCCCCCTTCTGCCTTCCCTCCTTCTCCCTCCTCCCCACTTTCCTTCCTTCTCCACCCTCTCCATTCTTGTAATTTGCCACCTTCTTTTCTGCCCCTCATACTGTCCCACTTTGTACAAAAAACTCCTGGCTGGACCTTCACGTCCCCAGAAAAAGCCTTTCCTTACTCCTCCAGGCAATTGCCCTGTGGATCCCCATGTACTTGACTCTGGCTTTTACTGTACACTGTTATTTACCTCTCTGTATGTTTGTCTTCTCCGTTAATCAAGAGCAGGCACTCGTAGGATACTTGCCTCTGACAGTCAGTTGTGAGATGGTAGAGATGTGATACCACTTTGAAATAGAGGCTTTTGTTGAAGTTGGAAGGTGGCTGGTGAGAAGATAGTGTAAACATACATATTTAGCAGAAGTTGGAGATACCGTTTATGAATACAGTGTGAGGAAGAATGAAGGAGGGGTGAGAAAGAGATTTATGTGTTAACATCAGAATGTTGAAGGGGAGAAGGTGTCCGAGAGCTATTGGTGGAAAGGAACCTGGTCAGAAGGACAAACATGGTGACGTATGGAATGTTTGGAATTTTAGAAATACAACACCTAATGGGGTACTGTTCTGAACTGTACAGAGAAAGGTGTGTGGGATACAGGCCACCCGCCCTCCAAGCAAACAACTTTCAATTTGACAAGCAAGGTAAGACAGATACAGAAGAAATTGGAGTAAAAAGTTTAATAATGGCAATGTCTGTGTGATTGGGTCCTTGGGTATGGTAGGAGAGCTAATTCCAGTAAGAATTTGTATGTCTTAAGCAATGCTGATGAGCAAGCCATTCAGACAGGAAGTCAGAGGAGAGTCTCTTGCGGTGTAGTGGGCCCAAGTAACGAGGATTAGAAGATCTGAACAAATTTGAGAGGATGAATTGAGGTGCTTAGTAAGTATGGCTTTTAACACTCTGATGCTTACATTGATGAAAACAAGGACAAAAACAAGCATGACGTTTAATAGTCAATAGAAGTCAGCCAGTTTTGTGTACTGCTAGTCTTTTTTTCTTACAATGGTAGTTTTGCCCAAAAAAAAGAACCACAAAAACAACTAACTGGAGCTAGTACTGCCAGTGGACTTGAGCGTCTGGAACTGCCGTAACTCCTCCATAACACTATGCTGTATGTAACTAGCTACGTGCCTTGTAATTACACTACTTTACTTTGAACTAGGGCTTTACTATTGTGTCATCAAAAAGCCATAATGTAACTAGCATCATTTATATAATAACATAATTATGTGCCATAACAATAACATAACTGACATTTTTATAACTAACAATTTAACATAGTATTTATATAACAGCCATTAAGTAGAAACTGAAATATAAGCATATCTTTGGTTAGTTCCTATATGGTTTGCATCAGCTACAAGTTCTTAGTGACAGTGTAAATGTAGAGGAAAAGACAGCATTTTGGTTTTGTTTTTTTGTTTTTTGTTTTTGTTTTTTTAGTTTCTAGCCTTTATTTTTATGAGGTTGGAGCAAGAGTATATGGAGTGTTAGATAAATTTAACTTCTTTGAGAGAAGTCTAATTCTAGCATTGATCTTTTGTCACTGTACCACAGAAGTTTATTTCCAGCTTTCATTATCATTCTTGAATGTAAAGTTTGAATTCTTCAGAGATGAAGCATGTGCAGAATTCTTCTTTCAACCCTTTTATTCATCCTCTTGATGAAGAGAACGTGAGACCATATGGCCTGAAACCCCATTCACAGTGGAGAGTCTGAAGCAGTAAATCGATAGGGAGTCCTTCCTTCTCTCTTTGCTGTCCCTAAAGGACAGTCTGAATGACTTGCTGTCTCTAATATCAATATCAGTATCACAGCAACTGGTCCAAAATGGAGCACTCTCCCTCGAGCCTTACCACTCCTTCTGTAGATTTTTCCTCCTGGCTTGATTTGGTTTTAATTAGCACCAGAATCTCTCTTCTTAATTTTTCGAAGGTTGCTAAAACAGCATAATGAAATTCACCTTATCTTTTAAAAAATTCTCTCTGACGCTCAGCACATGTTGGTGGCCACACACTGTCAGACATTTCCCATCCATTATTCCAGCATTTATACTTTCATGGAGTCACTAATGAAGTAGCCATTTGCTATATTTGCTTAGTCACCATAGCAACAGTGTCTTGGTTAGTGTACGCCTGGGTAGCTTCCTACAGTTTGACATGATACGCTGCTAATAATTCTGATTTCTACTCAGAGGCAACTGGAATTTTGCAGAATGGAATTTTTAAATTTGCTGAGTGGAAGTTGTTTGATCCCACTGGTGTATTCTGTTGGCACCCATCACGTAGTCATAGGATCATAGAAATTTTAATTTGGAAGAATGATTCATACTTGCAGTATATATCACAGTGCCTGGCTAGAGAAACATTGCTTCTGTCACCATAAGCAGCTTATTTAATCCCTAGCCTAAATATGTTTAGGTTCAAAGAAACTGATCAGAAGGTTAGCAGTTGGGGCTGCTTGATAATATTGGGTGCTTAGCTTTAAACTATTTTAAAGAATTCTGGTTATACGCCTTTAAATTATACTTTAATAAATATGAAAATTGAAAAGTACTTCTTGTCATAGTGATTTTTTCAATCTTTTATTGGCTAATTTCTGTTAGGTCAGCCTCTTCGAACTACATTACCTCATTCATTTCCCCTTCTGCACACTCTAAGTTCCTTTAGTCACTACTTAAAGTAACAGTTATATAAATTTATTTTCATTTTTAAAATGTGTCTCCTTCAGATTTCATATAATGTGAACATGTACCTTACAGAAAATACACATTCTATAATATACTTTATTTGGAGAAGATAGTGTAGCCTGTTCATGGTGATAGAGTTCACAGTTTTAAGAATCAGATCTAATCTTAAATGATATAAAGACTGTTGCTGTACCATCTGTTATAAAATATGTAAAGGCTCATTTAAACCACCAAGTTCATTTCACATCTAAATTGCTTTTAATAAACATACTCCATATTTTAACCCTTACCTCATGTATGAATTAAACCCACAGATGCCCACTTCCCTTTAGTCATCTATATACTCATTTTGATCTGTATAAAAATACAGCAACCTCAGATCCTATTAATTTCATTCTTGGCTCTAAATATTGAACTGGGAGAAACATAACATGGGTGTGTTTTAGAATATGTTCATCCAAATATATATATGTACATATACATATATACATACATACATACATACATACATATCTAGTTTTTCATTTGTTCCACAGTTGTTGAATTGATAGTGCTAAGAGACCAAAGTCCTAGTGTCGTTGCCTTAGACTGTTGCATGGACACAGCTAGCTTTCAGCTAGCAATACTAGAGGGAACTGAGGAAAAGAGCTTGGTATAAAACCATTACCACAACTGAAAAAAAAAAAAAATAACATAGAAGTTTATGCTTTCTTACTGGTATTCCTCCTTATCATCATCTTACTGGTGTTTGCCCTCATCAAAGATGTCTACCAAAGTGACCCAGGTCATATAAATGACCCAGGTTGTCATATCAAGAGCTTAGCATAATGAAGTGAATTTTGTCCGTCATTTTTAAATATGCATCATGGCCAAGTAAGCCTGTCTAATAATTTGTCCCATCCCTGGATGTTCATGATGCGGCAAACATTTTGATACATTTGTTTTGGGCCCATAATAGTAGTCATTCTGTGACTAACCAGAACTCCATGAAGAATAGTCAGATATCCATAACATTTTGTAGGAATTATAGGCTATAAAATGAATGACTAAAAGATGAAGCTACTTTCAAGTAGAGCTAACAGATCAAATAAAATAACATAGAGAGACTGAGTCCCTAAAGCATCAGGACTATTTTCACCCCCATGTTGTTTAGAAACCCTTTCCCTGTATGCCAAGTTTGTTGTCTTTGTACTGAGACCAGCTGTTAAAAAATCCTAGGTTTGAATTGAACCGTATAGTATTTTTATATATTTAGAAAAGTCCAGATTAAAACATTTATGTAATGCCTTCTTCCCTCTACTAATAGCAAGCAAAAGAATTTGTACTATATTCAAAATGATATATTCAGTTCTTAATAAATCTATCCATAGGCTTTATGTAAAAGAACACTTGCATGGTGGCCAGGTAACTTTATGCTAGTGTTGCATAATTCCCTACCAAATAATAGCAAATCAGAAACCTATTTACAGTCAGTGGATAAACAGTTTTGGGATCTTCCAAAGAAGTAGTTGGAGTTGAAGATCTATCGAGAGTGCTAGCAACTTGAACAGATAAAATCGTGAAAACAGAAAATCTTAGTGTAATAATTATTCTCGGCACCTTCTCAAAATGGTGAACATATAAGCATTAGTGTTTCTGTTGTGAAACTGAGTTAATGTTATTAATGGTAATTTCTAGCAATTTTTTTAAGTTTTGAAAGAATTTTATCTGCAAAGGTAAAACCTGTGTCTTAAAATCAAATTGCAGCCTTAAATTAATGAATACATTTCTGTCTTAATGGAAAGAAAAAGCTTTCACGTCGTATTGATTAAATATTTTTAAGTATTTTCAATCAAGATCTGGATGATGTGATTCAAGAATATTCAGGGGCTTGGCTGTCCCAGTACATTACACTGAACTGCCACAGTGACTGCTTGGCCTGCAGTTCTCTCATCCACTCATGCCTCTGAGTCATACGTCACTGTGGGAGTCCGTGGACTCTTGTATGTGGGGAATCTGCAAGGAAGCAGAAGGCTAGAGCCCATTACTTAGCTGGGTGGGAGAGTTTAAGCAGCACGAGCCTCTAGAATTAGTACTTAGGCAAAACTCACTTTCTATTTATGAAAATAATCTGGGAGAAGAGAAGAAATGGATGGTGAAACCTGAGTTGCTTGAGTAAAATGGTGGTGTCAAGAGGATTTCTAAGCACTAGATTAACCCACCACATACACAAAAGTTCAGGAGGGTCAGTGTAGGTAAGTGCTGAGCAAAGAATCCTTTAGGATACAAAATCTAAACTAATCCTTAGAGATTCCATGGTGGAAAGAGGCCTAAGGGTTATTGTTTCATGTTCCCTGAGGCATTAACCTATTTGGTTATCGAGGTAAGATAATGTATATGAAATAATCCAGAGCTAGATAGAAAATCAACTAGAAAGGTCAGGGAGGTTAAAAAAAAAAAAAATAGGGACACTAGCCAAAGTAAAGTAGACACTGATGATAAAGGAAGGAGAGAAATAAAATCATTATTCCATTCAGTTGTACCCACCGTGTAGTTTTTCTGCAGGTAGCCCTGTCCTCTAGGAAGAAAATTAGAAAACCTCCTTGCATCATACTTAATATGAGTAAGGCAGGGAAAGATTAATTTTTGAGACTGTTTAAAAATGGCTATGAGTTATCTGTATAACTTAAAGAGATGTTCTGCTCAAATGTAGTTTTCTACTTTTGTGAAACTTAGATACATGTTCTAGTCACTACTGGTTGAAAGTCATATATGAGACGTTGATTTGAGTGCCCTGAAGATTAAATTGAAAAATATTTGACTACATCTAATAATTCAGTGCATTTTTTTAAGATCAGGTGTACAGTCATCCAAAACTGTAAGCTGTAAGCTGCCTTATTTTTATATGTCTTCTGGTGCTGTGGTTAAGTTATAATTAGTTATAATTAGCACTTCTGTGAATTACATGTTTTACCTGCTGTTGAATGGCATTTAGGAAGAAATTTTCTTTCCTTGAAAACATCAGAGGAGATCAGAAAAAGTGCTTTTAATCTGATGTAGTCAAATATCCCCTGTTAGAATAAAGGATAAACACAGATTCCGTAAGTCTTGATTTCAAAATCCATTAGGTGAACCAGATAATTATTAAGAGTTGTTTTCAAATGATTCCTATACATTTCTGTTCAGTGTGGCTACTTGGGTAATTACAATAGCTACAGTGTACTGAATACAAGCTAAGGGACAGTGTTTTATAAAGATCATCTCCCTATTTCAGTTGTCATAATCCTCAGTTTTTCCCTTCAGGGCACCAGGCATTAAAGAGATTGACTAACTTGTCCGAAATCATACCTGGTGGTAGGCCAGGAGCTTAAAACCATCTTGTTTCAGACCCTGTCATATCATGCATGGTATAGTGTATTCTTTGTAGACTAAGCATTTTTCAAAGTCTCGCAGTATGCCATAGGTTTGCTTTTAATCTCTGATTTTTTTAATGCAAAATATTGGCATGAACCTGAATACAATAGATAGTTCTTTGTTGCTCTTTTGAATATTGAAGTTATAAATATTAGTGGTCCTATTGATAGATGAGCTTTCGCCCACACCCTTGGGAACTATACCAAGTTATTTAGGCTTTTTACTTTGATTGGAATTTGGAGAAGGGAAATAAAATGAAAGCTTCTTAAAGAATGAAATTTAAGTGTTTTTGTCACTCAACATCCATTGGAATTTAGGATAATTTCATTTCTAGCATAGGAAGACTAGCTTGCTGGTCATGTATTGAGAAGTAATAAATGGTCCCTGATTAGGTAACCTTTTTTTCTTCTCATGTATTTCTATTCTTTGCCTGTACTAAAATAATGACTAGAGTATCTGATTAATAGGAAGAGCGTAAGCAGCAAAGGGTTTCTTCCAATAAATGCCATCCTTCTTTCTGCCCCCTTTCCTTTCTGCCTGCCCTCTCCTCCTTTCCCTTCCCCATCACACACACACTTAAATTGGAATCCAAACTTTCCAAGGTGAAAAGAAATTTGCTGTCTTGAGATAGTATAACAAAGCATCCCTGACTTGGACTAACGAAAAAAAAAAATTAAAATGGCTACCTTGCAGGTGACCAAAATTGATAATTATTTCAACAAAACCTTTAGGCACTGCATACCGTGGACATCCTGTAGTTTTCCAGACGCACGAGAGCTAGTTGTGTGTGCTGTCCTCCCAGCCCCTTCGTCCAGTGTGGGTGTCTGTTGTACTTGCGCACAGCCAGAGCCCTGGTGACCTAGAAGTAATGCCACTGCTTCGGGTAAAGATATCCACTGAACGCACTTGCCTTCAAGTTCAAGATAATAAATATATTACATAAGGAAAGAATATAAGATAAAATGATAAGATAATGACGAGGTTTTGGCAGGAGGCAAGGTATTTATATTTTGGACTGTTGAGTGGGGATTTTATGTTGGTTAGCTAGTGGAGATGGATACTCGATAAAATGCTGGTGACAGAGTCTTCCTGGAGAAGTGAAAATTTGCTAATATGTTGACAGTCTTACAGTGTTTCAGTGAAAAATAGAATTTAGGCAGTAATTAAAAAAAAAAAACAAGAACAAGACCCTTACAAAATGTCTTCATTACACTAAGTGTCATTTATTTTACCTTAATCAACACATACCCAGAACTTCTCAGGGCTGTTGTTTCTATCAAGAATCTAGGAGAAAACAGAGTCCAAGTGTGAATCATTCCCTTGCTGAGTGTAGGCCCCTTCTGGATACCTTGCTAGCTAATGTAATGGACATATTTTGGGACATAGTATATTTTCTCATATAACTATAAATATTTTAAATTGGGATTTTATATATATATGTAATATACAGACACACACACACACACACACATATATGTATATATATGCTTACCAACTTGAGACATCTGGATTATTTCATTATATTTAAGATGTAATTATGGTATAAGTGAAGAGCACTGGACAAGGAATCTTGAATCTCTCCCCCTCTCCCTGCTTCCAACAAACAGTATTGATCATGGGCAAGTCACGATTATGCTAGGGCTTAATTAGCCATTTCAGTTCTATTCTCATGTAGAAGAAGACTCAGCTCAGTGTTAAGTCTTTTGTTTAGTGGGAGCTGTTAGGTTGAATCATATGAAATTGCTAGTTTTCTAAAGAGCCAAAAACTAATTTCTATATTGCTTAGGAGATATCTTTTGATTTTTAGTCTGATTACTAGCTGGAATGCACTCCGTGAGAACAGTCTAGGTGAGCCTATCTGGGAGCTCAGGGATTCTCCTTAGGGTAGGAACAGGGGATTGAAGTTGGAGGGAATTGCTGGTCTTTTAACAAAACCAGAGTCTTTTTTTTTTTTTTTTTTTTTTTTTAAGATTTTACTTATTTGTGTGTGTGTGAGACAGAGAGAGAGAGAGAGAGAATGAGAGGGGAGAAGGTCAGAGGGAGAAGGAGACACCCTGCTAAGCAGGTAGCCCAACGTGGGACTCGATCCTGGGACTCCAGGATCATGACCTGAACTGAAGGCAGTCGCTTAAGCAACTGAGCCACCCAGGCGCCCAAAACTAGAGTCTTGATGCAAGTAGTTATTACACACTTGTGTCATGACTTTCCTGCTTCTAGTACTAATTCTTAATTCTTTGCTGCTGCTTTGCTTAAAACTAAAAGCAAACAGACCCCCTGGGATCTAGAGGTCAGAGGCTGCAAACTAGTGATGTGGTACAGTTAGTATGTTTTTTGGTACTGAGAGGTTATTTTTGTTTTGCCAGGGGCTGGGGGTGAGTGCGGGGCAGGGGGAAGGTTTGCCCTTTATAAAAATTGAATTAGTTGGCAGTGTTTAAATAAATGCTTTCACACAAAAATCTGACTCTGCATATTCTTGAGTAATTAGAAGATCTGGTAATACTGTGCTTGTATTCCTACAGACTAACCATCAAGTGCATGCTAAGGGCTTATTGCCCACTTGGGATGGAGCATGTGTTCTATTTCCAGGTCACCACAGCCCCCATCTCTCGCTGGGACTTCTACTTTACTTGACAAGCTCCTGTAGATACTTGGCTTTGTCATTCTGCAATGACTTCCTGCAGTGATAGAAGTGCTCTTTATCTGTGTCGTCCTATATGTTGGCATTAGCCATATGTGCCTCTTGGGCACTTAAAATGTGTTTGGTGTGCCTAAGGAGCTAAGTTTTAGTTTAAATTAATTTAAATAATTGCATATTGCTAGTGGCTACTATATTACGCAGTGCAAGTAGATATGTTGAGTGTTCCCTACAGAGTGAAAATTAAATCTTAATATATTTTACAGTCTCTTTTCTCAAATGCCAAATCTAAATGTTAGCATATATTGCCACAAATCTTATGATTTGACGATCAGATTGCCATCTCTGATTGAATGCAGCCTAAAATTTTTCTTCTCATCTTTTATTTTCTCATTTATTCAACACATTTATACTGCATGCCTATTCTAGGCGCTAGGGATATGAGCAAGTTCCTGTTTTCACGAGGCTTACAAATACTAATAAATATTTGTAAAAGACACGTAAATTACTTAATTTCAAATTTGCTGTCTTTAATCCTTCCAGAAGCCCTGCCAGATAAGGATATAATTCCTTTACTCATCAATTGCAAGCTGTGCAATTTCTTCATTGCCACTCGGATGCATGTTCTAATAGATTAACATGTGCAGCTGTTACAGTTCCTCCAAGAAGCTCTCTTTGTCCTGTTCTCAGAATACTGAAACTTCCAATAAGTGGACTGTGTTAAAACGGGATGTTACCAGAGCCTTTCGTATTAGTGAATCGGCTCCACAGGCACCTTGGCCGTTGTCCCAGCCTTCTCTCTGCCTGCCCCCACGCTGGACTTTCTTCCGAAACTCCTCTTTTGTTAACCTGACTCTGGGCCAAGTATACGTGCTCTTGCTCATAGGCAGTTCCATTGCTCCACTGCTGTTCCTGCTTCTCCTTGCCTCGAGACCTACCTTTCTCTCACCCTGCAGAACGTCAGCCTCCTTCTCCCCCTTGGACGCATTCTTTACCTCTTTCTTTACTTTAGTACCAAAAAACTTTAGTACCAAAAAACATACTAACTGTACCACATCACTAGTTTGCAGCTTTACTTTTCCCTTTAAAAATGAAATCAAAATCTTGAGAATATACACATTCTTTTGTGAAACCTGTCATTTTAAGAAGAGCATAAATTGAAATCACATGCAGCTATAACACAAATGACTCCTACATTGGCAGTTGCTGGTAGAAACATTTGTTGTTTAGTGGGGGGTTTTTTTGTAGTTGTTTAATTCTATCACTGATAACCAGATTAGTCAAGGCAGTGTTACTTAGGGTTTTTTGCTTAAGCAAATAGTCTGCGTGTATAAAATCAGGCATTAATGCGGGATTTCTTAATATGGGTTTTGCCCTTTTCCTTTATGATCTAATTGTCCAATAGTGGTATCGTTTGTTCATTTGCTTAACAAATATTTATTGAATTACTTTTACATGGGATGCATTACGCTTACCAAGGAGGTGAATGGAGGGTCTACTGACTAAAATTTGTAGACTTCCCTTCTGCAATCTAGTATCTTTAAAGCAATAGAATTTGACTTTTCCCATTTTTTTAGATTTTACCAGTGTTCATCCTTTAAAGTATTTTGGAGATGCTTATGCTACTATTTTTTTTACATGGATTTTGTATTTCTGAAATATTCTAAATAATTTAAAAATTGAATTCCCAGTGTAGTATGTAAATCTTAATTAAGTATAATGAAGAAAATCTTTAAGTGATTTTGATGAGTGATTATGGACCATGATTGTAGCCTAATGACTCGTGACATTAACTTAATAGGAATCTTTTTTTAGGTGTTGAAAAGGAAAATGTGCCCTTCTGTATGTATGTGTATAATTGGGCTAGTTGTAGGCAAGTTGATGAGTGTTAAGGAGAATTACTTACTTTGAACTATACTTAATGAATTTTTTAAAAATTTTTATATGAATGAGATTTTAATTAGCGGTTTTATTCTGCTATGTGGCCTTTTAGGAGACTATATAGAAGAGACCATATGTTGTTAGGGACTTAATAGGTTAACTGTTTGAAACTTGGGGTAAAAGAAAAAAAAATCCGAGTTCTAGTTCACTTTTTGCTTACTGTAAGGAAGAAGTGAGATTGAGATAATATAAGTGAAGCTTTTAACACAGTTTCCAGCACATAGTAAGTGCTCTTTAAATGCCTGTATAAATTTGTTACAGCTATTGTTTTGTTAGGATTTTAGCTGTTAGGTCATGTAGGCTTTGAGCTTTTTCTTTGCTGGGAAGAAGTAAGAGATACAATTGGCTCTTGAGATAATAATTCCAGAAACACTAGTAATTGTTCTAGCTTTCTAAGATGGAAGTATATTCTAAATTGTTCTGAAGTGATAATAGTAATTAGTGCTAAGTATTTTTTTAAAGATTTTATTTATTTATTTGTCTGAGAGAGAGAGAGAGAGAGAGAACAAGCAAAGGGAGAGGCAGGCAAAGGAGGAAGCAGGCTCCCCACTGAGCAGAGAGCCTGATGCAGGGCTCAGTCCCAGGACTCAGGGATCATGACCTGAGCCGAAGGCAGAAGCTTAATGGACTGAGCCACCTAGGTGTCCCATAAGTATTTTTTTTTTAATGGTTTATAAAACAAAGGTAAAACAAGGTCTGGCTACACCTACACCAGAGGATATGATTTTGGTGTTACAGTTTCTTGAAAATAACACGATATTTAAAAATTTTTCTGAAAAAGACCCCCCCCCCCTTTTTTTTAATGGTTAGGACAGTGAAACTTAGTTTCCTCTCAGTCCTGCCTACAACCTCTATATGTTCTTTGCTCTTCAGCTTTACGGACCAGATATTTCCAAATTTTATTATTTTGTGCAAAGCCAGAAAAACCTCATTTTGACTTTGAAGGCATGTTGAGGTCAGTGATGTTTCATTAAGTACATGGTTCAGTGGTGAAGTAGAGTTGCAAATTGTTCTGACACTTTGTGAGATAATGTTAAATTAATTTATTTGTGTTAGGTAAAGATCCCTGCTAACCTATTTTAAACTATTCAAGGTTGGGGCGCCTGGGTGGCTCAGTGGGTTAAGCCTCTGCCTTCGGCTCAGGTCATGATCTCAGGGTCCTGGGATCGAGCCCTTTTCTCAGCAGGGAGCCTGCTTCCCCCTCTCTTTCTGCCTGCCTCTCTGCCTACTTGTGATCTCTGTCAAATAAATAAAATCTTTTTTAAAAACTACTCAAGGTTTATTAAAGTATTTTAAGATTTAGTTCTTTAAAGATGTCATGATTTTCAGCCCCTAGATTAACGTTTTGAGTTTTGAATCATAAGATAACCTCTTTTAGTTAAAACCCTTGAAGTTGATATTTCAAATACATAATACGAAGGTTAAGTTTTTATATGAGCTCTTTATTTTTAAAAAGTTAATTCAGTGTTTTCCTTTCTAAATTTAAAAGATGAGATACTTTGAGGCTAAAAATGGCATGACACTATGGATGACAGCATTGACTTTTAGAGCTGTTGCACTAGAATTGGAAGGAAGTGAGTGTATGCCACCTGAACTTGAATCAGGATGCAGTGCCTGCGAATGAATTCAAGTGCCAAGAGTATGACAAGAATAAGTTACCACTTATAAAGACGCACTTACCTAAACAAACTGAAACCCCAAGGAATTTTCAAATTGTGAAGTAATGGGAACAATTGTTTAATGTGGGAGGAAGGAGCTAGTACATGCCTCCCTCCTTGAATGTCTTATAAGATCAAATTATGGAGTGCGATGATTGAAACAAGGAAGATAATTTAGTGGAAGCATAACAGATAGATTACCATTTAAAGAGGCCAGATCCCTGAGAACTGATTCCCGTAGGGGATAAGGCTAAGATTAGAACACAAAGAGGTGTTTAGAAACAGACTGCCACTTGATTATCTCCCCCCCACTCCCCCTCAGGGAGTTAGAAATACTTAGTTCTAACCCTCTGTAAACATTCCTACACCTGTCTTCACTCACTTGCTTCTTTCTTAGTCACTTCGAGGTGTCTTCTCAGCTTGGAGGAGTTCATTTCCACCTGACCTTTTCGCCCCACCTCTTAAAAGCATGGGCAGCCCTGCTCCAGCTACCCTGAAGTGCACACACCAGGGTTCGTGTTTACTTCCTAGCAGCATGCAGTCGGTCAGTCGTTATCATACCAACCCCCTGCTCCTTTTGAGTTCTGCAGTTAATTAGTTATAGATAAGCATTTATTTAATGTTTTTCTTCCACTCAAGTAAGTCTTTTCTTTATTGCTAACTTCCCAGCCTCTGTCCAGGTGCCTGGCAGAGATAGGCACCCAGTAAACACTTGCTGAATAATTGCCAGCAGGAGGCTTCTGCTAAAATCTGGTCATGGCACAGCTGTGGTCTGAAGCAGATGTGGGAGAATGTCACTAAAGCTAGAGACATAAGCAGGGACTAGATCTCAGAGCGACATAGTCATATGAAGGACCTTGTGCTTCATCCAAGAACAGTTAAGAGGCCACTGAAGGAGTATAAGTACCAAGTCTATCTTCGGGTGGACATCTCCCTTTTAGATCTCTTGCTAGTACTTTCTTTGTGGTTCACAGAAAGTGTATTTGGCTCATGAAAAGCAGAGTAACATTGTATGATTTATGGTTACCAATACAGTAAGTTTCCAAAGACGTTTCTAGAGTACTTTTCTTATGCTTTATAAAATAATCATTTTATGTATTAAAATGATAGATACAGATTTATAAATAGAATTTAAATATTTAATATTTAATTTATTATTAATTTAATATTTATTTAATATTTGAAATATTATTTCAAATCAGAAATGACTATACTGAATTTGGGGATCACAGCAAAACCAAAACCTATAGTATTTATAACTTTTACATTTAAAAAAGCAATTGCTATGTATCTAAATTCTTCTGAGTAATTCAGTGTTACATACCTAAATATAGGCAGAAGGAAATAGATAATTAGCTTCATGCAAGGAATAAAATAAGAATGTTATAAAAATAAGTATTTTCTGGGGCACCTGGGTGGCTCAGTTGGTTAAGTGTCTGCTGGGATTGAGCCCCGCATTAGGCTCCCTGGTCAGCGGGGAGTCTGCTTCTCCCTCTCGCGGTGACCCTCCCCACTGCTCCTGTCCTCACTCAAGTTTTCTCTCTCTCAAATGAATTAAAAAAAAAAAAAAAAGTTTTTATACTGCAAGTTGTGCTAGTTGTGCTTTTTAAAGGAATTTTAAATGAAAATTCTTTTTAGTTCCTGTTCTAGTAAAAGAATTTAAAGTAATATGTTTATGGCTTTTCCCCAGAGGTGGTATTTTGAGTTATATTTCAGTTTAGATGGAGGTCTGCAATAGTTTTATACCAGTGCTATCCGATTGAACTTTCTTTGATGCTTGAAATGTTCTGTATCTGTGCTGTCCAATAAAGCAACCATTAGACCTGAGTGTCAGCATATTATCTATTTATCTTTATCTCTTATCAAGCAAATGGAATTTTGTAATGACTTGATTAGTTTTATACCATATAATTTAAGAAAATTCATAAAGTATTATATTAAAGTTGATATAGCTTTGGGGGTTACTTTTTATATGTTAAATATTGAGTAAGAAGATTTATAGCAATAACACTTCAGGTTTCACTCTAATAAATGAGTAAGTTTGTTAATAATGCCTTTTGTTTTTCAGATTGCAAATAGAAGAATCTTCCAAACCTGTAAGGCTATCACAACAACTGGACAAAGTTGTGACAACCAATTATAAACCTGTTGCTAATCATCAGTATAATGTAAGTCTTCATGTTGTTATTCATTCTGTTACATTTTTATTCTTTTCTGTTTTGTAGACTCTAAGGTTTTAAAAGGACTTTAGTCACACACCTGCTATTAAGTGATTGAGTTATCTAGACTGGGTAAGGAATATGATGATTTACCACGCGTGGTAGATGTTCACTCTGTATCCTAAGTTAAACAATGGGAAGAAGGCAACTGTTGTTTAAGCTACTCTTGATAAATTTTTCAAAGAAATAAAACACTTCATTTTTCAGTGTTTTTAATGTTTTAAATTACGATGTCCTTAATAAATATTAGTTTTAATATTTTTTTCATTTTTCCATACCTTTATAACTAGAAATTTTTAATGTATTGACAAGGAATTTTCTAAGTCTGGAACAACAGTAATTTTTCCCACTGATTTTTTTTTTAAAGACTTTATTTATTTGACAGAGAGACAGCAAGAGAGGGAATACAAGCAGGGGGAGCGGGTGAGGGAGAAGCAGGCTCCCCACAGAGCAGAGACCCCAGTGCGGGCCTCGATCCCAGGACCCTGGGTTCATGACCTGAGCTGAAGGCAGACGCTTAATGACTGAGCCACGCAGGCACCCCTTTCCCATGGATTATTAAGATTGCTTTGCATAGTTGCAACTTTCACGGGCATTTTTATGGTCTCATTATCATGCAAAGTGAGGACTGCCTGTATATATTTTTAAACCATTTTTAATTGAAGTATATTTTACATATACTATATATATTATAATATACAATACACACATATACATGTTATGTGCTGTGCACTGAGTGCTTCATATGATGCGTTTAGTCTTCACATTTACCCTATGAAGTAGCTACCATTACTATCCTCATTTTACAGATGAAGTAACTAAGACCCTGAGAGGTTAGCTTACTTGAGGTCGCACAGCCAGTGATTAACCAATTCAGGTGTTGAACCCAGGTAGCCTGGTTTAGGAGCCATGCTCTTAGTTAACACTGTGTTGTGCTGCTGCAGGTCATTAGAAGTACTGAAAGGGCTAAGGATTTTGGGTCTTGAAATACCTGTAATGTAAGGAAAAATGTGATGATTTTCTGAAAATACAGTGAAACCTGAGTTAAGGCAAGTAACAATTAACAGTTGATATCTTATGTCCTACTTTGTTGCTTAACATTCCTCCCAATACAGTGTTTAAGACTGGCCTTAAGTATCTAGATTTAGGTGTCACAGTTTAGTATTTGTCAGACCACTTACTTCATGAAATTTGAGTTTCTTAAGGTTATTTTACATGAGAAGTAGCAAATGCCTACAGAGCCAAGCAGTCCTCTTCAGTGAGCAGAGTGCTGAAATTTAAGAAGGTAAAATGGTAAGGACTATGGTGAACTGGAGTGTGCATGCCCCTTCTTAAAAACAGTATTTTTTAAATTGCTGTGCTATGTGGAGTAAATAAAGCAAATCAAAGTTCATTTGCATCCAGCCAGGCTTTCAGTTTACAGGCTCTGGTTATGCTTTCAGGGGAAACGTAAACTTAAGAAGAAGACAGGCTGAATAAGTGTCAGATAATCCAAGTCTATCTTTTTGGCTGCTGCTTTATCACAGTAAGGACAAGAAAGGCCATACTTCCCATAAACTATAAAGAGATGGAGAGAAGTTTGGTAATTTGTGTCCAAAGCACTATAAAGAATATATCTTAGACCCAGCAGTCTTGTATCTAAGAATGTATCATAGGAAGACAGGGCCCAAAGGTAGATACACAGTAGTGTTTCTCTCTGTTATTTAAGACAGGCAAAGATTGGAAACAAATGTCCAAAATTAAGATTAAATACTTTAATGGTCATTATTTTTGGATGATAGAAGAGTTAGAATGATTTTATCCTAATTTTCTACCTTATAAAGTCTTTTTGAATTGTTGGAATCATCACAGTGAGTATGTATTGTCAAATTGTTACAGTGGACAGTAAAGCCTTTTTGTTGGAATAAGAAAAGTAAGGAAGCTGGGAAAGAGTTAGTACCGGGCCATAATGAGCTCCTACCACCATTGATGAGGCAAAAAGAAAATCTATCTTGAGTCATGCAAAGCTGGTACTTTGCTAGTAAGTTCATGTTCTTAGTGATATTGGCACTATATCCAGTTGGCAGGTGTGGAAGATAGATTCCAAATTTCGTATTTTTAGGATGTTTTTATATTTTCTTTTTACCGCTAAAGTAAGTTTGAATATGTTGTATTCTGAACTCCATATTAGGATGTAACGCTGTATCATCCGCTCCAAAGACTTGTTAACATTAAGTGGCAGTTCATGGTATCAACCTTTATTAAGGTTGTCATTGCACTAGTGAGTCGTTATACTAATGTAGTTATCAGCAGTGAGCCATACAGTAATCTTTGGAAAGATTTTGCTTATATAAAAATAAAGATTGACTCTGGTCTATCATGTGGCACTATCTGAATATTTCATGAATTTTTTCCACCAAATGGTAGTGTATCAGAATAAATGGAGGCACCTACATAGCTTTCAAAACATATTCAGTATTATAGTAATATCAACTATAGAAAGCTTTTGTTATTTTTATCAGAAGGAAGCTTTGATTTTTTAAAAGATTGAGAAACAGCAACATAATTCAACAAGAATGACTTAGAGCTTACATAATCAAGATGTTCTATAAAATTTTAAATCCAGTATGATGTTGAAATGTTTTCAGAGTTTTACCAGGTGAAAAACATAAACATGAAGCCTGGTATTTCATCATAACTGTTGAGGTTCTTTGAATATAATTTTCAGGGTAAATGTAAGGGAAAAATTTTCTACAAAAATTGAAAGAGGGGCTAGAAAATGGCATATATATTTATAAAACTATATCCCTGCATTTGATCAGAAAAACCCACTTTGCATTTACTCCCAAAACCTTTCCCACCCACCTATGGCTCATAGATAAACTTACATATACAATTGACCCTTGAACAATGTGGAGGTTAGGGTCACTGACGCCCCCCCCAACCCCCACCCCCTTACACACACACACACACACACACACACACACACACACACACACACACACA